>NC_087496.1:1811785-2113750 GCF_036417665.1 Passer domesticus | reverse complement strand
CTGAGCACCAGGAGTGCAGGAAAGCCTGGGCTCACTCACTCCACCCCCCTGAGCACCTGGATGGCAACCAGAGGCTGTTACTGGCAGACAAGCTACCTGATGACAACTGACAAGAGAAATTCATCTGCATTACTCACAATCCTTACACAGACAGAGCTAGAGAAGCCCCTGCAAGGATCCCACCACTGAGAGCTCATCCCAGCCCCCAGCTCTGATTTCCCTATAAGCAAACCTCTTTTCTAGCTGGGAGTGCCTTGGATTAACTAACACATCTGTCCCTGGGTCCTTGCAGCCCCCAGAGCCTGGGCAGGTCTCCCATCCACACTCCCACTGGATCTAACATTGCTTAAAACCTCAGTGACATCGATAAATGAGGAGGAGAGACCTGTGCAGGGCCACCTGCAATGCCCTTGATGGAAACCCTTGAAAAGGGAGTTAATTCTGGACTCTGCCCGCGCTCGGCTCGGAGGGGATGCGAGCTCTGCCGTCCCCCAAGCAGCTCTGGGAACAAACAAGTTGACAAATGAGGCTGCCTCTTAATGAAGCTGCAGCCAAAGTCAATACTCGGCCCTTCTATCAGGGCACAGATCAAAGATGGTCTCAAGGGCAAACGACCTCGGCAGGGGTGGGACAGCTGTCACTCACAGGAGGGAAGGATGGTTTGAAATGAAAAGGAGCAGTCTCAGAAGCAGAGGGAGACAAGGGCAACTTGCAGAAGCAGAAAGGAAAAGGATTTAGAGGAGGAGACATACAGAAGGTGGGGGAAGCCTTTCTTCCAGGCCTGGAGTGCTCTGTCTTTAGTTAAATCCTGGTATTCTCTCTGTCTCCACCATGACTTCTGCATCCTCACAAACCTGTATTTCAGCTATTTCTCTGCAGAAGTTTTCCTTCTCCTCTCACCCAGCTGACAAAAGACTGAGATGGGGAAGGATTAAGGTTCCCCCATCTATTTACAAGTATCTTGAGGGGTTTAAAGCTTCCCCTCCAGGTTAGGTACACTTGGGGTGATCTTCTGGGAGCAGGGATGGGCAAGAAGGAAGGAAAACAGCACAACAGATAAGGAGACCCCACCCACAACAGCAAATCAATATCTCCAATATCTACAGCTCTTTGCAGCTTGGAGGTAGGATATTCTCACCAGGCAGTTGGGCCCTGCAGCTGCTTTAGATCCATCAATGTGCACTGCACCCTCCAAGCCAGCACTTCAGGCTGTCCCCTGTCCCAAAGAGCAGCCTCACTAAGGGAATGGCTGGGACAGGAGCCCTTTGGTGGCTGGTGTCAGCTGGGACTCACCTGGGACAGGCCATGCCTGATCCCAGCCTGGCTTGGACAAGCTCCTGGATGCAACTCCATACCCCAGCTCTGGCTGGCTAGGAGCAGGTTTCTGGAGCAGGGATTGTTCCCTCCCTGTTTGGGAGCTGCCACAGCACCTGGCCCAGCATGGATTTGACCCTCAGCTGAATGTGAGCCCACCCAGCCATTTCCTGTCTCCAGAAAAATCCACAGGCAGCTCAGCTCCCCCTTTGAAAGCTCCAGGATTGAACACTGGTCTGAGCTGATGGCAACAACGACCCAGCACACTTATCTCCAGGTCAACCTAAATATTTCATTTAGCTTCTAAAGGAGTCAATGCCTTTCTCTCTTTCTTCCTTTATTTTAAATCTCAGAATGCTACTGACTCTCATGAATATTGATGAGGATCATTAGTCACTGAACATTTCACTTCCCTTCTCTTTTCCCATCTATATAAAAGCTTCATCTTTGTTAAAGGGGAAAAAAATCCATCTCAAGTTATATCTCTGGATATGCTTTAAGATTAGCTCCATTAATACATTTATAGAGGAGTAAATACCCATGGGAGCAAATAAAGGGTGTAAAAGGGCATGGAGATACTGACTCTGAGACTGGTGCTGCACTGGAGGGAACTGGGAAGGTTTGTGCCTGATGTTCTTTGCCCTCTGAAGTTCATTGTGGCAGCCTTGGATGCTAAATAATTCTTGCATTGGCTGCCTGGCCTGGGGGATTCCCCTCACACATGATCCCTACCTATCCTGCAGCTTTTTGACCATTCCCACTCCTTCCACCTTCATCAGCCTCAACCTGAAGGCTTCAATCACTGAGTGAACACAGGTGGGAGGCTTTGGCCAGATACAGCAAATAATTTGGGGCAAACAAGAAAAGCAGGACTTGGAGCATTCAGCTGGATACTTCACAACCAGCTTTCCCTATTTCCTTACAAAAAAAAAAAAAGAATTTTTAGAAGGGTTTAAAACCAAGTCAGCTCAAACACAGCTGTGTGCATTGCTGGGTGCTTGGCAGTGCCTTTCAGTCAAATCCAACACAGTCCCACTTCACTGAGGAATGGAAGCAGGATCATTTTGCTGGCCTGAAACACACAATTTCATCCCATTTTGTCATTACAGCAGTGAAATAGAGCTGCCTCACAGTGCTCCTGTAAGGTTGGGATGATGCAGGTTGGGACTGCAGGGATGGTGTTATGTGGCACACAGGGAAACCCTGGGGAAGGAGCTTCAAAATGAGTTATTTAAGCCTTTTCCAAGCACAGAAAAACCACTGGCTCCCCAGTGCCCAGAACACCAGAGGGTTTCATCTTCACACCAGTCTTAGCTCCCACCCACAGCCTGTTGAGCTGGAAGTGCTCCAGCACTCCAGTTTCTGCTCACAATTGCACAGCAGATTTCCTCGTGCTGGTTCAAAAGCCATTTCAGTGGCAGGCCTGGCTGTCTGTCGATCCTGAGTGTGTCTCAGGGTGGGACTTACAAGACTGCAGTTGTTTTAATTGATATTCTAAGTGACAGGAGCTTGGTGCTGCTTCATTGCTCCAGTCTGGGCATCAGCAAACCATCTCTGCCTGCAGAAGCATGTGGCTGTCTCCAGGAGAGGGAGGTCGGGGATCCAGAGCAGGCAGGAACAATCCTGGTGTCTCCTTGCAGCCGTGTCTGTGCCCCACAAGTGCCCCCTAAAGTAGCAGAAATGATGCTCTCCCTTTCTCCAGCCTTGTGTAGAGATGTGCTGTCACAATCTTTCCCCCTTTCTGACCAAAATCTGAATTGTTTTCTTGAAAGCAATGGCTTCCAGATACCTGGAGAGCTAGAGGCTTCCACACAGCCAGGCTATCGTGTCCATGTCAGGGGGATTTACAGCATCATCAGCCCCTGACTCAATGGCAGAGCCAGATCTGCTCTGCTCTGGTGATCACCACATCCTTTAGTGGTGGCCTGGCAGGGCTGGGTTATTTGTTGGTCTCAGAGATCTTCGAGATCTTTTCCAATCTGAACAGTTCCATGACTGTGTGTCAGCTGTGTGACTGGGGTCACTGATCACACTGCTGTCAGGGTCCCCATGAGGAACACGAGGGAGGAAAGCTAAATGACAGACCCCAGGCTGCAGCAGCAGCAGCTCTGCAGAGAGGGGAAAGCTACCAGCAGATACAGCTCCAAGAGAAATTCAGCCTGGAGCAGCATGGAGGTGGGAAAGCCAGAGCTGCCATCTCCAGACAAAAGCCTTGGACCTCCTGTCATTCATGTCCCCCCATCTTCTGATTAAAAATAAACTGGCCCAAAGCCCACAGCACCAAAAGATGTCCAGGCAGCTGTGGCAAGGTGAGGTCCACAACCTTATCTCTGCCATCCTCCAGGTGCAGTTCACAAGCTTTTACCAACAACTTGCCAGAGTCCTCAGGTGCACATCCCATTTCAGTGCCAGAGAGGAACTAAAGGGGCATGGCAAGGGCAATGGAATTCAAGTGGCTGAAATAATCTATATCCCACCCTAGTTATTGATCCATGTATACAAATAATGGAATCCCAGAATGGTTTGGTTGGGAGGGACCTTAAAGAACATCCTGTTCCACCCCCTGTCATGGGGCAGGGACACTTTCCACTATCCCGTGTGCTCCAAGTCCTGTCCAACCTGGCCTGGAGCACTACCAGGGATGGGGCAGCCACAGCTTCTCTGGGCACCCTGTGCCAGGGCCTCAGCACCCTCACAAGGAAGAATTTCCTCCCAGTATCCCACCTAGCCCTGTCCTCCTTCAGCTTTAGGCCATTTCCTCTTGTCCCACCACTAAATGCTCTTGTGAAGAGTCCCTCTCCAGCCTAAGACTCCTGAAATGTTTTTAGTGGGCCCCCCAAAGGAAGTCCCTGCAAGGGAATAGTGCACAGATTCCACAGGATCCAGGTTTTCCTGTACACACCTGCAGGCTGAGCAGTGAGAGAAGCAGCTCCTGAAATGTCTGATGCTGGTACTCAGGGAGTGAGGAAGGATCGTATTCATTTATTTAAGACCACGCAGCAATAGCTTTCCACAGGGGACTGCTGCTCAAATCAATAGATAAAATGATACCCTTCCACCATTAACTGCTACAACAACACTGTTACCGTAAAGCTCCCGAGCTTTGATCAGATTTATGACCAGTGGAGTTGTTCAGCCGCTCCACAGCTGCTGTAGACGACTGGAACATCACGAATGGAGCTCTGCTCCCCCTCTCCAAAGGAGCAGAGAGCAGCAGGAAACTGGGGAGAACAGCAGGTAACACGGGATCCTTCCCTCAGCAGCATCCTCAGGAATGTGCGTGCTGCACCTGCCAGACTCAGCTCGTGGCCACAGAGGTCCTGCCTTACCCAGTTTTCCAGCTGACCCAACCCAGGCAGAGTTTCCCCCTGACACCAGGCACAGGCAGCTCCTACACTGGTTTTCCTCAGGTTTCACTTACATCCCTGCCTTGTTCAGCTCCCAGACACACAAAGCATCACGGAAATATCAATGAGACCTCTGAGATAACAACGCATCCTTAACAACTCCTTGAGAACGGCTCTATCCACTCTCCTCTCCCTTCCCAACGCTTTGTCAGATAAAGAACAAAAGGCTCAGTGAAGCTCACCCGGAGCTGCCGGCCCTAATCAATTGCTGAGTGACAGCGCTGGGTGAGGGGAGCACCCCCATCACAGAGCTGCGAGCCCCGGGCCGGGCGGCACCTTCACTGCGAGTGACAGCAGCCTTAGCAATGCAAGGTTCCCACCGCATCCCGCGGGGAGCTGGAGATCAGCTGATAACGGAGCCTCCAGCCCTGGAGATCAGCTGATAACGGAGCCACCACCGCCTTTGCACCAGGGTTCCTGCAGCTTGCAGCAAAGCTTGGCAAAAATGCAATTCCCAGGGTGCAGACCAAGCAAAGCCCAGAGGGCAAAGCTGTGGGAAGATGCTGGGGTGCTGTTGGAGCTGGTTCTGGGCTGTTGAGCTCTGCTGTGTGCACAGGAGGCTGAGCAGAGCCAACACTGTTTGAACGAAACCAAGTGACATGTCACAGGTCTGCTCCCAAAGGACAGACCCTTTCCACTGTCAGGCCAGAGAACCAAGAGCAGTTTGACCTTCTACAGCAGCACTGAGGTTGTTGGCATCTGCTAGAGGAGAAAGGTCACGTTTTACAGGGATAAGAGGACTAGGTCCTATTTATCCTTGAGGCTCAGGAAGATTCATGCTCAGCCTGTGCTGCTGCAGATGTAAAAGTCACTTGCAAGATCCAGATTAAGTGTTCCCATAAATCCAAGTAATTCCAAGGCAGCAACTGCCTTGCTGGGCTGTTAATGGGTGGCACAAATATGCCACTGTGCCTCAGTGCCACGCTCTAATCAGAGGTTTTCCTGTCAGGAAGGGTTCACTGAACCCAGTTTGAACTATGGTACGGAGCAGAAGAGGCGGTCAAGCAGAGAGACATTTGGAGCAGAGGCACAGCCAGCTTCTCTGAATAAGCCATTTTTTTCCCAAAAGAGCAGAGACTCCAACCCAGAGCACAGCTGGTTTCTCTCCAGACAGTAACACAGGGCCTGACAGAGAAAGGAACTGCAAACCAGACCATTGTAGAAAGGATGCTCAGGCTCCAGGAGGAAAAAATATTGTGAGTCCCTCTTCTCTCCACTGGAGAAATAGAAGGGTATGGTGGGATGGATGACGAGGGGTGGGACATCAGAGGGATGTGAAGCTGATGGAGTGAGTCTAGAGAGGCTACAGAGATGCTCCAGGGCTGGAGCCCCTCTGCTCTGGAGCCAGGCTGGCAGAGCTGGGGGTGCTCACCTGGAGAGAAGAAGGCTCCAGGGAGAGCTCAGAGCCCCTGCAGGGCCTAAAGGGGCTCCAGGAGAGCTGGAGAGGGACTGGGGACAAGGCATGGAGGGACAGGACAATGAGCAATGGTTTCCCACTGCCAGAGGGAAGATGGGATACATGGGATATTGCCATGGTTACATAGGATATTGGGAAGGAATTGTTCCCTGGGAGGGTGGGCAGGCCCTGGCACAGGGTGCCCAGAGCAGCTGGGGCTGCCCCTGGATCCCTGGCAGTGCCCAAGGCCAGGCTGGATGGGGCTGGGAGCAGCCTGGGACAGTGGAAGTTGTCCCTGCCATGGGAGGGGTGGAATGAGATGAGCAGTAAGGTCTCTTACAGGATAAACCATTCCATGATTCTGTAATTCTGTGACTGAACTGGGCACACATCTGCCTGCAGCCCTACAAGCAGCAATGTATCCACGCTCTGTACCCACCACATTATCTAGGATTTCAATATTTGTGACATCCTTTAAAACTTTAACCCAGTTTGGTGTTAGATCCATCTTCTTTCCTCTTTGTCCTCCTTGGTGTTGTGTTTCCCCACCTCAGCACTGCTGCCCAGCTCCCCAGGGACCCCAGCTCTGCCCAGCAGCAGCACTGCTGCAGAAGGAGCTGCAGCCCTCGCTCCTGCAGGAGCTGCAGATTGCCTCAGAGAAGCTATTAAGAAGCAGTCAAATAGAGCAACCTTTCATTGACAAGGCACTCGGCCCTTTAAACGATTCCAAATAGTGTTTTCTTTTTATTGCTTTCTGCAGTTTAACAGCCTTGATTTCAAGTTACTTTGGCTTATGATAAACTCTGGATCTATAACGCCTCTATTCTCTCCCTCTTTGGTCTCTCTTGCCCGCTTCTTCTTTATGTTTTTATTAAAAAAAGATCCAGGAAAACAGATAGCAGATTAAAAGGGAAACAAATTGAAATGGGTCAAATGTATCTTGCTTAGATGACAGCCACCCCATTAGATACTTTTAAACAGGACAAATAATCCGTTTGGAAGCATAAGTGGGCTTTTACATTTATTCTAAATTACAAACCAAATGATTGCAGCCTCAAATGGAAGCACTGGCTAATTGCACTAATATCTCACTAATTCCAGCACCAAGGAATGGGGGAAAAAATGAACAATTTTCACCATTTTACCAATTATTCAATTTAGGCCAAGGTACATTATGCAAACCCTGGATTGAGCTTCCTCTCCATTTTGTGATCTATGACAAGGACTGGAATTCCAGTTATTAATAATGGAGGAGCTATAATTATTCTAAGGATGGGTATGAGATAATTACAAGCCATAAACCCAGCTTTCATATGCACACACAATTCTCTCCCCATGTCTGGCAGCACCAAAACCTTGCTGCAGACTGGAGACACCCTGAAGCTCAGGACAACCCCCCCACGCAGAGCTGCTCGCAGGTCACCATGTGAAGCCAGAGCTGGGAACACGAGCAGGAACACGAGCAGCTGCCCAGCTCTGCAGGCAGGCAGGGGCTGGTCAGAATCAACCTTCCAGAGGCTGGAATTGATCCTGAAGGTTCCTTCCAACCCAAACACTGTATGACTCCATGGTTCTATGATCCCTAGAAGCTGCAGTCTGTGAGGGATGCATGGACGCAGGAATCACCCCAAAGAGAGCAGCCTGGTGGCTCTCTTGCCTTCAGGCCACCACTGTCCCTGTCTCTCTGTCCACAACTCACCCCTGTCCCATATCTGAGCTATGAGGATGAATCCCAACTTTGCAGGACCTTCCCTTGCCCCCAATAACCTGCTGTTGGAGCAAGGCCAGAGGAGGCCATGAACTTGACAAGAGGACAGGAGCACCTTCCTGGAGAAGACTGGGTGGTGTGGAGACCTTACAGCACCTTCCACTATCTGAAGGAGCCACAGGGAAGCTGGAGAGGGACTGTAGTGACAGGACAAGGGGGAATGGGTACAAATGGAAATTTAGACAAGATATCAGGAGAAAATTCTTCACTGCAAGGGTGGAGAGATACTGGCACAGTTGTCCAGGGAGGCTGTGGATGCCCTATCCCCAGAAGTGTCCAGGGCCAGGTGGGACAAGTCCTTCAGCACCCAAGTCCAATGGGAAGTCTCCCTGAACATGGCAGGGGGGAAGTTGGGACCAGATGATTTTAAAAGTCCCTTCCAACCCTTAACGTTTTGGGATTCTATGAACAAAAGAACAGAGCTTTCCATCAGTCCCTTCCATTCCTGCCTTCAGATAAGATCCCAGACCTTCAGAACAGAAGAGTCAAGGTGAGCTTGCAAAACTTTCAAAGCCTTACTCTTTACCCTCCCAAAAGTGAATATTTGTCTTATGCTGCCCAACAGCCACACGCGGCTTTTAAAGAAAAGTCATACACCCAGGTTCTGGGCAGCTCTTCCCTGAGCTGATTTCTGCAGCCCTGACCCAGCAGAGGTGACCTGCCAAGCTCTCCCTCTCACACAGAAGGCAGAGCACTCGTTGCTGTGTGGAGCTGCAGCTCTGCAGCACAGGCTGCTGGTTCTGCTGTGCTTTGTGTGGCGAATGGAGACACCTTGACTGCACAACCCAGCCCTGATGCAAACGGAGAGTGGCTGTTGCCGGAGATAACTGCGGCACAACCTCCTCCTGGCACAGCAGGCAGTGTTTGCATCCCTCTGAACAGGAGGGTTTGTCCTTCCCTCAGCACAGATCATTAACTACTCACTGCTCCAGGAGAAGATGCTGCACCAAATCCTTCTGTCCCTTTCCCTGCTCTGAGCTGGGCATGTGGATGGAGCTCACCCCTCATACTCCAAGAGCTGTGTCCATCCCATGGAGATGCCACCTGCCCTCCACATGTGAAGACACGAGAGCCAGCGAAGTGTCTGGAAGGGGAGGTCAGAGGAGCTGCCCTGCCCTGCTGCCCTGCGTGGGGGGACATTGCTGTAGGCACCTTCCAGCAGCTGGTGGCTGGTGGGAGCAGGTGGTGGAGGTGAAGGCTGACACCTCTCAGTGCTTAATCGTTCCCGTTAGTAGCTTTATGAATGGCAGCCAAAAAGTGCCATAATTGCTGCAGTGACGCTTGCTAATGACTCGAGTTAGATCTGGCAAGTAGTCAAAGGCAGGAGACAAGAAGTGAAACTGCAGGAGCAGCATCTGAATTCCTGCCTTGGACCACTGCAGAGGAGAGCGGAGCAAGCCTGGCTTGGGACCTGCAGGTATGGACAGGGAAGGACCAAGCATGATGGGTGAGCAGAGAGATATTCCAGCACACCCCTTGCCTGCCCCTGGGGAGAGAATTGCATGAGAAAGGAGAAATGGGAATAGAGGAACAAGCCCAGAGTAGCTCAAAATCCTTTTTCTTGGGGGACAAAGGTGACCCACCTCCTAGAAAACATCTTTCTACTCCAAAATCACCTTGAATCAGGGTGGCACAAGCTCTGGGAGAAGCAGGGTAACTCAGCTCACAGCATCACCTCCAGCCCCAGCAGCACCTCCCTTGCCCTGCAGGTGCCTTGGGACATGCAGGCCACCCGCCGTGGCTCCCACTGCCTCATGGCCATGGGAAAGCTGTTCCCAAGGAGCAATCCAGCCCCTCCTGAGCTAACAGCACGCTCCTCCTGATTATGTATCTGTTTCTGAATGTTAACAAACAGTTGGCAGCAGCTGATTGAGTGGGTTATTAGCAGAATGAAGACAGATGGTGGAGGATTAACTCCAAAGCGTCTTTATTGCGCGGCCGTCATTGCAGACAGCTCTCCCTCTCCCTCTGTCTGCAACTGTCACCAGCTCCATTTCACCCCACAGCCCCCAGTGCTCACCAGAGCGCGGGCCCAGCACGAGATGAGCCCATCATCAATCACATGAGCACAGAGCAGCCACACTGGAGCTGTGCCTTGCTGCTCCCCAGCCAAATTCCACCCCCAAATCCAGACTTTTCCTGCTGAGGGCTTTACAAAGTGAGAAGTGGTCGCACCTGATACAGCACAGCAGTGCAAGGACAATGCCCAAACTGTGTTTGCTGTGCCCGTCACGTGGTGCCTGACAGCTGGGAGAGACTCCAACACCGCACCTGGGCCTGTCTGATCACTACACAGGGACTGAGATGAGGAGCTGATGGAGCTGATGGAGCTGATGGAGCTGACGGAGCTGACGTGGGCAGAGGCACATCCATGGACACCGATCTTGGCTCCTCATCCTGGGGCCCAGCTCAGCTGGAAGAACCACATCTGCAGCCAGCTGTGCTAATGGACATCATCCCTTGCCAGCTGGTCAACAACCAGCACAATGCCACCAAAGGCCCTTGCTGGGCACCTCTAACCCAGATCTATTTCACCCTGCTGGGAGAGGTTACCAAACAGATCTGTGTGCATCCAGACTGGATCTTCTCTGTGGGGACAGCCAAAACCACCGTGTTCACAGAATCACAGAATATCCTGAGCTGGAGGGACCCACCAGGATCACCCAGTTGCACTCCTGGCCCTGCACAGACACCTCAACAATCCCACCCTGGGCATCCCTGGCAGCACCAAGGCTCCTGGAGCTCTGGCAGCCTTGGGGCTGTGCCTATTCCTGGGAGCCTGGGCAGCACCCAGCACCCTCTGGGGGCAGAACCTCTTCCTGAAACCCAGCCTAAGGATTTATTTCTCACCAGAAAATGATTCTTCCACATTGTCTAGGCTTCCAACCCCTCTTGTGCTTATCTCCCTCCGAGCCATTGTAGATGTCTCCAGTAAATGACAGGAAAGTTCTAATGGTCCCTGCAATTCCTGTTTCCTCTGGGATGGAGACCCTACACCTCATATTATCCCACTGCCCCACTGCCTTCCTGTGCTTTCAGTTCTCTCAGCTCCCTTGTAATTATTAATAGGGCTGCTCTTCAGCCTCTTTTTAAAAGGAGAAAAAGCTCTCACTTGGCACAAATATAAAAGGGGAGCTGCTCTCTCTCCTCACCCTGGCAAGGGAACTGGCCCAAAGAGTCTGGTTCAGGCACCTTGGGCAGGAAATTCCTGTAGATGACCAGGCACCTGACCCCACCCCAGCTCACACACCATACAGTGTGGATCTGTACTGCAATCCACCAAAGCCCTGGGAAGCTGGATGTCTGAAATTGTCATCTGTAACTGCTTCTAATGAAAACACAAGTCCTAGGTGGTCTTTGTAGCCATGGAAATCCCCCTGACTTTTGTTTTTGGCAGATTGTACCTTTAAACATAATGGCCCTGCAGCCTGCAGGGGCCAGAAACTGGCTGCATGTCAGGCAGGAACACTTTGTTCCCTTTCCCTCACAAAAGCTTTACTTTTGGCCTTTCATGTTTCTTTGTTCTCTCCACACAAAGCCATGCTCAGCCTGAAAAGGGGGCTCACTTCGTAGGCTGACGCAGGCTCTGAATCCATCAGGGGACCAGAGCAATCCCAAAGGACTGGCAGGATGCCCAGGGTCCTGCCAGCTCTGCAACACCCTGTGAGCATCCCCAGGGTCTGGGCACAGCCACAGACAGCCTGCCCAAGAGGCTGGAGGGACAGGAAGGTACCGAGAGGGAGGCTGCACCTTCTCACAGCACTTGTGTCCCATGGGGCAGCCCCTTCCCATTAAAAACATCCTCTAATCAATGTTTAAAGAGTGTGTGGTAATTAACAAGCATGAGGTGAAGCCTTGTGAAGTACTTTCCCCATGTTATCAACTCAGTATCAGAGCTCCTGGGAATGTGAAGGAACCTTTGATCTTCTAACTGATATTTGAACCATAAACTTGCCTCCATTAGAGTTTTACTTCATGGAAACAAACTCACCTTTTACTCTCATGGAAAAAGGCTTCCTGCAGGAGCAGACACCCCCATGGCTAACTGCTGGCAAAACTCCATCCCATGCAGGGAAAAAGAATTATGCAATAGTTTGGGTTAGAAGGGACCTTTCAGGGTCACCCAACCTTCCTCTAGACCACGTTACTCAGAGCCCCATCCAGCCTGACCTTGGATGTTTCCAGAAAAGGAAGAGCAGCAGGGAAAGAGATCACACTCTTTGTCTGAATTTTTTTCAATCAGAATCCCTAAAAAGGGTTAAATCCATGCTCGGGTCAAGTTTCTAATTCCCAGAATGACTTACAGAAGCCAAACTCTGTGAGACATCCTGGAGACCCTCCCATCTCACCGGGCTCTGGACTTCCTTCTCTCATCCAACATTAATCAGAGGAGGCTGCACCAGGGCTGGCTCCAGGAAAAGAAGCTACCAGAAGCAAGGATGGCAGTTCTTCTGAGCATAAATAGTTTTTGTTTAGTTATTATGCTTCATAATTATTTATGATATTTCTATGGATTAATCAATGCTCATAAAGTACTTGGGGAATGACTGGAATATAAAATAGGGAGATTTTAGCAGAAGTTTGAAGAGCGATGTAAAAGAGACTCTGCGAGGTTCAGAGGAACTGGAAACTGGGATTCTGGAAGTGGCATGGTGACCACTGCCACCCAGCTAGAACAAGAAGAGTAGATGCAGCAATTGCTGCAAGAGCTTCCTGTGTGATAAACACTTTCTGTAGGAAAAGACAGTGGGTTTTGGATGTATGGAACTACAAAGCTCCTGCTCTTCTCTTGCAGCTTCACACAGGGGTCTCCCCACATGCCCTCTAAGATGTTCCAGAGATCAAAGGGGAAGCAGGATTTCAGCACACCCTCAGAGGTGAAGCCCCTCACAATGAGATTGCTAAAGAGGAAGAAGAAGAGAAGGTGAGGAAACTGCTCACCTTCAGTCATCCTGCGGTACTTCTCCTTGTACATGAACCCCAGTACTAGGCAGCATCCTCTTCCTGGGAGCCCCAGTTCTGCAAGAGAAGAGAGCGTGGGGTTAGACTGGGCTGGGGACAGGAGCAGGCACCTGGGGCTGCTGCAGGGAGCAAATCCTGCTGGAGATGCCCTTCAGGAAAAGCGCCAGGAAGGTGGGCACCTAACTGAAGTCTTTGATCAGCCTCACAGATCTGAGCTTGGCTGGGCCCCAAGACTGTATCTAAAGACAGGAGGGACAGCATCCTCTCCCTTGCCTGTCCTTAAGCTCTCCGCTATTCCAAGTGAGGGAATGAGCTGCATCTTCTTCCACAGCAGCTTGTTGCAACAACAGGACTCTTTCATCTCTTTCTCCCTTAGTGGGCAGCAAAGTGAAACGGGAAATGGGCCTCAGTAGGGAAGATAATTCTGGCCTAAGGAATCTTGCTCTTTAGAAGCAAGCAAGTGACCCTATGAGCAGGAGAGTGCCAGAGTCTGAGGAGGCACAGGCCTTTGATGCCTTGATTTGTTAATGGGGCTTTTTGACTCTTGGTAACAAACAGAGAGATCTGAGCGTGGGTTTTTCCAGAAGTAGGCCGCGAGCACAGGCGCTCTCCCCGTGCGCATCGCAGAGAGGCAGAGAGCTCTCGTTCTTCAAACAAATTCTCCTGTGTCACAGTGCAGAAAATTAAGGTACCATGTCCCCAACGCTGCCTGCGGACCTGCAGAGCTCCTCGGGGGCTTCTGTGCTCTGCAGAGCCCCGCTGATCAAAGCCCCTTTGATGTTTACTTAATGTGGCTGTGGACTCTGCGGAGCCCCCTCTGCCGAGGAAGTTGTGCCGCTCGCAGGAGGGGAAGGCGGCGGAACGCGAGGCTGGAGAGCGCAGCGGTGGCTGGAGAGCCGAGCAGGACCCGCCTGGCAAGCTTGGCTTTCAGTGCCACGAGGCAAACTTCGGGTTGAATTGCAGATCTGGATTGTGTCCAGAGGAAGAGGGAAGTGTGATATGATGAGGGAAGTGTGGTGTGATGAGGGAAGATCCCCAGATCCACGTGGATATAGACCCAGACACAGAGAATCCCTCCCTAGCAGTGCTTGCTGCCACGGCATCCCGGCAGAGTGGTTACATCCTTTTCTTGTGCACAGTATGCGGCAGAATTTGAGCCTAAACCTAGGAAAAAACCAGACTTCTTTTGATGCCACACACAAGCCCAGTTAAAGCACTTTCTCTGGCATTATACCGGGCTCCACCTTGCAGGAGGCCCCTGGTCTAAGGCTCCCACCAAGGAGGAATCAGCATCTAACCAAAACAAATCACACATGCCAGTCCACTGAGGCTGATGCTCAGACAAAGGCAAGTCTCTTGAAATAATCAGAGTAAGCTGAAATTTAATTGCTCCCCTAAATCTGCCTTGTCCTGGAGGGAATGCCCTGGAGAGGACCAGGCATCTCCAGAATGTGACTCCACCTTTCATGTTGTCATTGGGGGTGCTTGTAACTCCTTCATTGGCCATAAATGTGGTGACTAACTCAGGTGAAGGTGTTTAAAGATCAGGGCAGATGACTCAACCACCAGAACTCTCAGAGGTTTCTTGAATTAACAGGAAGGAGTAATGAGCAGCCATTGTCCAGGTCTGATGGTGCAAACCAGTTCTCTTGCTCTCTAGGATAGAGATAACATGCTCCACCATGGTCTGCAC
The DNA here is from genome assembly GCF_036417665.1 of Passer domesticus. NCBI lineage: Eukaryota > Metazoa > Chordata > Aves > Passeriformes > Passeridae > Passer > Passer domesticus. The sequence goes on along the minus strand of NC_087496.1, from coordinate 2,099,210 downwards.
GAAGTGAACAGCCACAAACACACTCAGAAAGGTGCTGGCCTGCAGGGAGCTGGGTGCCTCTGACTGCAGGGACAACCAGCTCAGGCTGCCTCCCTCAGGCCTGGCTGATAATGAGGATCGATAAGACTTTGCTGACCTTGGGGGAGGTTCCATGCAGGATCCTCTGAGGACACACACTCCGTGTGCCTGGCAGAGCCCTGAGCCTGCCCAGAGCCCCCAGGGCCAACTGTGCAGAGCCAGCAAAGCAGGTGAGAGCCTTTATGTCTTTATTGATAGGAAAACAAAACCACATCGATTGCTATTGAGCCTCCAACGAGCACCAAGGTATCAAAGTAATTAAAACAACACAATTAGATTAGTGTCAGACAAGGCAGCAGGGCCCACAGTGCAGCTGAGCAAGCCAGCTCTGCTTGCTCAGATGTGCACACAGGGCCCGTGAAGGGATGCTGGCTGGGTTTTCCTGGACACAGAGCTGGGGTGAGGGGGCCTGCCACCCCTGCACACACCATGAGCACAAACATCACCAAGATCGTGGAATCATTTGGGTGGGAATGGACGTTAAGGACCCTGCCATGGGCAAGGAAACCTTCCACTGTCCCAGGCTGCTCCAAGCCTCAATGTCCAGCCTGGCTTTAGGCACTGCCAGGGATCCAGGGGCAGCCACAGCTGCTCTGGGCACCCTGTGCCAGGGCCTGCCCACCCTCACAGGAACAATTCCTAATTCCCAATATCCCATCCATCCCTGCCTTCTGGCAGTGGAAGCCATTCCCTGTGTCCTGTCCCTCCACCCCTTGTCCCCAGTCCCTCTCCAGCTCTCCTGGAGCCCCTTTAGGCCCTGCAGGGGCTCTGAGCTCTCCCTGGAGCCTTCTCCTCTCCAGGTGAGCACCCTCAGCTCTGCCAGCCTGGCTCCAGAGCAGAGGGGCTCCAGCCCTGGAGCAGCTGTGTGGCCTCTCTGGACTCATCCCCGCAGCTCCAGCTCCTTCTGATGATGGTGGCCCCAGAGCACCCCGAGCCAGGGCAGTGCTGGGGGCAGCAGGAACTGCAGTGTCCTGGGACAATCCCACCACTCAGGGGTCCAGCTCTCACCTTCCCCTTGCAGTGAGCAGAAAGCTCCCAAAAAGGGGGTTGTGGGCAGGGGCTCCAGCCCCAGGCAATGGCTGTGCTGCCCAACAGGCCCAGCCGAGCCCTCAGAGAGGGCAGGAGGCTCAGGCTGAGCTGGATCCCCATGAAATGTGGGTTCTTGCCTCTCTGGAGCCTGGCTCAGCAGGCTGCTGTGGGTGCCTGTCTCCCGTTTGCCTCCCCAAGGGGTGCTATAATTAACACTTATAAACCACTTTGATATCCCATGATGAAAGGAGCTGTACAAAAGCACTGCATTATAATAATTCATACCATAAATTTGTGAGAACATGCAAAAATCTTTATAGCTAAAGGCACCTTTAAATACTTGAGAGAGCCTCTAAAAGGTAAAATACTTCAAGATGACTCTGCTGCCTAAGGATGTCTCACCATTTTGGCTTTTAGTGGCTACCTAAAGCTAAAATAGTTAAGCAGATACGCAGCATTTTAAATGTCTTGGCTTTAGGGGGGCTGCTGAGACACACCAAAATCAGAATGTTTTAACCCTTGTGTGTCCCCATCTCCCTCCAAATCAATCCCGTCCATTTCCTTGTGCTGATCATTGAATTTCTCAGCATGGCAAAAGTAGTTACAGCTGAAGTTGATCATCCCACACCCTGTGATGAAGTGGGAGCTAAGGTATCCTGGTTGGAAAACACGCAGCAGAACCATGGTTTCCACTCTCTCAGAAGTACCCGCATTAATTCACCCCCAAACTGGCAGAAGAGCCACTCACTGGGTAAAGCAGGAGCAACTTCAAACCACAAATTGCCAGTGATAACAAAGCAAAAGCCAATTAAAAGAGACAGACCTTGGAGTCTTTGAGAAAGGGATCAAGGGATCCTCAGCCTGGGAAATAGAGGGGAAAGATAACTAGGAAGAAAGATCTCTCAGTGCTGGCCCAAACTACAGATTACTTCTGCTTTTTCCTTGGTTCTTTCATTGTATGGGATTTTTTTTCTCAATTTTAGGGCAATTCCTTCCCTCACCACTCAGGAAGGAAGGAAATATCAGATCACCGGTGCACTAAAGGCTAAAGCTTCAAAGCTGTAATAAGGGTTTATTAACATAATCATAATATGTACTATTGTGTAGCTGTATCCCACCAGGAATGATAATAAACATTTAATAGCCCAGTAATACCTGTTTAATAATTTTTTGGCTCACCCTGTCTAATTGCAAGTTTATTAAAGAACGATAAACTTTATAATCGTTGTAAAGGCATAATTGCAATTCCATTGCTTATTTAATATTGAGCTAATGATATTACAACTAAGTTATATTTTCCCATACATATTAAATATCAATTAGCTGGTTTAAACTATTGATTTGTATTTAATTAACTATGCTATTATATACCAATTAAACTCTTATAAGAGAAGCAGAAACAGCTGGTCTCTAAAATTAAATTTTTAAAACTTTGTATTAACATAAATATCACGTTTTGATTTTGTCATGTCTTCCTTCTACAGTGATGGCAATTTGCTACCTGTAAGTATTTTTTCTGATTGCATGTTGTATCCATGAGTTGAACTCTACTTTCTGGGATGGGGTATGGGCAACCTCCACGGTAGATATTGTACTGTCAGTCACAACAAAATGTGGAAACTGGGCAAGGCAGAGGGCTGGAAAAGCCTTATCTCACCTGGAGATCCCAGAAGCAAAGAATGTGGCTGGGTGCTCTTCAAAGAGCATGAAATTCTCCAAGGAGAGAAGCTCGACACGTTCCTAAGTTGGCCAGCAAGGAGAAGATCCTACCTGACCAAATCTAAGAGATTCTGATGGAGACTCCTCATCCTCCTGCTTAGGAGTTTCCTGACCTGGTGGATACAGTTGCCTGCTGTACATGGGTGCCTTGGTAAAGAAGAAGTATGGACAGAAAAGCCAGATCTCCCAAGGTTTTCCATGCTCTTGGCTTCACCGTGTCAAGGGATGCTGCATCCCAAAAGTTTGAAGAAATAGGTGAAGGAGCATTTTCTTTGTTTTCCATCATTTTGATTTCCAGGCTCAGAACCATCCCAAACACCCCTGTAACCTCTTCAGAGGACCCTGCCCTGGGCAGCCATGGAGCACCTTTCCCTCCAGGTCCTCCTGCCATCAGTGCTGGGTTCAAGCTTCCTCCCTCGATGTCATTTGCATCCATGAGCATTCCTGAGCAATCCAAACTCCTGCTGCCATTTGGCAGAGAACAAACAGATCCTTTGGCACAGAATTCCTATATTACACTGTTAAATCTGCAGAGCAATCCAAGATCTTCAGAGATGAAAAAAGCCATACAAATGCACATTATTATTAAATCTGTGCCTGGTTAATTTATAAAAACGTATTAAAAAACCTAAGAGGTTTCCCAGATGAGAAAATGGGCACATTACTGTTTGAAATATGAATGAAGCAGAGATCAGTGTTAAATGCCGGAGTCGTATTGTATTTTATTCTACAGTGCTCTGCAAAAAAGTTGCATTTATAAACCCATTTATTGTATTATGTACTCGCAAACCACCTTGTCATCCATTTATTGCACAAATAAAATCTTAAAAGCAGAGGATTAGTCGAGTGTGTCCCTGTGGGACCACAATCTGACTTTAAAGAATCCATCAATGAAAGAAAACAGATGGAGCAGAGATGTTTGCCAGCTCATTGCTCTGAGATGGAAAACACAACTGGCTATTCTCCCACAGCCCACAGACCTGGAAAGAGAGAAGGACATCCACAGGGCTGGTGGAAAACTGTCCTCATTCAGGAGCCAGGTCTGGTTGAAGAATTTATCATTCCAGTCTCCTCTCCTGTTGCTGTACAGGGTGAAGGCCTTAGAGAGGACAGCTCAGCTTTGTATGGTGAGAGAAAACTCCACAAAATTTCAGCCCTGTGTAGAAGCTCTCTTAAGCCCTAAATTTGCCTTAAACACCACCAGAGAGGCACCTACCTGCATTTGGGAACAGCAACAACACAAACCAGTGCCAGGGCTGTTGTCCCTACTGGGAATTTGAAGGGTGAAGGTCTGGAGGATCCTTAAAACTTCTCTCAAACACTTTTTTTGGGCTAAAAACCATAATGGAAAAAGACAGGAAAGCTTGGATGTGCTGATTTTTGCTATGCCTCTTTCAACCCAGTAGAAAACCAGAGTCTTCATAACCCAGGAGGGCGTTTTTTGGGACAAACAATTTTGGACAGGTACATGCCTTGAATATTGGAGTACACTGGAATTCAGCTTTCCAGGTGCCTTGAAAGGCATCAGCACTGGAAGCTTCAAGAGGAAGAGCAGAGAAACACACAGGAGGCAGCTTTTCCCAGGAACAAGCTCTGCCCTGGTACCAGACAATTAAAAGTTGCTTCTTAGCAGGAAACACAACTGGCAGAAGGGGAAAGAAAGAAGAGGGATTTGTGCTGCTGAGCAAAGAGAATGATATCCCTGTGTTCCCTGGCTAATGAAGGGAAAAGAGGCACCTCCAAGTTGTAACTCAGCACTGGAGTGTTTTGAAGAGGCTTTTTTCTCTAGTGGCAACACAGAGCCTTTGGTCCCTAAAGTTCAGAACTGAATCTGTCTGTATTCCCCACTCTCCTCCCCAGCCCTTCATGGCTGATGCACTTTTTCTGAACCTCTCACAAACATGTCCAATTTGGGGAGCATCTGACAAGTGAAGAAAAATCTTCACAAACCTCAAATCCAGTCATTCTTTGGATTATTTTTTTTTCCTTTTCCCGAAGTTAAGAAATCTGATCGAGCTGCAGTAGGAAAAAAAAATTCACCCCAGAGTAAGGTGGCTGCTGGTACTTGAACCTTCCCACACAAACAGCTTTCACAGCTTTGTGTGCACAGGCATGTGTTTACCCTGGTCAAATTGGCCAAAATGCTTTGTTAAGGCCTTGGGGCAGCAACTTCCACAGCTTAACTACACCTCATGTGCAGGAAAAAAGTATTTTTGCTGTATTTCCTACTATAAAAGTTATAACTTCCACACAGGGTTTTATTTGAAAGAAAACCAAATAAAAGGTTATGTAGAAACAATCTATTTTTTTTCACTACTGAATATCAAACCCACTCATGTTTGCTCTGCTGAGAGCTGGGTCAGGTATCCCACACAGTCAGAGAATTCCACATCATGGCAAAAAACACACCCAGGCATTGGAAAAGGCTGGTGGGGCTGCCCATGACCCCAAATTCAATTAGTAGTGCCATGGGAGACAGCTGCTCCCTCCATACCCCCACTCTTGTGGGGTCGGTGTTTCCTTTCACAGTCTCACAGGATGCAGGTGTAGCTCCAGCATTTTCCCCCAGTTCAGTCAAGTTTTGGAATATTTCTCAAGAGCTGCTCTCTCAGGCACCTCAGTGCCTCTGGTGCTCCTGGCCTTGCTGCAGCCCTGGAGCTCAGATCCTCCCTGTGAAGCCCCTGAGTTGTTCAACCAACTCTCCTGCTGGTGGCTCTGACCTGCACTCCAAGGGCTTCCCAGGGAATGAATCTACTTCAGTACAGCCCATTGTACCTGCTGCTCCAGCCAAGTCTTCCAATGTTCTGTTCCAGTGCAATGAGCCGCTGCAGGAAGGGCTGGAACAAGCCTTCCAGGGAAATTAAAACAACAGGCAAGCACCTGCCTGTGCATTCCCCAGTCTCTCCTAGTTCTTCCCCAGGTCAGCCCCTGAAACCAGCACACACCACCATCTGTGCTGTCCCACCAGGAGAAGATCTGAACTGACAGGATTTGCTGATTCTGGGGAGGTGGCAGGACAACCAGGGACATGGCAGGACAGCCAGGGACAGGGCAGGACAACCAGGGCCATGGCAGGACCACCAGGGACACGGCAGGACAGCCAGGGCCATGGCAGGACCACCAGGGACAGGGCAGGACAACCAGGGACATGGCAGGACCACCAGGGACACGGCAGGACAGCCAGGGATATGGCAGGACAGCCAGGGACAGGGCAGGACAGCCAGGGACATGACAGGACAGCCAGGGACAGGGCAGGACAGCCAGGGACACAGCAGGACAACCAGGGACATGGCAGGAGCACCAGGGACATGGCAGGACAGCCAGGGACAGGGCAGGGCAGCCAGGGACACAGCAGGACAGCCAGGGACACAGCAGGACAGCCAGGGTCAGGGCAGGATAACCAGGTGTTGGGCACATCTGTCTTGGCCTCCCTGCAGTGGCTGCGCTCACCAGCCCATACAGATCCATGTGCTCCATGCAGCTCCTCCATGGCCAGGGCAGGAGAGGGGGACAGGCAGTGTCCCTCACCCTCTCTGACTGCTCCACCTCCTGCAGTGGTTCCTCTGCTTGAGCTGAGGGCTGGGATGGCCCTGGGCTGTCACTTCCCCTCATGCTCTGTTGGCAGCTCAGCCCTGGACTTGCAGGGACTTGGGGACCTGCCTGGCATGGGCTGCAGTGGCACATATCTTCCTCCACCTACCTTCTTCCACCCCACCAAACCCAGGAGCTGCACATTCAACTCCAGACAGCAGAAAAGTGACCCCACCTCCCTGTACAAAACCCACCCCAGCTTTCTGCAGCACCCCTTCTATTGAAAAAAAGCTCTCCAGGGAAATAAAATGCCTTAATGGGGACATGGCCCAGAGACTGGAAAAGCCCCAGAGTCTGCAGCACAAGGGGTCTGTGTGAATCAGGGGGGCTGCAAGGGAAGGGGTGTTTGGGAGATGGATCCAGCTGGTCTAAAGCTGTGTTGAGCCTTCCTGCTCCATCTCCAGTGACTGGATCAGGATGTGCTCCTGCAAACTGGGAGGGCTTTCAACAGCAGGGATTGTGAGACTCTGAGACGGTCTAAAACCAGCTCAGAACAAAACTGACAGGGAGAAAGACACAAAATCCACATTTTTGATTCCTTAAGAGTGCAGTGTTTTCTCTGAAGGCCAGATTTCACTGGGGCTTCTCATTTCACTGAAAGCCCCTGCACTGTTCCTTGCTCCTGCTGAAGGACCCCTGCGTGTCCCACCCCAATCCAAACAACATCAGCCACAGCCACAGCACATTATCCAGGAGCCTGGTGGGAACATCTCATGGTGGAATAAATAACATTTCTTGTCACTCAGCCACATTTACATGCAGGTCTAGAGCTCCACACAACAGCGGGAGTGTCCCTGCCTCACTCCCCATCCAGAGCACCTAGTAAAAACAAACAAACAAACAAGCAAACCAATCCCCTAAGGTGAATATCCAACACAATAAAACAAGCTCAACTGGGAGGAGAACATGGCAATGGAAACACTTTGCAATAAACCCTGGAAGTCCCCACGCTGCTCTGACAGATTGTGGATAAGCTGGAGGGAAAAATAATAAAAATAAACCCACAGAACCGTAAAGGTCACATCTATAGCCGTGCTCTGGATCAACAATGGCTCCTCACACCTCCCACCTTGGACGTGTTTCTGCCTAAGCCATCCTTCTTACAGGTCTGGAAGATGGACAGCAGCACCGGGAAGCACAAACCACTTCTGCCCTTGGAGGTGTGCTGGGATCACAGCTTTCCTCTGCCTGACCTCAGCCACTACCTCGAGCCCATGTGCCCCAGATCCTCCTGCCCCTGATCCAGAGAATCCCATTGCCCAGCTGCTCCAGAGGCTGCACCCCGAGCAGTGCCCAGCTGGTCCAAGGAGGAGCTGTGGCCCTTCCCTCCCCTCTGGAGGCAGGGAAAGCACTGCAGCACTGTCCTGCTCTCCGTGCACACACACACAGCCCAAGCAGGGATCCCTGCTGTCCTCCTATTACTGGGAAATCACACTCCAGCCTCACAAGCTCCATTACTCCTGTGTATCGTATAATTAAATTCTATTTGCTGGTTACCTCACAGCACGGCTGCAATTCTTCTGCATCTGAGGCGTTTTAAAAATATTTCTGATCTTCAGCTTCTATTTCATTTTTCCTCTCCTTGGCAACTCTCAGCCATCTCTTTTAGCTGCCTTCCTGCCTGTGGGGTGGGAAGGGGCAGGAGACCCGCCGTGACCAGTCCATGCTGTGCTGTCTCCTCTCCAAGATGAAAGAGATCAGTGACGTGAATGTGTTATCTTAGGGCAGACCCACGGCACGGGTTAATCCCCATTTCCTCCTCAGATATCCAAACTTGAATTACTTCCCAGGAATTTGAATGGGAGCTGAGGTTCCTAAACAGCTTGGGGAACCTTGTGGTGGCATCGCCAAACCATCACAGATGAGTAAACTGGCCAAGGAAGAAGCAACTCCAGGTTAATCCCACTTGGAGGTGCATTTGCTGCAGTCCCTGCTCCTCCCCTTATGTTCAAACTTTCTGGAAGAGCTGTGGTGCTAAATGGAAGGGGCAGCGTGAGAAAAGGTCCCAACCCTCCACCAAGGAACAAAGCACCAATTACAGGGAGAGGGAGAAGATTTAAGGGATTATCTCATCACCACACTCCCGTCCCTTTCTGCTTTGATTGAGGTATTGAGGTTCAAGCGCGAAGGCAGGGAAGGCTTTGGCCACGCTCAGCAGGAGGAGAAAGGAAAGTGCGTGGGCAAATCTCAGGCTGTGGGAGGCTGATTGCTGCCCTGTCCAGACCATGCTCCTTCCAGTCCCAGTGGGAGCAGATTCAGTCCCACCACAAGGAACAAATGCATCCCCCAGGCCATGCAGGCACCCACAGCAGTGCCCTCAGGCTGGGGTGCTTCAGCTCACTTTGCCCTGGCACCACTCACCCTGCCCAGCTCCAGAGGACACCAGAGACACTGAGCATCCACAACAGCTTCAGGCTGCAGCATTCAGCCTAAATCCTTACTCCTGTGATATTTGTGTCTCGTGACCATCCCTCTCCCCTTTTGGAGCATTTTCAGTTTCTTAATTGACCTGAAAACTCACAATTTCTGCAATTGTTCCCATTATCTGAATCTCCATGCTGCAAACACTTTGCTAGGCATGCTCAGCTGAAATCATTGTGGTTCACACCATGCTAAACCCTCCTTCCACCTGTAAAGGTGCAATTAGCACAGGTAAGGGGTCAGGAAAGTAAACCAGGGAAGATGGGTATGAGGGAGGGACCAAGCAGGCACGAAGCAGGGATCTCCCCCACCCAGCAATGGGACCTCTCCCACCCAGCAATGGGATCTCCCCCACCCAGCAATGGGATCTCTTCCACCCAGCAATGGGATCTCCCCCACCCAGCAATGGGATCTCTCCCACCCAGCAATGGGATCTCCCCCACCCAGCAATGGGATCTCTTCCATCCAGCAATGGGATCTCTCCTACCCAGCAGTTCCCCTCCTTGTGACATACCCTGACCAAAATCAGCCCCCACTCAGGGCTGACTCGTGGCACTGGTGCCTTTACACACCTTCCCTGCTCCTTCCCTGCTCCCTCCCTGCCAAGCCCTGTCTCTGCACACAGCTCCTGCTGCCAGGGGGGCGTTTTCCCAGCATTGGCCATAACTTGGATGATCTGTGGAAACAACTCCCCTGCTTCCCCCAGCGCTGCTCCCCGCACACTCTCTCAATCCCATTAAAAGTAATGGGGTGAGATTGTCCAGCCCATTACTTTCAATGGCTTAGTTTCAGCCAGACAGCCTAAAGCTCCCATATCGTCCAAACAGCCAGCAGAGGAGCTCCAAAACTCCCCATTTCATTAGCACATCGTGCATTCCAGCTTGCCAGGGTTTAATTGGAAAGAGAGCCAAGCCTGCGTTAAGGTTTGCTAATTGCTGCAGGAGAGACACGAGCACTCCCTGCACCACTGAGGATTATTTCCTTGCTCAGCAATTTTGGGTTCTCCAAGGTGTGAGGTTTTATGAAAATAGTCCAAGTTAAAAAAAAAAGAGAGAGACATAAGCAAACACAGCCACAGGAGAGGGACTTTATGGAATGGTTGAGTGCTCCAAGATTCTGCTGGGCTTGCTGGTGCTGGAGGGGAAATACAGTTACAGGAGGATCTGCCAGGAAGAAACACTGGTCTTGCAAAAAGCCAAGTGAAAATCGTATATTTAAGATGCATCACAGGAGCTGCAGTTTGAGTCTTTCTGAACTGTAAGTCCAATAATCCACTGAGGGCAGAGACAGGCCAAAAATCAAACCACTTTACTTCCAAGACAGTTTGATATTACAAGATGCTCAGAAAGCTGCGCAGCCAAACACCTTTCTTTGGGAGCCAGAGAAATCCCATTTCTGGTCTGATTTTTGACCTCGCCTTCTGCTCTGGGTTTATAAAGCCTGTCGGAACTTGATCATGTAAAGCCACGTGCCCTGTTACAGCCAGGGAAGGGACCTATTAGGGATGTATGTAATGATGTATCTGGGAGACTGAAATAATGACACCTCAACAGCTGGCTAAAAATAGTGGGAAGAGCTGAGTAGTTAAATCACAGAATATCCTGAGCTGGAAGGGACCCACAAGGATTGAGTTGAACTCCTGGCTCTGCACAGGACACCCCAAGAATCCCACCAGGTGCCTGAGAGTGTTGACAAATGGTTGATAAACATCTCCTCTGACCATAAAACACCAGGAAGATGCTGGTGACACAGCCAAGTGCTGGAAGCTTCCAGCCCAGCCTGGAATTTTCTTGCCTCTGAGCTGAGCCAAGAGCAGATTAGGAAGTGCAGCTCTCCTGCACCACCCCCTGCGAGGTCTCTGGTGTCCCCAGGGGCTGTGTCCTGTTGTGATGTTGGGTCTCTCTGCTGCTGCTCCAAAGCTGTTAGCAGGGTGATGCTGCATCCCTGTCCAGTCCAGGACAGATGGTAATAAATTTTTCAGTGACTGGAGCAGAGTGCAGCAACTGTGTGATTAGCATCGTTTTCTCCACTGCACATTTCATCTGTAAACTAAGATTAAACACCTGGAGGAAAAAAGCTGCAGGAAAAGGGAACTTTAATATGTTTTCACTGCAGAGCTCCCACGAGTGAATAAACAGCTCAGATCTGAGGTTGGGTGGTTCGTGGGGCAGGGAGCTCTCCCCATGTGTAGAGTCAAGTTATCCACATTTCATGAAGGTGCTGTGTTAGAACCATGAAAAGGATGGGTTGAAAAGGACCTTAAAGATAATCTAATTCCTTCCACTATCCCAAGCTGCTCCAAGTCCCTTCCAGCCTGGCCTTGGACACTTCCAGGGATGCAGGGGCAGCCACAGCTGCTCTGGGCACTCTGTGCCAGGGCCTGCCCACCCTCACAGGGAAGGATTTCTTCTCAATGATGCCTTGGGAAGGCTGGCATAGAACAGAGACTAGATGGGGTTAAAGAATAAAGTAGGGATTTATTAAAAGGCCTCCATGGATGCACCTTGGGCAGCACAAGACCCCAGCCAGGGCTGCACCCAAGATGAACCAAAATGGTCCCAAAATGCACAACCACTCACGGGGTCTCTCACTTTGATAAGTTCTGCTCCATTTGCATATTGGGGTTAATTGTCCAATTACTGCTTTAGGTTATGAACTCCCATCCTTCTTGTTTTTCTCTCTTCAGCCCACGTTGTTTGTGCTCTTGGGCTGAGATTTGGATCATTTGTCCTTGGTGCCCAGCTAGAGCAGGAATTGTTTTGTCTCCCTGCTCTGTGCAGAGCTCACCATCCCCTAATGTGAAGCCCAGACCCACTCACTAAAGCAGCACAGAATCTGAAAAATATAAAAGCTAAAGCCTGAGGCATCACCAATGTCCCCCCAATCGGGACCCCATCGGTGTGAAGCCATTCCCCCTTGTTCTGCACTGCCTCTAACCCAGCTGTCCCTCAGCATTCTCCTGAGTGGAGCAGGTGGCCTCTGAAGCAGCGCTGTCAGAGCAGCAGGGTCTGCAATCCCCTCAAAGTGAACAAGGGGAGCAGAACCGCTCCATTACCTGCCTGGCTTTGAACTCTCAACTCATTTAAACCCAACAAAACCTATTCCAAATGCCTGTCAAGCCTCACCGACCTCACTCGCCGGCAACCTCAGCCAGAGATAAAACAAGGGAATGAATTTCATGAATCGCATGGGAGATGAGGAATGGTGCCTGCTGTTGAGAAGGAAGGAATCATCACCTACAATTTCAGCGACCATCAAAATATTGTTCTTCATCACTGTAACACGAGTGCCAGGGCAGAGATGCTGATAGGGTACCTCAGGTGGTGAGCACATCACCGTTTAAAAAAAACAAAAAAAACCAAACACAAAACCTAACAAAAAGTCATACACACAGGGAAAAAGCCACCACACTTTTTGTATTGGAGTGCATCCGACTGATAGCCATAAGAGTGGTGTCAGGGCTTGTGAGCCATCCTTCCCAATCCCAAAAAAGAACTGACTCTGCATCCCTCAGCTGTTGCACCAAGCTTTCATTTTGCTCACATATAGATGTGACCAGGGCATCCTGCACATAACCCACTCCTTATGGGAGACATTGTCTGCTCTGAGGGGCATAGACAATGAGATTTGAACGCTTCACTTGTAGGAAAGTTTTTTTTTAAGCACCTTCTTGCCTAAAGGAAAATTCCAGTGTGCCCAAAGGAGACAGGGCTGTAGCCCAGGGAAATATCAGAGCATAGTTTGGGTTGGAAGAAAACTTAAAGCCTATCCAGTGCCACCTTGTGCCATCAGCAGGGACAACTCCCAGTATGACAGAGTGCTCCAAGCCCTGTCCAGCCTGGCCTTGGCACTGCCAGGGATCCAGGGGCAGCCACAGCTGCTCTGGGCACCCTGTGCCAGGGCCTCTCTGTCACCCCGTTCTTCTAAGCCTTCTGATGTTTACATTTTTGTAATGGAGATTCTCATGCACATTTTCATATAAATAATGATTGTTTTGCATTCCTTTCTGGAGGAGGAGAAAATTGATGGACTGTTGGTTTGACCAGTGTCGTTGGAGAGGTGGCAATTTCATCCTCCAATCCACTGTCACTTTTGAAAGTCTATAAATATTGGAGTTTGAAAATAAACTTCCCTTCGTTTTTACCTTGGAGGTTCCAGCGTGCGTGTAATTTTATTTCGTGTCCTATTGCGACACCTCCCCACTGTCACTGTCAAAACTTCTTCCTTGTAGGCTGATTCTGCCCTTTGCTGTTCTATCTGCAAACTGCTGTAAGCCACCTCTCCCCATTCCTGCCCATCCTCTCTCCCAGGGAGCCAGGCACACAGAGCTGACCTGCCCTGAATTCCCAAGGAGCAGGAGGATCCGTGTTCGGAGCGCTGATGGATGGGCAAGCACCGCCCGCCTTTCAAAGGACATTACATGCCACTGCTGTAACCAATAATGTATTATTTCCTCTATGTTTTATATCCTCGTGTTTATTATGTGTAAATAGGGATTTACAGTGATCTGAGTGTGTTCATTTAATGCAGCTGACACCCTGCATGTGAGATCTGCCAGCTGTCCCTCAGGACCTGCGTGGAAATGAAACAAGGCTTCTCCCACAAAGCCTTCTTTTCCAAAGAAATGGGGAAAGAAAGGAAGAAAAAAGGGAATTAAACAAGGCCAAGGTAGAGAGATCAGAGCCTGTGCACATGGGATGGAACGCAGAATGAGTGCCAGTTCTGGGATTCAGAGTCATGCTGGCATTGCTGTGAAAAGGACGTCAAACACTGCTCTCATCTCAAGTCCAAGGTGCTGCTTCCAGGAGGAAAAGGAAGGCTGGGGTGGGGGGAGAAACTTCCCCTTGAAAGGCATTGGCACACCTATGCAAAGTTCCTTCTTATTTGATCTCGGGCACAAAGAGCAGAACAGAAGCATATCATCCTTTGCAGCTAAAATGAAAAAATAAAGAGGACTTTTATCCCAGATCCATTTATCTCAGGTAATAAATTCTGCTCCTGCCTGCAGCCAGTCAGTATTTTCCAGGTGGGTAACTTTCTCACTGGTAAAATGAACAAAGCAATCAAAATAATTTGCTAATTCATTTCATACTCCCTCTCTCTCTCTTTTTTTTTTTTTTTAAACCTAAACTGCAAGTTAAAACAAACCCGAATAGCCTGGTGTGTTGTGTCAATGTTTTGTTCAACAAATATCAAAGCAACACTGAAATTCTTAATTGTGTCTTAAGAGATCTTAAGGCACCTCCAGAAGTTACACAGCACTTCCCAGCAGGAAGGCAGCACTGCAGCTGGGTTGAACAGCTACGCATGGTTCCTGTAGGATGGCAGCAGCCTGGAAGTGCCACCAGTGCCACCCCTGCCATGGCAGGGACACCTTCCACTGTCCCAGGTTGCTCCAAGCCCTGTCCAGTCTGGCCTTGGGCACTGCCAGGGATCCAGGGGCAGCCACAGCTGATCTGGGCACCCTGTGCCAGATCTGCCCTACTGTCACTCCCACTACTTCTTCCTTGTAGTGGGATATGGCCTTGTGGGCTGATCTCTCCCTTTGGGAAGTGCCTCTGCCTGTCTTGACAGCAGCTGCAGCCTGTCCATCCTGGAACACCTTGGGATGTGAGGACGTGATCCTGCTCTCACCTTCCCAGTGGAGTCACCAGATGAAATGGAGCAACCCGACCTGTCCCCAGCACGTTCTCAATCCTGATCAGCAGAGCAGCTTAGCAGAACAGTCGAGCACACCGCTGGGAAATGCAGGCTCTGAGCAGCTTTCCTGTGCCAAGTTATCCCCACACGCCCAACGTGTGCCTTTCCCAACATCTGTGCCCTGCCTCGTGTCCTCTCAAGCTCATCTTGGTGCATCCAGCCAAGGAAAAACACGGCTCTGCACCAGAAACAAACCCCTTAGGATCAATCTTCCCTTCTGGCTGTGCCAAAGCCTCCTCGTGCAGCCTGCTCTGTATTATTTACTCATCTGTGTTATTTACTCCCAGCTTAGCTGGGAAAGAGCAGCCACATCCTTTTTTTTTTTTGCTTCTGGGAGGATGTGGGACCACGTTTGTGTCACGCAGGAGACTTTCTGCAGCGCTACAGAGGAGCGGGAGGCTCTCCTCACTCCCTGAGCTCATCTGCCTCGCCAGGCTCCTTCCTGCACCATTAAACAGCTGCCACGTTCCACCTCAGAACTTCTCGCAACTCAGCAGAAAAAATGAAAAAAAAGAAAGAGGGAAAAAAGAGGAGGCCTAGCAGAAAAAAAAAAAAAAGATAAGTACCATAAAACACTGGAGAAAACAGACAGGCCCCCATTGGTCAACAGCTGTGCACTGCTGTGGCATCGTCCTCGCTAGAAGACACTGCATTAAGGGAAGCAATGATCATCATCATTAAATGCCTTGATGGAACTCAGGCATCTGCTTTGCAGCATTTAGCTGATGAAATAAATAAGGGTGCTTTTGGCAAACACACAGGGAACAAACATGAGAGGATCACGGATGCTGGAGGGATTCCAACTTCCCTAATAGTGTCCTTCCCTTTTGCCAGCTCAGGGACTTCCCAGAGGAGAGTCCTGCAGCACATGAGGGCACTCACACCAGTGCCTGAAGGCTCTTTGGGCAGGCACATCCCATCACCAAGGGCACTCAGCCCTCCTGGTGTGGGAAAAGAGACAACAAACTGCATTAAAGCCTGGCAGACACACAGAGACTCCATGGCACAAGTGGAATATCTGCTGCCCCCACAGCCCTGAATGCTGAGGGACGGATCCACAGGGCTCCTTCAGGAGGAGATGAGCAGAGTTCTGGTCACCCCCTGCCATCTGCCCAGATGAAATACCCTGGTTTGGGACTCGCTGTCTGAGGAAACTCCTCCTCATCCCTGGAAGTGTCCAAGGCCAGGTTGGACAGGGCTTGGAGCGACCTGGTCTGGTGGAAGGTGTCCCTGCTCATGGCAGGAGGTGGAATGGGATGGTCTCTAAGTTTCCTTCCAACCCAAACCGTGCTGGGGTTCTCCAGTACTGTGGGTATCCCACAGGGAATTGGGAAATGCACTGCCAGCAGTGCCTGCAGCAAGGACAGAAGGAACACCTTCTCCATCTACCCTTGGAACAAGTCATTTCTCCACAGACCAGTTGTTCTTTCTTCCATTCCCATCCCAGGGATGCATCTCAGATCTGTAGGACTGGTTTGGATAACCCACCACTGCTCAGCACCTGGGCTGTCCCATCACCAACAAGTTGCCCAGCCCCAGAGGCCCTTGTTTCCTGTATTTCTGTCTCTGGATGGGTTTTTACTTCTGGCTAAATGCAGCTGCAGGACAATCTTGGTGACAGATTGGGCTGTGTGATGCAGTCCCTGCACGTTGAGATTAGAAATGATCATGACTTTCATGAAATAGCTGAACACAATTCTCATGGCCATCTATTTCTACCCCTCCTCTTTCAAAGACAGCAAGTGGCACAGAGCGAGTCTAGAGAGATAATAAAGATACCAGGATACAGTTCTTGCCCTGCACTTTGTGTTAGGGCAGCTGAGGTACAGGAGTGCAGCTGGATTTACAGCAGATCGAGACAGTGTCTTTCACCTCAACATTCTGTAATCATCCTCTCAGGGATGGCAGAAACATCTCCCTCCCTTCCACAGCCAAAGGAAGTAGGATTGGACACAGAAGACAGCCCACCCAGACCCCAAAATCCCTTTCTTGGGCAGAAGAACACAGGAATAACTTTGGAAGGAGGAGACAGAGTTCCTTTGTAAAGGAGGACTGGTAGGTTCCCTAAGGAACACCAAGAAATGCTGGATCTCCCTCATCACAGCATCAGAGCACAGCAGGGAAGGTTTTCCCTGGACTATAGCACACAACACGGTGGCATCCTGTAGGCCTTAAAATAGATATTCCCTCTTTAAATGGTCACAGACCAAGCTTTAAATGGTCTGGGGAATAAACTGGTGACCACATTCCCTGGCTGGAATATTCCCATGTCTGCAGCCAGCAGCAGGATGCTGAGACTGGTGAGAACGTGCTGCAGCACCCGAGAGGCTGGAGGGAATGGGACAGAGCTGCTGACCTCTCCCAAGGTTTATCCCAGTGCTGCCAACCCTGGCGAGAAGGTTTCATCACTCAGAGCTATGTGGGATGGAGTGAAGGAAGCCCATGTTCTTTCAAAGTTACATCAGGCACCACTTGACCTTTCCCTGGCCTTAGGAAAAGTCTTTGGAAAGAAGTTTATCCATCATCAGGAGGCAAAGGTGACATTCAGGGAGACACAGGCAGCGTCACAGCCCTGCCAGGACATGGAAGAGAACAGGATTAATGAACTTTGAATGTCTGACCTCAGGGGGACCCCAACACCTTCCTGCTCTCAAAGCCACCAATAGAGCAAAGCACACATCAGGAACTACCTGCTGCAGAGAGTGACCCCAAAAATCCACCCCCAGCCCCTCTCAGAGACACCTTTTCCCATGGAAAACACCTCCCAGAGCACTTGTGCTTCCCCCATCAGCCTCCCACTCCCCATCTCAGCATGTGACCAGCCTGAGGGAACAGCAAGTCTTGGGTAAATTTAGGGCTGGATTATAGCCCAGCTGACTGTGACTAACCTTCCGAAATGAAGGTCACTGCTGCTACCTTGGGATGTGCTTTTCTTCCATTTATTTCTTGATGGGAAAGCGATGGAGAGTGTAATTACTGCTGTACTACCTCACACAAGTTGTGAATGTCCTAGTCCAGGGAAAATGAAGATTTGGATACAAGTTCTGTGCCAACAGGGGGAAAGAGGGATGTTAAACAGTCAGAAAGGGGGTGTTAAACAGCCCGTGCCAGCTCCCACTGTGCTGAGGGAAAAGCCCCCAGGCTGTCCCATCCCCCCATGTGTGGGAGATGCTGCACAGCAGCTGAAGTGCAGGATATGGGAAGCAGCATCCATTGCCTGCTCTCAGCTGTGCTCTCCTGAACCTGCAAAAACCTTTTAAAACTCCCAAGCAGCTGCAGCACCACTCAGCAGGAGCTTTGGAGAGGTTACAGAAATGATCACAGCAAACCCTGGGATCCTCCAAGGCTGGGAGCAGCCCAATCCCACCTCTCTGCAGCTATGGGCACATCAAATCCAGGTGCTGTGGATGGCAAACTCCTCAGCAAATCCTGCTGGGAGCTCAGGAAAAACAGAGCAGCTACTCCAAGAAGCAAAATAAAATCCAAAACCAACTGAAACCCCACAATTACTGCTTCAGCAACAGGCCAGGAAATAGATGTTTGGTTGAAGAGGAGTTTTGACCTGGACTGAGACACCCCCTGTGCCCAAAGCCCTGAGGGAGGGCAGCCACAAGACCCCCCTATACCTTGGGGCTGCAGAGCCTGTGGGGTTTGGGAGCAAAGCCCACATCTACATGCTTCCTGCAGGGCTTTTGGAGGGAGGTCACTCTGTTTGGACAGGGTGCTCTGCAGTGGGGCCAGAGGGCAGTGGCACAGCCCCTGGGCCTGTCACAGCAGCCACTGGTGTCTCCTCACCACGGCACCTGTCTCATCTCCTCACCTCACCACAGCATCACCACAACATCACCACAGCACCACCACAGCATCACCACAGCATCACCACAGCATCACCACAGCATCACCACAATATCACCACGGCACCCCCCTGACGTGGCCACCCCCAGCAGCTGCTCCAGCAGCAGAGTGAGGGGAATGGAGGGAGGAGCTACCCCAGGGCCCTGCTGAGCTGAACCCTGGCACCTGGGACTGAGGAGCCCCCACGCCCTGGGCACCTGAGAAACAGAATCAGAAAATCACAGAATATCCTGAGCTGGGGACCCACCAGGATCCAGCCCCTGGCCCTGCCCAGACCCCCAACAACCCCACCCTGGGCATCCCTGGCAGCGCTGTCCAAAGGCTCCTGCAGCTCTGGCAGCCTCGGGGCCGTGCCCATTCCCTGGGGAGCCTGGGCAGTGCCAGCCCCTCTGGGGAAGAACCTTTCCTGATCTCCAGCCTGGCCTGCCCTGGCCCAGCCCCAGCCGTGCCCTGGCTCCTGTCCCTGTCCCAGGGCAGGGATCAGAGCTGTCCTCGGGAGGAGCTGCAGCCCCTGAGCTCTGCCCTCATCTCCTCTGCTCCAGCTGAACCATCCCAGTGCCCTCAGCTGCTCCTCCTGGGCCCCTCAGATCCCTTCCCCATCCTCACAGCCTCCTCTGGATGCTCTCTAATGGCTTCATGTCTTTTTTATATCGTGGCACCCAAAGTGCCCCCAGCAGGGGAGGTGAGGCTGCCCCAGCCCCGAGCACAGCAGGACAATCCTCCCCGGCCCAGCCGATGTCCCCAGGGCTCGGTGGCCTTTGGGCTGCCAGGACACACTGGTGACTCAAGTCTAACTTGCCTTCAACAAGAACCCTCAGGTTGCTTCCCACTGTTCTACACTTCAGCTCCTCCTTCCCCTTCCAGCACCTTCCTCTTCCCTGGGGCAAAAATCATTGTGAATGATGCCACCACAGAGACACCTGAGGGGGAAATTAAATTAAACTCCACAAAGCCCCTTCGCCTCACTACAGGTGGCTGAGGGCTGAAGGCATCTTGCCTTGAACATCCCCCTCCATGCTGACAGGGACCCCAGGGAGGCTCAGTACACATGGCTTTGCTTCCCTTCACGCTTGTATAAAGAGAAAAGGACAAATAAATTGAGATTTATGGGATGCCAGAACAGCTGAATTTTTAAAAAATAATTTTTCCCTCCCCCACCTTGAACTCAGTGTTTTATTTTCTCCCCTGCAGTGGCTGTTTGGAGGCTGAAGATGGAGCGGGGAGAGCAGCTGGGATCTCCTTGAAGAGAGATCAGTGACAGCAGGATGGGCAGGGATGTGTGTGGTGCCCTCACAGCATCTCATTCACCTCCATGTGCTTGCTGGATATCCTGGAATCCCAGGATGGTTTGGTTTGGAAATGACCTTAGAGATTGTCTCATTCCACCCTCTGCCATGGGCAGGGACACCTTCCACTGTCCCAGGCTGCTCCAAGCCCTGTCCAGCCTGGCCTTGGGCACTGCCAGGGATCCAGGGGCAGCCACAGCTGCTCTGGGCACCCTGTGCCAGGGCCTGCCCACCCTCACAGGGAACAATCCCTTCACAATATCAAATCTGATTTCTCTTTATTTGCTTGTTCAGGAAGCACCTGAGCAAGGCCCCACCTGGTTTCCAACATCTGAGCATTAAATAATGTAGAAATTACTTTCCCACAGCTGCTGTGCAAGTTGTTGTGGGTTATGCTTGGCACAGGGGCCCTGTGTGCTAGGAATCAGGGGGCAGCGGGAATGGCTGGTGCCATTGATGGAACCATCTCCTGCAGCACCTCCTGAGCCCCCAGAGAGAAGCAAGACACCATGAACAGGGAGGGGAAGGGAGCTGGGGAAGGGGCTGGAGCACAAGTCTGATAAGGAGGAGCTGGGGGGCTCAGCCTGGAGAAAATGAGGCTCAGGGAGGATCTTCTGGCTTTCCACAAGCCCCTGACAGGAGGAGGCAGCCAGGCAGGGGCAGGGTTCTGCTCCTGGGGAAGAAGTGATAGGACAAGGGGAAATGGCCTCAAGCTGCACCAGAGGAGCAACCTTCCCCATGGTCTCTACAAGCTCACAATGATGTCTTTAACCTCACCATGGTCTCTACAACCTCACCATGATGTCTTTAACCTCACCATGGTCTCTACAACCTCACCATGATGTCTTTAACCTCACCATGGTCTCTACAACCTCACCATGATGCCTTTAACTTCACCATGGTCTCTATAACCTCACCATGATGTCTTTAACCTCACCATGGTCTCTACAACCTCACCATGATGCCTTTAACTTCACCATGGTCTCTATAACCTCACCATGATGTCTTTAACCTCACCACGGTCTCTACAGGGCAATCAAGTCTCTACAGCTTCATTGGTCTCCACAACAGCACCATGCTTCAGCCTCAGCACAGTTTCTACAACCCTGCCATGGTTTCTACAACCTCTCCACGGTCCCTTCAGTCTCACTAAGGTCTCTTCTGGTGTGTCTGGATGCAGACACGTGCAGATGCACACCCTACAGGTGTTCCTGGGCTGCACAGCTGTCCTGTGTCACACAGGTGTGTCCCACAGGTGCAGCCCCTCCATGCACATCCCTATCAGCACATGACTGCTACAGCCACACACTGGAATGAGAACATCTCACAGATATGTCCCTTTTCAGTGCCTGGTTTCTTCTTTTACTGGGAACCACAAACTGATATTGCATGGATGGGCTGGATTTTCCACCCTGCTTTTAAGCTGCTCCCTGAATCTACACTCTTCTGGGTCTCCCACCCTCCCAAACCATTTCTCTCTGTAGCTGCTCCTTTTCATGTCTTGGCTGACTCCTCAGGGATGGGAGGCAATGGTTAATATTACATTTTTTCCTTTCAAGCATGCAAATGCCCAGAGTGGAGCTGAAAACAAGTGACTTCTGACCAGAGCGATGTGATTAGGAAATGCAGATTTTCCCTCTCCCTCAAGTCCCGATGACTGGAGTCAGCTCTGTGTCACCTCTGCACACTGGCTCTGTCAAGCAGCTGCCTTGGATGCATCTCTTAACAAAGTCCCAGTGATTGATTGCTCCCTGGCCTTACAGGAACACTGCTGCCCCCCGACCCACTCCTGCCAGCCAGAGGATTCTGGCAGAGGGGCTCAGCCCACGCCAGCCCCAGGCCTGTCTCTCAGCTGAAATTTCCTCCCTTCCAGCACGGATGTGCAGCACGAGCAAAGTGACAAGTTTGAGCTGCCGTCAGCAGAGGAGCCCATGGTCTCATCTGAATAGCGGTGCACGGGTTTAGGTTTTAATTAAGCCCTTGTGACTTCCTTGAAAGGTTGGAGATGACACAGCCTCCTCTGAAGCTGGCCCAGGGAGACATCCAGAGTCAGCACCAAAGCCTGCCTCCTCCTTCAAATGATGTGAAATTGGGACCCTGGAAAAAAGGATGAATTCTGAAGAGCAGCAAAAATGTTGTGGTTTTCTTTTTCCTGAGCTGAGGTCGGCTCCAGGAGGAAGGAGGCTCCTGCCAGCTCAGCTCCTGTGCCTGGTGAGCCATCACTCTCCATCCATGCCCGGCCATCCCTTCAGGGTCTTGTGGTGATGAGCGCGATCTTTCATCCCGAATTTATCGCTGCTCTCCATGCAGATGCCAAGAGGGAAACGCTCTCCCTTGCATTTACACTGCTGGATACACAGCCATCAAACACCCTCAATCAAAGACCTCTGGCTGCTGCCCAGTCAGTCCTGGAGCCGCCTGTGTCCGTGTAAATCCAAACATGTGCTGTTTGCTCCCTGGACAGATAAATGTGCATCTTCCCTCCCCCTCCTGCTCCACAACGCTGTTGGTTTTTTTTTTTTTTGTTTTTTTTTTTTTTGTTTTTTTTTTTGGTACTGACTGGAAGATTCCCATCAAACAATATAAGCACGTTTGTCAAGGCTGTTCACAGTGGCTGGGCTTCTCTGAGGAAATGATGGAAAAGGAGCAATGTTTAATTCCCAGGTCGGTGGGATTTGCAGCGCTGTGTTATTTGAGGTTTGTTTCCTCCACACTTCTTTCTCTGCTTTTTGTCTTTTCAGGATGGAAAATCCCTCAAGCTAAAATATTTTTACCTGGCTTCCACTCATTTCTAACCCAAACAGTAACAACAACAACAACAAACCAACCAACTTGGTAGTTTTGAATTGGTTTATGAAGAAAACAAACAACAATGCAGAGCAATTTTTTGAGAAGGGCTTGCTTTTTCTGGTTCAAACAAGAACAAAAATGTTCATTTTCTCCACCAGTCCTCTGGCCATTTTAAACAGGAGAGTCAATAAATGGGGAGAATGGGGAGAAACACATTTATAGCTGTGAAAATGAGATGGGAAAGCCCCGTGGGAGGAGACATCATGGATTAGCACAGGGAAGGAGATGCCTCATCAAAGAGACCCTGAACTTCACAGGGGCAGTTTGAGTGATGAACATGGGGGAGGAGGAGAAGGAAAAGGAGAAGGACAAGGAGGAGGAAAAGGAGGAGGAAGGTTTCTACTGACAAAAGACAGATAAAGTGGAGCTTAAATGTCACATCCTCTCATGGCAGCGCCCTGTGTCCCCCCGCTGTGACCTCCTGCCCCTCTGATCCCTGGCTTTGTCTGGAGGGGAAGTGGAGACGTCTCGATGCTGATGTCACACAGTCACAGGTCTGCACTCCCAGGACTCTGTTAACAAAACCACCCAGAACAGCCTCAGCAAATGTCCTCTGGACAACGTGGAGTGAGAATTGACACTGAACACCCTGAACACCATTTCTAGAGCCACTTGTGCCATGAAGCTGAAGAGCTCTTCTCTCCTGTCTCCTGCTTTGAAGAGCTCTTGGTGTGACACAAGGGTTTAGGTCAAGCATTCTCACTTCCACCAGTTCCATCCACTTCTGGGAAACACATTTCTAGGAGGAGAGGATCTGTGCTCTTCCCTGTCACATCTTTAGGCAGCTTTTCTTTCCCTAGTTCTTGTTTTCCTCATTTCTAGTAGGTTAAGGAACAGCCCAGCAGATGCACAAAAAGGCTCAAACCCTGTCATTATTTACACATCTCCACTCCCCTAAATCATTTCAAGCACTTAAAAATGTGTGTGAGACCAAGGTGCTTTCAAAATAAATAAATAAAAAAAAAGAAATGATGAAATTTTTCAGAAATAGAAATAAATAGCAAACGACTTCTATGTCCTTTTTATTTGCTCCCTGGCTCTGCAGAACGTAAAGGTTATGTTTTCCAAATTTTCCCTGCTGCTGTAAAGATCAAACAGTCAAAAGGCAAGGAAGGCTGAGCCCTTCATTTTATGTCATGACTTCAGGAGCTGGACCCTTTGGAAAAGCAATAAATATCCTGGGCCTGATGCTCTAGAGTATTGGTGAGATTTGTGAGTAAGAACAGAATTTTATGGGCCTTGACTGTCCTTAAGATCCTTCAGGGGGACTTTTGGTTATCCTAAATATAACTCGCTTCTTTTCCAAAGTCCTTTCTCACCTGGCTTGTGCTAAAAGCTGTGCACGGGGTTGTGAGCTCTTCCACCCTGACTACAGAGATTTCCCTCTCTGCTTTCCATGGCTGTACCTGGACCCATGGGATGCTGCCTCGGCTCATTGTGCCTCTGTGTGTATCTCACAGCCTCAGCAGCCTCTCTGAGACATCAGGGCAATTTCTTTTCCCTTTTTTTCCTGCCACAGGCCAAGCACACGTAAGGAGGGCTCTGGCCCCAGGGGATCCTGCTCTTGAGATCGTTCCAGCGGGAGCAGATGGCGATGGCACATGAGCATTTCAGGCATCACTACCACCGTGGATGGGCTCACCTTAAGGAAACAGAGAAACCCATTTGTCCTACTATTCAAACCATGTCTCTATCCTTGGCTGACACAAGTCAGCCTTGCTGCATGCAGCCAGGGCACTGAATTCAGCTGCCTGCAAGCCGGGAAGGGGAGCAGGAAGGATCCTGAGCCTCCTGTTACTACGGTAACACAGCAGCCCTGCTCGGTACCATGCTGGTGACTGCAGCAGCACTTTCCTCTAACGGTCCCACTCAATCCTGCCTGGGAAAGAGCTCAAGCCAAGAGGAGGAATACAAACAGCACCCCCTCAGCTGAGAGAGAAGCTCTCCCCACTGCCCACGGCCACCCTGACAGCCACCCCAACCTTTTATTAAGTGTTGAGCTATTCCCTCTGCCTGTCGCTCTGTTTTATTTCCATTACCTTTCAGCAGGGAAAGATTTAGGATCCATCTCCCTGTTTAGCAACATCCATTTGTAACAGCGGGACCGCTGGGGAGCAGTCAATAAGTGCTACACCGGTCCATCCCTGGAAACTGTGCAGCAGTTAGTGCAGAATATGAAATATATATGGCTGCCTTCACCTAATCTAAAACTGTATCAAATGGCTCTTAACCTTGCCCGAATGAATTCAATTTGGCTACCGGATGCGGATCCAATCCTTGGGCTAGAACAGAAAAATCACTTACTAAAGCGGTGCTCCCGAGGGACGAGCTTCTGAAAGAAAACTCGGAAAGATTTCCAGTTCGCTTGTGCTGTGATAGTTCACGCAAGACAAATCTGGAATGATGAGGTCTTTTCGTCAAACACAAGCAAACCCCAGGAAACACAGGAATAGCATTACAAGTGCATTGGAGGGGGGATTGTTAGGGAAGCTCAGGGGAATGCAGGAGAATACAAGGATGGGCAGAAGATGGAGATGTGAACCAGAAGATCTTTGTGTATTTCAAGGGGTCTCATAAGACAGGGGGTTTGTGAAGAGAAGCAAAGAGTGCTCAATGCAAGGGGAGCAAAAACATCTATCCTTGCCCTCTGGCAGTGGGAAGCCATTCCCCTTTGTCCTGTCCCTCCAGGCCCTTGTTCCCAGTCCCTCTCCTGCTCTCCTGGAGCCCCTTCAGGCCCTGGAAGGGGCTCTGAGCTCTTCCCAGAGCCTTTTCTCTGGGTCAACACCCCCATCTCTCCCAGCCTGGCTCCAGAGCAGAGGGGCCCCAGCCCTGGAGCAATCTCCATGGCCTCTCTGGACTCACCCAAACAGATCTGTGTCCTTCCTGCACTGAGATCCCTGAGCTGGACACAGTATTCCAGGTGAGCTCTCCTGAGAGCGGAGTAGAGGGGCAGAATCTGCACCCTCAAGCTACTGGCTGCACTTGCCCGTTCCTGGGCTCTATCCCTAGAGTACAGATGGCTGTGGAGAAACCAGGCTGTTCTCACAGACAAGGCTGCCTGTTCCCTGTGGGGGATGCTCCAGGAGATGCTTGTCTCTGCAGCATGGCTCTCTGCCCCCATGGCAGCCCCTGGCTGCCAGGCAGCGGGATGATTTCCCCTGGCTCGGGCAGCGCCGCGCTCCCGGCCCCGCGCTATTGACTCCCGCTGCAGTTAATTGAATTGTCTTGTACTACACTTTGTTTAAGCCGATGAGTGATGGCTCTCACTCGAGCATCCAGCTCCCGGTGAAATGAGGACAGAGACACATCCTCGGTGCCAAACCCCCCTGGCCACCAACACCGTGCCCAAAAGCTGCTCCCCCTCCCTTGGGACCCTCTGTGCTGGGCACTGGCAGGAGCTGATCCGGCTCTGAGTGCTGCTTGTGTTGAGAATCAAAGGATGGTGCTTTGGGGGAAATCGGGATGGATGCCCCAGCACTGAGGAGGAGGGATGTGAGAAGGTGCTGCACAAGCCACGGCCAGCAGAGTTGGGAAGGGAGAAGGGTGTGAGGAGAAGGGAGGTGAGCAAGGCGAGCTCAACAACTTCATCTGGAGCCGGAGGCTGCCGGGCCCCTCGGCACAGCTGGGCTGCGGCGCACGCCGTGGCTAATGAGGCATCTGCTCGGGCTGACAGGCGGCATCTGCTGCTGCTCCCTCCTCCTGCCGCGCTCCTGGCAGCCGGGCTCGGCCTCCCACGCAGCCAGGTGTGCCCACCTGTGCTGCTCCCCCAGCCCTGGGCACAGCCAGGTGTGCCTGGGGCAGGGACAGCTCTGCGAGGGACGGGAGCATCCAGGGATGTCTGCAAATGGAGAAGCCTCTCTGCAGGGAGGGAGCAGGAACCTTTGCTCCAAAGCATACCCGTGTTCCCCTCTAATTGCTGGTATTAAGCCATAAAATTTTATGTTTGCCGTCTCTCCTTGTATGTCTGACTCCCTGTTTACAATCACTTAGGCCAAGCTGCCAGGCCTGGCATTAAAATACCCCGTTCAATTACGGTGGGAGCCCAGGGTAGCGGGGGCAGTGGGAGCAGAGCTGTGGGATGCACTTCCAGCCAGGAAATGGGAAAGGCTGACCAGGACTGGCTTTAACCGAGGTGGAACTTGGCAGCTCAGCCAGAGATGGCTCAAAAACAAACCCCAAAACTGGAACTATGTGAAGATGGGGAGAAAATCTGGATTTGGGTTTGTGCTCTCTCTAAATTAGAAGTGTTGGGGATGGGAGGGTTTTATTTTCCTTGGGAAAAGGGTCAGTTTAGAAGCAGAGGAGCCTTTTGGCTTTGTTTAGGGGCTCTGTGGTGTATGCCAACAAGGAGCAGGGAAATTTGGCCGACAGAGGTTTGCCATTATTTTTTAATCAGAAACATCTGTCGGTGCTGCTGGAAACCTTTGTCCTCTTCTGAGCTGCAGGTGTCTCTTGCCCAGGGCAGATGAATTATCAAGGGTTCTCTCAAGATGAAATTCTTAATCAAAGTCTTGATCACTATTGGTCATCCCACACCCCACATTGCTTTCCTAATCATGGAAGAGGAAATCCACCATCTCAATCAAATCCTGGTTAATTGGATTCCCAGTTGAAACTCGATATATCCACCGTACTAATTTCCTGGCCTGTTCAGCTACACTGTTGTACCGTGTGGGAAATGTATGGGAAACCTTTCCAAAGGTGTGGGTCTGTGCATGTGGTAGCTGTGAAATCCATCTGTGAAGCTCCTGAAGCACTGAGAGATCCATCACAAGCGAGTGTGGAATGGGAGACATAAATCCAAAGGCAGTTTGAGCACCCCACCTGAATGGCAGTGCTCCTGCTTTGATTTTGCCATCTTTGAGGGAGAAATATGTGTTTCAGGGAGACAGCAGAATATCAATAATAATAACAGAGGGACCAGTGCTGAGATAACCAGGGCAGGAAAGTGGTGGCTATAAAGCCCAACCTGATTTCCATATGGGGAACACAAGGCACCTGGGTTTTGCTCCATGCTCTGCTACAGAGGCTCTTGACCTTTGACAAGGAGCAGTTTTCCTTGCTCTGCCTCACTTTCCCCAACTAAAAACCAGGAACAACCTCACACTATCGACATTCAATGGTCAGTGCTGATGATGAAGCCCTTTCACAGGCACCAAGAGGGGTTGAAAGGGCAGTTTGGCACTGCCTGAGCTCTCCTCAGCTGGGCAATTCTTGTTGAGTGCATCAAGGATTCATTTCATTTCCACCTCCCACATATGAAATGAATGCAGTGCCCATGCAGAACAGGGAAGAAAAATGGGTCTTTTCCATGTCCAGCCCAGCCTCACCACCAGCTCAGCTGCACAGGGACTTTGCACCCTTCAGACCCCCTCAGCCACCTCCAGCATCATAGGTGAGGCCCCATGCTGGGGTCAGCTGTTACTCATCTCTGCCCCAGCACGGGAAAAGGTGGTTCTGGGCAGGCTGCCTTTGAAGAAGGAGTCTGGACTCTTGCTTTTTGGTCTTCAGTCGTGTTTATTGTTCCTTATATACAGAGTTTTTCTGTCTGTCCAGCCGAGGTCTGATCAGCAAGACAGCCAAGGGCACTCTCCCCCGCCCACGGGGGGTTGTCTCTTCTATAGTGAAAACTACGTATTAGATATTTACCTTCTATTTCCAATACTTTTCACCCTTGTTGGCAAGTGCACCTTCACCATGAACCAATCCACACATGCCAACATCATCCTGAACATGGATGCCAAGGAGAAGAAAGAAGAAGGACAGGGCACGCCCAAATCCCTCCATCTTAGAACCCCTGACCCCCATGTACAGAATTCCAAACCCCCCTGTACAACATACAAAACCCCCCTGTACAGTGCATTATAATCTACGTTTTATCTAGTGAATATCATCCCCTTACCATTCAAACTTGAAATTCTCTCATCTCCTCACATTCAGGTGTCATTTCTTTAGAAGGATCAAAGTCAAGCCACCAGGCACTTTTGGCAACATTCCAGGGCTCCTGAGCCCCCCAAGGGTTGTCTCGGTAGCTTTGGACATCCAGAGTGATGTACTGAGTTCCCACAGCCTCACACAGAAGCTGACAGAACACACGGCCACGGAGGGGATGAAGCCTGGGTTTGCTGCATTTTAATCCAGCCCAACTCTTCCTCTTTGCCAGGATCCCAGCAGCATCTCCTCTTTGCCCAGGACCCCATCTGGCTCCCATCCTTCCGCCCCGCTGCAGCCACATCCCCCTGCTCCTCCCTGGCTCTGCACCAACCGCTATTAACGGAGCGCACGACTCTCGGAAACTGGGACTGTCTTAAATCCGAGGCCCTCCCTGGGTATTTCCATATTTCGGCAGTTTAATGCATTGTATTTAATGTACTCAATTTGGAAGCCAGCAGGCAGCGCAATTTTCAGGTGCACACAATGTGAATAATGAAAGTCTCTGAGTCCCCAGTTCTCAATCCACCTGAGTCCCTGGAACTGGATTAGAGGAGGGAGAGAGGAGGGCTGGCCAAATGAAACTCAGCAGCTGAGGGATGAGGGACAGAAATGAGTCGAGGGCTGATGGATGGATTTTGGATGTCCCAGCCAAACTGGAGGACATGCTGTACCGAGCTCATGCTGGGCACACCATCTCCAGGAGACATTTAACTGGCCTTAATAATGTCAGTGTCTCTTAATGAAAATAGTCTGTTCCACTTAATAAGTACAGTGCAGGCTCGAGCCATTAATCCACCGAACCCGGGGTTTTCCAGCATGGGAAGTTTGTTAGTGCCACTGCAGCCTGGAGCTAAACCAGGAGATGGGCAGAGGAGAGCATCCTTTCCCTCAGCCATTTCCAGATTAATCCCAGCCTCTACAGAGTCATCACCAAGCCCACCACCAGTGTGGTTACTGGTGTTACTGATGTGTTCTCCCAGTGGGAGGGTGGGAGCCCTGCTGAGGCAGTGGGACACAGCACCAGAGGGGCACCAAAGACTGGCGTGGTGGAAAGCTGCACTGGGTGTGCAGCTTCACATCCCATTTACCTCCAGCTTGCTCTGAGGGTGAAAGCAAAGCCACTTCCCTCAGTTACCTCACCCTACACAAAATGAAGATTAATTTTAGGCAGGTGTTAAACCCACCGAGACTGTTAACTCCTTTCAGTGGAGTGGAATAAACATCTCAAGGCACATTATCGGCACGGGAACGTCATCCTCTGGTCCTCTGGGGACAGGGCAAGAAGCAGAGGAAAACACTTCCCCTGGGAACATGTGGGCTGAAGCAAGAGAGAAATTCTGGGATGCAGAATTAGCCGATGATAAGGGACTGATGGAAGAGGAGTTCTATGGGAAATAGGCCCCCCAGCACAAAAGGCTCTCAGCCCATAATTGGGGCTGCCAGGCTCCAACTTAATAAAGCCAGTTAGCAACAATATTAATAATGAATCCACTCATGCGGGATTTGCCTGCTCTGTGCCATCGGGGTCCTTCAGAAAGCAGCACCGAAGGGAAATTGAAACTACTGAGCAAAGTGATAGTCTAACCTCCCCCGTAACTCGCTCGGTTATCATGATGTAACTTAAAATCTGCTTTAGCAATTACATTCCTCACAAGATCTGAAGTGGTGGAAAGGAGAATGATAATGATAATATTAATATACAGCCTCTTCCTAGCGAGAGCAAGTCATTAGGCAGCACACGGGGAAGATGCACAGGCAGAAACAGATGGGAAAAGCGCTACATCAAGAGTTTAAAGGCAGGCTTACAAAGGGGAAAAAAAGCTGCAAATTCTAAGTGGATTATGGAAGGCAGACTGCAAAGGGAAAGCGAGAATTGCTCTGTGCCATGCCGGAAAAGGCTGTTCACACATGGCGTGTGAGAGGGGGATGGATGAGGGGAAAATGAGCACCGATGGCAGAATAAGTATTCTGGGGATGTGCTTTGCTCCCTGTAATTCCAGGTGCTGAATAGGTTTTTGTCTCATGGATTTGACCAGGCTGTTTCTCCTCAGCACAGACAGATCAGTACCTCTGCCAGGTGACACATCCTGCCTGTGACAGATGGGCAGCAAAATTTAGGTGGGATAAATCTCAGTGTGGTAGCAAAGTGCATGAGGCTGCACCAGGTTTGCTGGGGAGAGTCTAAAATCAGTGTTGTCAAACCCACAGCACTCTGTGAGGTATTTTCATCCAGAACCAGTAAAAGCAGGAAATCAGAACTTAAAAACACAGGCTTTATCTCTCCTTCCCCCTAAAATATGGGCATGTCTTCCCACTGCCTTGTGGCTATCAGCCCTTTTGTGGGTTCATTAAACACAACACCGTCCCCACTTTTGTCTTCATCCAGCTCTTTGCACCTCTGCCTGCTGAGGCAGCTGCTGGGTGGCTTTTCCTCGTGTTTCTGGCTAGAAGGAGCCTTGATTTATACACACGCACACACACAAACACAGAGGAGAAGAAAGCTGGCAGCACCGGGCTGTCCCTGGTGCCTGTGATGCTCCCCCGAGCCCGCTGCACACGCAGGGGTGGCAGCAAAGGGAATCATCCCCCACCCCAGGCTTTCAGAATGTCAGCAGGGACATCAAGCCACGAAAATAAACTCAGTGACCCCCAGCAGTTTCCCTGGGGTGAGGGGGGACAGCCCTACAGCCCACCTGGGGTGACCCCATCACCTGCTGGGCTGTCAGATGCCACTTGGATCTTCCCAGACCTGGGCACTGCCCAGGCTCCCCAGGGAATGGGCACGGCCCCGAGGCTGCCAGAGCTCCAGGAGTGTTTGGACAGTGCTGCCAGGGATGCCCAGGGTGGGGTTGTTGTGGGGTCTGGGCAGGGCCAGGGGCTGGACTCAATGACCCTTGTGGGACCCTTCCAGCTCAGGATATTCCATGATCTGTGATTGCTTCTCTACATGCCAGTGCATGTGATATTAATGATTTTGGGTCTCCATCCCAGCCGTTCCCCCCTCCCTGCTGTCCTCGAGGAGCTGCAAGCCCAGCAGTTTCCTCAGCTGCTTACGAGAGCTGGGGTTACACTGAGCCCAGCTGGGGACACTTCAGCAAAGAGCAATTGGTGCAATTATTCTCAATCTTTCACTCCTCACCAAAGCAGCAGAGATCCATCACACCCAATATTCCTCCCGAACCTGCAGCCTGCACCTGCCCAGGCCCCTCAGCTCAGCCAAGGCCTCTCCAAGGGACGCTCTCGGGGTTTGGCTCCTGTCTCACATCTCCTGGCTGACAGGAGACATCCTGGCTCAGCATCCCTGGGAGCTCCAGGGCTCAAGGATGACACAAATCCCTAAACCACCCCGCCTCCTCATCAGAGTGGGACCACACGGGACAATTTGGGATGAAGATGAAATTGCTGCCATCACGAGAATTCACCAAGAATTCCTCTGCAGGAGGAGAAACTCCCAGTAGGAGGTGGTGAGGGATGTTTTTGTAGTGGGAGTGAGAGGACAGAGGCTCCTCTGCCACACTGTCTTAATATTTCAGCCTGCTCTGCCATCAGCCAATTGAAATGCAATTATCTCCCAAACACTCAGCTATACATTACTCCCTTATTGTTATCTTACTGGATTTTTTCGGCTGTTCCATGCCAGATAACCTTAATTTTTCCCCATTTGTTCCAGCATATAACTATTTGTTTGCAATCATTGCCTATTAGATAGACAGATCCTGCAAAGAAGCCAACATTTTCCCCCATAATGCAGTCCCAAAAACTTCTAATAGTTTATTTGATCAAATAATCATTGCTATATCAAAGCAAAACTATTTTCTCTTCAAAACTATGCATTTATTAAAATGTAAAGTAGTCTGATCATATTGGGAGCAAAAAATAAAAATAATATTATGGTCCTTTGCAGGAAAATATTGCATATTTATTTTGGATGGCTTCCCTGGAATTTTAATTTAGGCCTTTATATATTTATTTCCCTTGCCAGCCAGCTGGAGAGTAAACCTAGAAGGTTTGATGCTCAATTTTTTTCATAGAACTGTGTTCAGGGATTCAAATTTTATTTTTAAGAGTGGTTTTTGACTTAGGGCAGAGACCTTTATTTCAGACTAAGATCCATGCAGGAAACAGAATGTCCTGCTGCTGGAAATGGAGGGGCTGGCATTGAGAGGATCGAGCTGCTTGGAGAAATAAGGAAACTGGGAATTCAGCTGGGAGCTGGCCTCCGGGAGCTGCTCTGTGCTAGATGAGAAGTCCATTTAAAGGGGCTTTACAAGCTCAGAGCATCCATTGCTCTCTGGCTCCAAGGAGAAAGAGCTGCATTTCCCAGCCCAAGCATTCAAATAAAGCCATGATTTATGTCCCTACCACATGGGACCAGCTTAAAAAAAAAAGAGGAAATCACAGGCATTTATAAAACAAGTAAATTTTAGTGGTTTCTTTCTCTTTCCCTTCTGAGCCCCAAGCTTTTAAGGGGTTGTATTTTAAAGCCTTCCCTCTGCAACTGCATGAGACCAGAAGTTTTTAAGACGCTGTTTATCCCTCTTATTTACACAGCTCCCAGGATTTTCAGACATCGGCACAAAGAGGGTGATGGGGCTTTTCCTGATGGGGAAAGGAGGATCCACTGATGGGAAGATGCAGCTTGACCCCATCCTTCTCCTGCAGGTGTGACCCTTGGGACAGACAGGCACAGTGGCACAAATTTGCAGATGACACTAAGCTGGGAGCATCTGTTGGCAGGTAGGATGGCTCTGCAGGGAGACCTGGAACTGTTGGAGGGATGGGCAGAGTCCAGTAAGATGAAGTTTAACAAGACCAACTGCCCAGTCCTGCAATTTGGCCACAATAACTCCCTGTAGCACTCTGGGCTGGGGATGGTGTGGCTGGACAGTGCCCAGGCAGAAAGGGAGCTGGGGGTGCTGATCCACAGCCGACTGAACATGAGCCAGCAGTGTGGCCTGGTGGCAAAGGAGGCCAATGGCTCCTGGCCTGGGTCAGGAATGGTGTGGCAGCAGGAGCAGGGAGGTCATTCTGCCCCTGTGCTTGGCAGTGGTGAGGGAACACCCTGAGTGCTGTGCCCAGCTCTGGCCCCTCAGCATGGGAAGGACGTTGAGGATCTGGAGCGTGTCCAGAGGAGGCAATGAGGCTGGAGGGGGGCTGGGAACACAAACCCTGAGAGGAACCCCTGAGGGAGCTGGGGGTGCTCACCTGGAGAAAAGGAGACTCAGGGGTGCCCTCCTCACTCTGCACAGCTCCTGAAAGGTGCCTGTGCTCAGCTGGGGCTGGGCTCTGTCTGCAGGCACTGACACAACCAGAGCACACAGTCTCCAGCTGCACCAAGGGAAATACAGGTTGGATATCAGGAAAAAGTTTTTTACAGAAAGGTGATAAAGTTGTGGAATGGCTGCCCGGGGAGGTGGTGCAGTCACCATCCCTGGGTGTGACACCATCCCTGTGTGCAGTCACCATCCCATCCTTTTAACAAAGCCTGGATGTGGCACTGGGTGCCAGGGTTGAGTTGAGCTGTTGGGGGTGGAC
This sequence comes from Passer domesticus, assembly GCF_036417665.1. NCBI lineage: Eukaryota > Metazoa > Chordata > Aves > Passeriformes > Passeridae > Passer > Passer domesticus. The sequence continues at coordinate 2,065,212 of NC_087496.1, read as the reverse complement.
TTGATGATCTTGAAGGTCTCTTCCAACCTGGTGATTCTGTGAAATGCCTCATTTTACAGATGTGACATAAGTGAGGTCACATGGAGAAGCCCAGACAGTCCCTGCTCCCATCTCCAAGGCCACCCCAGGTCCCAGCACCCAGCAAGATTAACACCTGCTTGCAGCAGGATTAAAATTTAAAGAGGATGCTAAAACCATAAGGCCTGGCATTCATAAATCTCCCTTTACTATGCCACTTCCAGGCAAATAAATGTTCTTAACAGCAGAATCTCCACACCAAATATGTGCCAGCTTTCTTTGGAGAGTGGACATTCTCTGCTGGACCAGTTCTGGTGCAGGACAGAGTTCTGGTGCCTCTCCCCAGACTGGCCAAGCAGCAAGTGCTGCTCCAGCTCAGCTGAACAGGAGGGAGAATTGAGGTATGGAGACGCTCAAAGATTTTGTAATCCCACTTTAACCTGACACAAATTTCCCTGGGGCCACATCAGAGCTGGGTCTGCTGCACACATATGTTGGGTCTTAAATTCAGCCTCCCCCTGCTGTGACCTTGGCAAAGCCGTGGCACAGTTGGGTACGTGTAGCTCCACACTTCATAATAAATCAAAAGGGATGTTTGTAGCAAAAAGCTGCTTGCTTTACACCAAATGGCATTTTTGGGGTTGTCTTGTGCCAGGCCAGAAGTTGGACTCTATGATGCTTGTGGATCCCTTCCAGCTCAGGACGTTCTATGATTCTATGAAGGAACGCCCCTGTTGCTTTACAGCAGCACTTGGGGTGAGCTTCTGGCTGATTTATCAGCCTCCACTGCATGGGTTCCCCCACTGCAACTCCCAGTCATGCTGGTGGAGCTGGTGTGCATCTCCTGGGAGCACTGATGGATCCAGGAGGATTAAATCAGTCCACAGCACAGGGATCAGCTCTCCAAGTGACACTGAATGAGTCAGAGGGGTGAACCAGTGGCTGGCTTCCTGATGAACAGCACCCTCAGTTTCTCACATGATGCTCCATCACAGTTTTCCTGCATTAATAGATTGCTTAGGAATATGTTGGTGGGGCTTTGATCCCAGCTCTCCTGGCAAAGCCTTGAGTGCGAGGGGATGTAAAGACTCCAGTATGAAGCTTTAGCCCCTGAAGGCATTGTCCTGCTGGAAGGGATGTGAGATTTTCAAAGGCAAAAGCCCCAGCCCAGCTCAGGTGCCCCTGATGCCTCAGGGGTGATGTCCCCTCTGCTGGGGCAGGGGTCACATCAGCGCCCCACGAGCTCACGAGACCATGGGTGAGGAGTTTCGAATCACAGAATCAACAAAGCTGGAAAAGACCTCCAAGATCAAGTTCAATCTCTGACCAAACACCACCACAACCACTGAACCCTGTTGCCAAGTGCCACACCTGCCACCACTCTGTTTTGGATGGTGACCCCACCAGTTCCCTGTGCAGCCTCTGCCGGTGCTGGCTGCTGCTGTGGACAGGCAGTTTTTGCTCAGGGTTGGAACCAGCTGGGCTGGTACTGATGATGGGGCAGGGTCAGGATTTGGCACCTCCTCCCCCAACTCCTTAAAAATTAAACTGAGAGCTGGGATTCATTCAGCTGCATGGGGGTGGTTGTGAAAAAAAGGAGAGGATATTAAATTAAAGTATTTTCATTTTAACAGAATGCACCATAACTTAGGGGGGGTGGAAGAACAGGGACTCTTTAGATTCCAGCTATTTAATAGGTAAAGAAAAAGCCATACAAAATGTGCTTCTATTTCCTAAAACACCCATATAATATCTTCAATTAGGGTCCAAGCACAGGAAAGATCATTATTAAAAATGAGACCCTCCAGGAGTTTCCCGAAGTGTTTGCTTTTTGCTGTGGTGGGGAAGATTGCTTGGAATAATATAATTTTGTGTGTTCAAAGACTCAAGAGTATGCTGAGTGGGGAATAGGAGAAAAACCCAGCTAATGGTAAATGATCTCTTAAAAGCAAGGGAGAGGTTGGAAAAGTGGATCCATGCAGAAAATAATACACTATTATTTAAAAAAGTGAATTGCTGAAATGACACTCTTCCCTGATTCTGTCTCCAGAAAAAACATCTTGGCTGAATCCTTAATGTACAAGGGCTTGGGATTATTTCTTTTTTTTTTAGTGACAATGTAAAACCTGCAGAAATATCTTAGTTATTTACCAAGTGATTAAACCCCAGTCATTTATTACAGTTTTACTAGAACATTTTTTCCCTGGTTCTTCCAGGGTTTATTGCTTCCAATATAACACGCCTCCCCCTTTAATAATCCCCACTGCTTTGCCTCTATTGCCTTATATTTTTAGATTTCTTTTAACGTTTTGCATAAAATTCTAACTCTAATGGGCTTTATAAAATGAGATGTATTGTCATGGATCCAAGCCCTTATGAAGATAATTATCTTGTCCATTTGTGTTTTCATTATGTTGAGAAATACTTTTTCTCTCTCCCCCCAACATTTTATCTCCCATCCCAAAACACAAGGGTCCTTTATTTTTTAATTTTCAATCCATTGGCAATGGAAGAAGGAAATCCAAGCAACCACCATCCTCTGTTTTTGGCTGATGGAAATTCATGAATCCTGGAGCAGAGAGAAAGGGAATGGTGATTTTTGTAGGATGTGAATGCCTCCATGGTGGGGCACAGGACAAGGTGAGGAGGAGGATTGGGGACAGAGATGACACAGAGCCAGGTGTACTCCAAAATGGAATACAGAGCCAAAATACTCCAGCAGGTGATGGGAACACCAGAAAGTGGTAGCAGCTCAAGGGGAAAATACAGAAAGGACACATCAAGTCCAAAGCACCAAACACCCCCTTGCAGTTTTGGAAGGAATTGAAGCAACCAGGGAGGTCCAAGGCCAACAAGGGGAAAGTGGAGCCCCAAGATGCCTGTGGCACCCAGGGTGGGGCACTGGGCCAAGATGGATTGAGCCAAGGGTTCAGTGAGAAGGATGGGACAGGCTCTCAAGGAGAAACCTCCCCCTTTGGAGCTTCCAAACTGGCTCCAACACAAGGTTTAACCACTGGGAAAGCATCTCCAAACTGCCTGAGGCTGTGTTTTCCACCAGGATCATTAACTCCCTAAGACAGAGCCTGTGTTTCCCTGTGGATATGCACGGATCCTGACCCACGGATCATGACCCCAGCATGGCACTGGTCTCTTCTGGAGTCTTTACTTCCATATAAACATGGATTATCATCTGAGAGCTGAGTACACCTTCCAGGGGCCTCATGGCTCTGGAGAGCCAACACCAGACACAGAAGACAAGGCAAGGGTGCACCTTGCAGAGAGTCCTCCTGCAGAGGCTGCACTGACAACTCTGAAAACCTTTTGTCTTTTCCCTGAGGCCCGTTGCACGGAAATGGGAATATGTGCCATTTGCTCAAGAAAAGCTCCCCTGGAGCCAAGGAGAGCAATCACAACTGGTGCGTGGGGGAGGGCTCTGCCCTTGTATGGAGTTAGGCTGGGTATATATTTCCACGTTCCCATAAAACTGGGGTTATTATTTCCACTTGAGATACATCCAGAGCTCCTTGTAGAGCAATGACAATTAGAGAGCAACAACGATGTGCGAGCTGCACCATTCACCTGCCTAACAGGGCCCGTGTGCATAGTCCAGAGTGTACTGGGAAATAACTTCCATTGATCCAGCAGCACAGCACTGCCAGGAGCCATGGAGACAAAGATTGCATCAAGACCAGGCCCACGGTATCACGGCTGCACCAAGGAAGAGCCAGATCCTTCCCTGGTTTATGTGGGTGTGGTTATGCAAAAAATAAACACACTTCTGGTGTAAAGTGAGGAACAATTTGGCCTGAAATCTGGAAAAGGTGACCCAAGTCCAGGGCTAAGGCAAAGCTGCAGATATTATTTCATATTATTTCAGTCACCCTTGGAGCTTAGGTGGTCCCATTAATCCTAATGAGGTTGTGAGTAACGAGGTGACCCACCCCAAACACACACGGCACAGCAGCCCTTGCAGGTGTCACACCCCAGCCCTGCAGAACACTCATAGCTTGAGTTCCTGGCATCCTCCCTGCCACGGGGGACATGACCCCAACATCCCAATAGGACACTGGGGTCATCCTGTACAGCCAGAGAGGAATGGGACAGAGGGCAGGAGCTGTGAGTAGATGCATTGTTGGAGCTACAACCCAGGTTTTCTCCCTGATCACTTCCAGGTAAGTCAGGCTCCACCTCAGCACAAGGGAGAGGATCCCAGGACAGCCAGAATCACTGCCTGTGTGAAGGCAGAGGGTGAGAGTGGGTTTAAGTCAAACCCTCCCACCTCAACAGACCCTGCACCTAAATGAGGTGCCCACATCTGAGTGATAGCACAGCCCCTATCAGCTGGTGCCCTGGCTTTGTGCTTCCTCCAGGAAAGACAGAAAGAAGAAACTGCTGGCTGAGTTTGCTCCCAGGCAGTGATGGTCCCTCTGGACCAGCTCGAGGACAACAGGACTGGAGCCACAGACATGCCAGGCCCTCTCTGGAGTGAGCAGGGTCCCTGTGCTGGCACGGCCACCTCACTGTCAGCGCTGCTTCCCTTTAATTAGAGGCGGCGTGGCGGCCCCGCTGCCCGCCGTGAGTGACGCTGCCAGTTGTGCTGTGCTCTAGCAGTGTCACATCGAGGAACATCACATCCCAATTAACACATCTTGTCAGGTCCCGCAGTTGGCTGCGGAGCACGCTCCCAGCAGCTGTCACTGGGACCCAGCTGAGGGACCGGGGCCACCTGGCTAGGTGGCAATTCATTGCAGTGAAGGTTTTATTTTAGGAGAAAAGGTCCTAAATTCAGGATTGTGAGGTGATGGTGGCTTTGACCCTGGTGGCAAGCTGGGCTTTTCGTCTCAGGGCTGGGTGGAAAGAGGGAAGCAAGTTTTCCCATCTCTTCCTCATCTTGTAACAGGACAAAAGCAGCAACCAGCATTCACTCACGCCTTGAAAACAGAAATGAGTTCAGGCTCCCCAGTGACCCTGCACAAGGGTTGGAGAAAGTCCCATCCATCTCCAGGACGGAAAACCTTGCTCAAGGTCACTTGCCACAGTGGAGACTCTGATTTTTCAGTCCCCAGCATCAGGCATGAAAGAGAAACGGACTTGACACATACAGGGACTGAACTTGTGCACCCTGGCTGCTGCTGCTCTGCTAATGATTAGGCAAGACAGCTTGGCATGGGTGAGTGCCAGGCCCAGGTGTCCCGGCCTCTCGGCTCTTCCCAAGGATTAAACATTTAACACTGCTGCAGAGCGGGCTCGGACACAGCCTGGCTGTGACCCCAGCTCGAGCTGCCTCGTCCTCCTTCCCAGCCCAGCGCCACAGCCAGAGGCCTGAAAAAGCACCAACAAGGGGGATACACAGGAAATGAGGGATTTATAAGGGATTCTTTATCCGCATTATGGGCTCTCTTTTAATTTTGGATCCTGAAGTGTATCTGAGGGGTGAGGACGGTGTGCTTCAGCAGCCCAATTTGGAAGGGGTCATTAGTGCTTTAATTGAAAATAAGGCACAGACCAGTGGCTGTGAAAGTCCCGTGGCACTTTGGAGAAGAAGAGGGTTTGGGGGCCATGGCACTGGCCAAACTCCACTCTGATGCAGCTTGCAGGGATCAGGCATGGAACTCCCTTCAGTTCCAGGAGCACGCATAGGGATAGTCATGGCAAGATGCTCAGCAAAATCTCTGCAGACCTAAAGTTTCTCTGGAAATAGTCCTGCTGGGTCAGACAATGTGTGATGGGAGCTGCAGGCCCTAACAGGCTCTCCTGAGCCTCCAGCAGCCAAATTAGCTCTTTCCAAGACACCTGGCTTCTCCTTTAGCCTCGTGCAAGGTCATGAGCAGCCTCACACGGAGGGGGCCTGGCTGGAGCTGGCCATTAACCAGCCTGGCAGTGAGACCAATGGAAGAAAATCCCTGGAGCCAGGATGCTTCTCCCTGAGACAACAATTTCTGCTCCTTCCCTCTGCTGCTGGCCCATCCGTGCTCCATCAGCAATCCAACCCACAGACAAAAAGTGCTTTTCCAAGCAAATGCACATCCCAAGTCAGTGGAATTTGTACAACTTTGAAAACGAGCATTTAAAGGGTAAAGCCTAATGAAGGGATCCGGAAACAAGCTGCAAACGAAGGCAGGATGCAGCTTTTTAATTAAAACTCTGATGCTTTTTTATCTCTTTCCCTCTCCCTTGCTCTTCCCTCAGCCGATGGAGGGGATTTCTCCATCTGAGGCCTGTTGCTGTACAAAAAGCTCAGCTTTAATATTCTCTTTGATTAAATGAGATTTTTTTCTTCCTCATCTTCTGGTGGTGCTGCTGTCATGTTCCTGGGTGAGGATTTAAAGGAAGAAGGGCTCTGCCAGGAGCCAGGCAGTACCTGCAGAAGGGGAAGGAGACACGGATCCAGCCGTGCTCCAGAGAGGATCAAAGCACTGGGGTGCCCACCTGCCTTTGGAGCCCCAAACACTGTCCTGTCCCACAATGTGTCTCTGCAGCACCTTCCCCTAACACCAACCAAAACATGCTGGTACAAAGGGTTAAGTGGCAAGACAGAGGGAGAAGATCAGGCCCATTTGAGGGGATGATGAGACGCTCTAATTTGATTGATTTTCAGTGAATTCATGGCACTTCTCATTTGCAATTCCCCTCCTTTTAATTAGCTGATGCTTGTAGCTATCACATTTGATTCTCATTACTTAATTAAATAGGGTCCTGCACCTTTAGGCAGTGCCGGGAGGTAGTGGAAGGAACCAGCTGGAGGGAGGGTTGGACAGGAACAGCAGCATCCTCCAGTATTGCTCCAATGTGGTTGTGAAAGCAACGTGGACCTCAGCATTGTCTTGGATAGCCCAAGCTCCTGCCCTGGCTGCGTCCTTCTTGGCAGTAAAACATCCCTAGACTGAAAGGGAACAGAGCCTGAGCTCTCCTTTCAGCCTCTGGAGGGTTTCCATCTGCTCCAGGTGATCTGTGTTCAGGAGTTGATTGAGAATTCTACTGGCACCAGTGGGATTTAGATCACAGCTAGGTGGGAAAAGATGTCTTTGCCACTCTGATGCTCAGTTAAAGAGGCATCAGAAGCTGTTCTGGTCCCCAACCTACTGCAGCAGTTTATCTCTGCAGGAAAAGCTACTAAAAAGATGTGCAATTTAAAATCCACCAAAAAACCCAAAAAATTGCCTGTAAACGTACTGTTAACTGGTGCCACAGTGAAATCCAGACCTCTGGAATGCTGGCAGTATTTGGCTGAGTGGCTTGTGACAGGGATGGTGCTGGCACTGGAGCCTTGTTCTGTCTCCTTGGTGGGAGGTAAGTGGGACAGATGTGCTGGCAGTCACACCAGTTGTATTTCTCCTTCTCTGCTGTCATTTCCCTGCCTGTGCTCCTCTGTTTTGTCTGTCCAGCTTCTGGCATGTTTGTGCTTGTGTTTTCACACCATCCCAGCTGAAATGTGCAGCCTGTATAAAGGGTTTACCTCTGATGCAGCATGTCTGACTGATTTTGGGGTGCTTGCACCCTAAAGAAACTCCTTTCTGTGCACACAAATGGTGCTCCAGAGATGAACTGCTCCAAAGTCACATGCAAGTGCCCAGGTCCTACAGACCTGCAGCTCTTTAATGGCACATCCTGGAAACCCTCCTCAAAATACCCCAGACCAGCATGGCCAGGCACCTGGGCAGCTTTAGCCCATGTCCATGGTTGTGTTGGCACCTAAAGCATCCTCTCACTTCAATTCCAACCTATTTACACCAACAGAATGATTTATTAAGAGTTATCCATGTTCCCACACTCCAAGGGTTTGGGGTGCTGATGGTGCTCAGATGAAGGGACACCCCTCAAATTACAGCTCCTTTGATTTGTGACAACAGCAAAAGTTGTGATAGTGACATCCTGGCTTGATGAGGTTTTCTGTGGGTCTTGGTTAATTGTCTCAAAAGAACTTTGAGATCTGGGGATTGGACAGGTGACTGAAGCACATTGAGTTGTTATTATTATTATTATTATTATTATTAGGGATTTACATTTGGACCTTCCCTGTTGGAACATAATATATTCCACCAATTATAGGAGAGCAGCACGGGGCTGAACAGCACCCTGATAATGAAGGACTCTTTCATTTCCCCTGCACATGCACAGACCAGTTCAGAGGCTGGGAAATGAAGGTCTCCCCCCTCCACCGATGGCATTTGAGAATGTTTTCAACAGAATAATTTTATGGTTCTTGACTCAGGAAGTCAGTTTGAACTTTGGTTTTAGAGATAAAAGGACTGACAAAGCATCCCCACAGGACGCCCGGACTCGTTTGCATTCATAAATGTGGAGCCAGCACCAGAGCCCTCTTCCACACGCCAGGAATTACCTTCGCTCAAAGGTTTTTCTGTATTCACTTATCATCTAATGAGCAGTGCAAGAAACTTCATTTTAAGGAGGAGAGAAGGGGAAGGAGGATTAAAAAAAAATCCTCTCTTGGTGGATGCCTTTAAATGGAATTCAATTTCTGTGGCTTTTTCATATCCTGCCAGTGAGGAAGACAAGGCAGAAGAATGGAGAGTTAAAGAGATGCAGAGATGAGAGGAGCACGAGTCCCTTTAGGTGGGGACAGGCTGGCAGAGATGGCAAACACTGTGGGGCATGAGAGAGCTGGGAGAGGGCAAGACAGGCAGGAGGGACCGGTCCTGGGGCCCCTGCCAAGCTGGGGAGGAGCAGGAGGGTAGGGGAAGGAAAATACCACTGGCAGCTGGATGGTAATTGTTCCCTGGAAAGGCAGCTCCATGATGTGTTCCATCCCTGCTGGAGAAGTGCAAATGTGGGACACCTCTAACAATGCCTGACAACTCATGCCTTTTGTCCCAGGGCCATGCCAACCCTTGGCCAGAGGCAGGACATGCAGAGGGAGGAGAAATGGGACAACAGTGACACAGACCCCACACATGAATCCAAGGCCCTGTGTCAACTTAAGGTTGATGCTGAAGGAGCTGGTGAAGGAATAAAGCAGCTCCTGCCCACTGGCAGCCACCACGCCGAGGCTGCTGCTCAGCAAGGCCTGTGGGCTACAGGGCCACAATGAGGTGTTTGAGGGTGGGGACAGACAGACACAGCTCAGAGGGACAATGTTCATGGCTCAGGAACACCAGCCAGGCACTTGGCAAGGGAGAGGAGAGGTGCAACAGGCTGGGGAAGAGAGGAAGCTCCCGTTCCTGCATCCTCCACAGTGATCCCTGCCTGGCCTCCATGCTTCTGCTGCTCCAGCGGGTCTTGGGCAGGACAGCACGGGGAAACAAGGGGTTCCCAAACAACATAAAGTCCAGGGAAATGTCATATTGTCTGCGGCATCTCCACACCTCCTTATGGTGGCTGTGTAATGCCCTTTGCTGCTTTATCAAGGGAGCCAGGCTGGAGCCCTGACCTTACCCACATGCATCCTGGGCTCTGAGGTCATCAGCTGGTAAAGCAAGGAATGGCAGGGATCTCACAGAGCCTTCAAACTTTAACACTCACCCAGAGTGCACCATTAATCTAATGAGCCAGAAAGTACCCAGGGAAAAGGCTCCTGACTCTGCTCCTCAAGGTGAAGAATCACCAGCATTTAGTTTTGGTCTTGCAACAAAGCAACTAAACCATGATTTTGTCCGAGATGTCTCTGCACCAAAAGTGGGGAAATGTGGATTTTCCTGTTTACCCACCCTACCATTGCCATTTGGCCCTTTCCAGCCCCCAGGGAGCAGAAAGCCTTGCCTTTGTTGCCCCGCCTTGATTTCCCAGAGCTTTTTTTCCCAAGCCTGGTGACCTGGTGAGGGTGGCAGCCCCTGAGACCTGGGGATCAGAGGCTTGGCTACCACAGGTTGGAGGCAGCTCCAGGTACCAAGACACAGTTCCATGTCCTACTACTGAAAAGGACCTCGGTGGTAACACTGGAATTTGTCTCTCTGCCATTCAATGGCTCAGCAAAAGGCTGCCCAGGACGAGGGTGTGGAAAGCTGCTCTTCTGCACCAGTCTGTGTGAACCTCTTGAGCATGCAGGCCCCACTGCTTCCAGCCTTCCAGCGTGAGCTTAACTTCCCAGTCCTGCCTCTGGCCTGGCTTAGCCCAGTCCTCACCTGGTGCTGATGTTTTGAGGCAGATAACACCAAGATCAGCCCAACTATTAGTGACCTCAAATGTAAGTGTGTGCTGAAATACCTGGCGGCACTGAGACCTGAAGAGTGAAACCATGGCTCAACACAAATAAAACACCACAGATCAGGCTGTGGGAATCCTAAAAATCAGAGGGTTTTGGGAAAGTTGCAAAAGGCCTTAGAAACAGCAGAACTGCAATCAGAGCTGTGGTAGCCGTAAGATTTGTCAGCAGAAAAGTTATACAAGAAGAAGAAGAAGAAGGGAAGGACAAATAAAACAATGGTTGATGTATTAATGCTTAGCTAGAATAACTCCCTAAGCTACAGAAAAGTATATCTAGCAAGATATTAGGAAGTTCTAAACTTAATAATGGAGCTCTGTGCATTGTGTTTTAAGGCTTACAAGCAGATATTATATTCAAAATAAGCAAGCATTGTTTTAACCAAAGGTACGTGTGCTTATAGTGGTTGTATGGAACTCCTGTCAGTATGCTTTTATTTTGTGTGATTGGTAAAAAACTTTTAAAGTAAGTTGTAACATTGAGTTCTTTGTCTGCTGCCTGGGATGTGAGCTGCTGGCATCTTCCCACTGTCATAACCAGGTAATGAGAGTGATGCTGGAAAATAAAACAGCTCAAGGCATGTTCCTAGCAGTCCCGTCCCATTTGTGATTTGTACATAAACCCTTGGCCAGCATTACAGGCAGCTCCTGATCCCTCACTGCTTCTGAGGCAGGAGAAAGCAGAAGCCCAAGGCAATGGTTGGGGCACGATCTACTCACCCTAAGTGTGTTTGAGCAGCAGCTCTGAGCTGCTAAAGGCTGTCAGATTAGTATTCTGGGCCAGGCTGATTGCATTCAGATATATTGCTGACATCAATCACCTCTTCCCAAACTCATCTGTCTGGATCAGTCAATTACAAACTTATTTTCAAGCTGTGGGTACTCATCTGAGATAGACCCAGGGAAGGAGCTAAACTCATTTAGGGGGCTGACCTCTCTGCCTGGCTGATCTGTGGCATGGTTTAATAACTCCTCTGCTCCATCCACTCCAGTCTGGGCTCAGACCAGCCCCCAAATGGCCACCCGGGGGCAACACAGGTGTTGCCCACACTGATGGAAGGAAAGTGCCACGACGGCCCTGTGAATACTAAATAAATTCATTATGATCTTTGCTAAGGCCACGGATACAAAGTGAATTCATAATTATAAGATAATTAATCTGCTACCTTTCTCAGCCCTTAGACGGCTTGCAGCATCTTTTATTACCTCTGCCATGCAAATTGCAAGTACAAAGAATGTTTTTTTTTCCCCCCATAAAATTGTTCCCATCCTTCTCCCGTCACATTCCCCCAAGTTAAAAGCTGCAATCAGTGAGACTGGCCTTGGTTCGTCCGCTTTTTCTTAGTAAGAGGTACATAAATAAAATAATAACAGATGATTAATAACCCTGAGAGCTTTCCAAATATTAATGAATTGATCTTGTTGCTTGAGAAGAATGGGAGAGTTTTAGATTTAAAGCTTTGATAGATTTTCTCCTGAGAAGGCGCAGTGATAAATACTGCGTTAAAATGCTATTTGTATCTGTGTTGCTAATATTAAGTTCGTGTGTTCATAGATTTGAAAGCACAGAAGGAGAATTATGTCACCTGCTCTGACTCGTAATGAAGGCCATCGACTTTCCCCCAGCAAAATGAGTAGAATTGAGTAAAACTGAAAAGATACATTTCCAGGGAAGTTCTCTTTGAGGACCCTCCTGAGCTTTTCCTTGGGGGCCACCTGCCAACCACCCTTTGTTCAGACAACTGGAGCAGGAATGGGGCATGCTGGATCATCAAATCCATCTCCAAACCCACATTTCTCGCCTTACAACTACCCCAGTCTCATCCATCCTCAATTAGAGACAACACCACAAATCATTCAGGCTGCTTCTAAGAGAAGAAAAAGCCCAACAGCTCTCGTGTGCAAATCACAGAATCTCCCAAGCTGGGAGACACCCACCAGAATCATTCAGAGCAGCCCCTGGCCCTGCACAGACACCCCAACAATCCCACCCTGGGCATCCCAAACACTCCTGGAGCTCTGGCAGCCTTGGGGCTGTGCCCATTCCCTGGGCAGCCTGGGCAGTGCCAGCACCCTCTGGGGGAAGAACCTTTCCCCCATATCCAGCCTGACCCTCCCTGGGCCAGCTCCAGTTGTTCCCTTGGGTCTGTCCATGGTCACAGAGAGAAGAGATTGGCACCCACCCCTCGGGAGAAAGCTGCAGATGGTGGTGTCTCCCCTGAACAAACCAAATCCTCACTGATCTGTGGGATTTTGGGAGAATCAGCTCTGCTCCTGCAGTTGTTTTGTGCAATAACTGAGAACCTGTCCAGGTGAAAGCACCCAAATGCACTCCCAAAATCCAGGTGCAACAAGATCAATTAATGAATATTTGCAAAGCTCTCAGGGTTATTAATGGGGCAGAAAGTACCGTAGTCCCTCAATTCCACAGAACCTAGAGCAAACTTTCGGGTGAAAAAGAACTAAAAGACAATCTAGACATGAAGACCCCGGGTCTAACCCTGTCAAAGACTTTTTTGTGTCCTTGCCAGGCAGAGAGACGATGCAAAGCAGGGTCCTGGCTGCATGAACTTGGCCCTTTCGTGGTGGTGCTAATGCTCGTGCACACAGTAATTAAGGCTGGATGGATGAAGGCTGAATATTGAACTCTGAAGTCTGTGAAGGTCAGGGATGTGCTACTGGAGAGGCAATTTATCCCCGATCTGTAATAAGGTCTCACATCTGACCTATTAACTGAATGTTACATGATATTAATAATCTCCCTACAGATCGGGGAGAGACAAACAAAAGTCGAGTTTGGAGGTTGATTTGCTGGAGTTAATCCATCAAACACTCTCAAAATCTACAGTCAAACTGATTATTTTTAACTGAATATGCCTTTCTTTGATGAGACTGTGTGTGCATCACACTCCACACATACCTTTCGATGTAATAAAGATCGATGAATTATTCATGCCAGCATTATTAGTCCTCTATATAGGACACTCTCCTACAGATGGGTGAGCTCCTTCCAATCAGAAACCTCGTTTGCTGAAAACTGAAGAGTCAGATAATGTCCCAAAATCGTTGACAACCAGCTTGAAATGCTTCTAATTGGAAATACTCTTCTTCTATGGGAAAATTGGGAAGTTTTTATCTCTGCCTTCTCAAAGCACAGCATTAGGATTTTTTTCTTCTTTGAAATGATGGTTTGTTTTAAAGTTTACCTAAATTTAATGTAAAGCTTTTTTTTTAGAAGCACCACAAGGCAGTCCTAAAAATCCAAGCACTTCAGTGCAGCTCCAGCAATATAATTCATTTTAGCCAAACCCCAAATGTTTTGTTTTCATGCTATCAAAGGGCTTTGATTTGCTTTTATTGTTTCAACTTTATAATCATATGATACCATAAACCAGAAAGGAAACACGTAGATCTCATCAAAGCAATGGCTTGCTATAAGGTTATGTTGATACAGCAGGAAAAGAATGGGGAGGTTGGTTTTTTTTTGGTCTTTTAAAAAAAATATTCTTTTAGAAAACATTTGATTTTAAAAGAAATTCCATCTTTTATTGTGCTTCAGGTGAACTGTGCTGTGTTGGAGTCTCCTATAGAAAGAGAAATCGTAGAATCAGAGAATCATGAAAAATTCTGAGTTGGAAGGGATCCACAAGGATCATGAAATTCAAATCCTGGCCCTGCACAGACACCCCAACAATGACACCCTGTCCCTGATAAAATTGTTTAGACATTCTTGGAGCTCTGGCAGCCCTGGGGCTGTGCCCATTCCCTGGGGGGCTGTTCCAGTGCTGGGGGAAGAACCTTTCCATAATACCCAGCCTAGACCTAACACAGCCTCTTGCCATTCTCTTGGGATGCCAGCTGCCATTCTGGGAACAAGATGAATGGTTTATTGGAAGAAGTTGTGGCATCTCACCAGCAGGGACAGGCAATGGGCTGGTCCCCAACCAACCAGTAAGGCTGGAGAAAAATCTGGTGAATCCAGAATGTTTTGGGTTGGAAGTGATCCTAAAGCCCATCCCAGTCCCACCTGCTGCCATGGGCACTTCCCACTGTCCCAGGTTGCCCCAAGCCCTGTCCAACCTGGCCTTGGACACTTGTAGGGATCCAGGGGCAGCCACAGCTGCTCTGAACAATGCCAGGGAATGGTTGCACCCTGCTGGCACCATCCATCCTACAAGGGGGAAAAAGTCCTCAAGGGACCACCAAAGCTTGTCAGCTGAGAGACTTTGGGAGCCAAGTGCCAGCCCTGCAGGGTCACGCCAGGTTGAGCTGAGCATCTTTGAGTCAGGATGGGTTGGAGGAGCTCACAACTGGCCCTGTTTGCTGGCAGGAGGCCATGGGGGATCTGTGAGTGCCAGCTGTGCCCAAACCTGCCCCGTGTGGCACCAACCACTGCAGAATTGCCAGTGCTGGCACTGGACCAGCCCAGGTGCCACACAGTGACATGTACAGCTCAGCAAATGTCCCTGGGCTGCTCTCGCCTCTGCTTCAGCACTCCCTGCAAAGCCCCTGCTGGGATCTCCACCCTCTTGCAATTACTGCAATGCAGATCTGTGCTTCATTAGCCAAAAATGCCATAAACTCACCCAACCCCTTCCTGGCTGCTGTGCTGTGGAAATGTGCACGGGCAGGGCAGGCACATCCCTTCATTCCTGTTTTGTGTCCCTTATTTCATCAATGCTTGTTCTGGAGATAAGTAACAAAGACACAGCTCGGATCCACGGCAGCTGGAGCTGAACAAAGTTTTTCCAAGCTATTTGATTCTCCCAAGTACCTGCCCCCAAAGATCTTCAGAACAACCCAAACCACCCAGCTTGCAGCTGGAAGTGGAGAGAGGAGATCAGCGCCTTGTAAAACATGATGGGCTCCCCCCAGCCACGGCATGGAATTAACACCCTTCAAAAAAAACCCAAAAAAACCCCACAAACCCAAAATGATGATGCTTTTAAGAAAAGGGAAAAGTCAGAGCTGTTTGGGACCATTTTGCTTGAGGAAAAGGAGACAAAGCACCGGGCAGGCAGACGGAGGGAAAACACTCCTGTGCACTGCAGCTGGCCACGGCCACTTCTCACTCCATTTCTCCAGCTGTCAATCTTCAGCTCCTACAGCAAAATGGAGTTTTCCATAAAATGCCAGAGTTTCTCAGTCAAATAATAGTCCTCTCCCTGAAACATTACTAAAATTATTTTACAGCAGCTGGAGTGGTCATCTGCTCCCCACCAAGGTCACAGAAGGAGACTTCCATACTCTTCCAGGCTCCTGTGGCGTGATGAATGTGAAGAATGTGGTTCAGTCCCTGCACCTGGAGTCTGGCTGGACCCCAGAACCTTTCAGTGCAGGGGTTTCCAAACTCAGAGTCCATGCACACCCAGCCCATCTCCTGCCTCTGTCCACTGAATCCCTGGACAATTTCCAACCATGGGATAGAGGAGCTCTGCACTGCAGAGGCTGGAAGGGCTCCCAGGCTCACATCGCCTGCTTTGAACATTCTCTGTGCAAACAGAAGTGCAAAGTCTAGGAGGAGAAGTTACAAAATAAATGGGGTGATCTCATGTCCTCATGAGAAATGGAATGTTCATCTTGTCATTGCACCAGCACAAGGTATTGGAATCACCTGTGTCAGAGCTGCAGGAGGATTTTCATGGGACAAGCCAAACCTCCTCTCACAATCACTCTGCTCCCTATCCTTGTCTTCAGGGGAGGCCACTGAGATGCTCCAGGGCTGGAGCCCCTCTGCTCTGGAGCCAGGCTGAGAGAGATAGGGGTGTACACCTGGAGAAGAGAAGGCTGCAGGGAGAGCTCAGAGCCTCTTCCAGTGCCTGAAGGGGCTCCAGGAGAGCTGGAGAGGGACTGGGGACAACGGATGGAGGGAAATGACAAGTGGAATAGGTTTAGACTGACTATTTGGAAGAAATTCTTAGTTGAGAGGGTGGTGAGGCTCTGGCATGGGGTGCCCAGAGAAGCTGTGGCTGTCCCATCCCTGGAAGTGTCCCAGGCCAGTTTGGATGGCGCTTGGAGCAGCCTGGGATAGTTGAAGGTGTCCCTGCCCATGGCAGGAGGATTGGAACAAGATGAGGTTTAAGATCCCTTTCAACCTAAACCATTCCATGACTCTGTGATTCCTCATTGTGAGAGTCCTTTGAGCACAGGATGAGAGATCTTGTTCCACCTGCACCAGAGAGAAACATTTGCACCCCAGCTGCCCCATGCCCTCCCTGATGGTCCTTCCAAACCGGGGCGTGCTCTGGGGAGGAGGGGGTTTGCTGTATGAAATCCTGTGGGGGCCTGGTGGGGGAGTTGTGTGCCTGAGCTGGATTTTAGAAAAGGAAAAAAAAAATTGCAGAGAGAGGTGAGCCACACGCAGCGAGACAGCTGCACTGGTGCACGCACGTCAATAGCGCTGCTTTTCCAGCAAATGAGGTTTTGATTCCTTTTCAATTTTGTTAAAAAATGACAAATAAATGTCTTAATATTAATAAAGAAAAAAATAGATCCTCTGTCGGGTGAATATATAATGTGATTTGACATACAGAATGGAATTAAATTAGCGAAATACAATGGGCTGGAAAGAAGAGCTGCTTTCCCTTAGAAGATTGGCATCGGTGTGGAACCAAAGCCCAGCATTTCACGCTGGCATGCAGCTACTGCTCCTCACAAATCTCAGCTGGCTGGGTGCAGCAGCCAAATCCTCAGGTGGTGGAATTTGGCACCATGCCCCCCCAACACCAGCATGGCGATGCCAGACCCTGCCAGCTGAGGATCTGTCTGGAGGAACACTGGTGGTGCTCATTTCCCATGGGATACCTGTGAGGGGACAGCGCTGTCCTGCTTGTCCTCGTGTCTCATGTGGAGAGGGATATTAGGAGCTTCAGGGGCTGGAGCCTCTGGGTGCAGAAGGGTTGTGAGCTCAGATGGCCTCGAGAAGTGGCACTTCCTTGTTGTGACTGGAGGATGTCAGGGATGGAGTACAGACCTCAGTGCTTAATACAAAGGAACACCAAGAAAAAACATGACTTTTTCTCTTGTCTGGAAGGTCACCCAAAGCAGGGGACAGACTGGAGAGCTCCAAAGACCCTGAGAGCACTTTGATGGTGAAGGCTGGCATTACACCATCCCAGGCAATTTTGCATGGGTACACCATGCCTGAGCTGCTGCTCTGGGGAAGGGTTTTACACATGTATTTGCAGGTGGCAGTTCCTCGCTGCTCTCAGTGCCTACCTCCCTCATTTTCCTCATTTCCAGAAAGTTCAATTTAAATGTCAAATTTAAATGTCAAAGTGCTGAAAACTTGTGAATAAAAAAAACCCCAGCACATGAAGGGATCAGAGAAAGCACCTAACGTTCCTTCCTTCTACTCCAGCCCTCTGGAATTTAGTCAGGCACTGACACTGGCACTGGCTGCCCATGGCAATGGTGGAATCACCATCCCTTGAGGTGTTCAAAAGCTGTAGATGTGGCACTTGGGGACAGTTGTGGCCTTGGCAGTGCTCAGGGAACAGTTGGACTTGATGATTTCAGAGAGGTTTTCCAGCCTCAGTGGTTCTGTGTTTCTACCTCTGCTCCCATGGGTACCCCTGAATGCTAACGATGCTTCCCAGACATCCCAGCCCCAGGGACCTGCCAGGCTCTGCCACTGCTGGTTCCCACCACCCCAACTGGCAACTCACTCTGATTTCTGAGTATCCATTTCCTACCAGCTCCCAGGCAGGTTGCATTGTTGCATTGTGTAATAATGTATTGATTAGCCAATCACTCCAAATTTTAGTACTGTGCCTACAAGATAATTAAATTATCTGCCTTTGTTTAAATTGTAATTTTATTTACTCTTGATTCTACTCTATAAAATTCACAGGCTTACGGTGTGTTGCGTGTCTTATTAGCGCTTAACTCCGGCGCTAATTTTCAATACTCCATCACCACAAGTATTAAGTAATTGCTACTGTTTATTCTTTGTGATTGCACCACTCGGATCCGCGCAGCATCGCAAGTACCCTGCGGGATCTGAGCGGGCCCGGCCCTCCTGGTGATCCAGGCGTGCATGGAATGTGATTTCCCACTTTGTACCCCTTCTCTTAGGTAAGGACAGATCCTATTGTCACGCACGTGCTCGGGGAAGTGGAACCAAAGCTCCCAATTTATGCAGCCTGCTCCCTGGATTTTGTTCGGGATGGAATGTTAGGGGTGCAGAGCTCTGTCCATCTCTAGGGCTGGGAATCATCGAGTTCCTACAGGCACACGGCCAGAGCAGGGGAAATCCATCCTCTCCCACTGCTGCAGGCCAGGGGCAGCTCGGGTGCACAGAGAGAAGGTGACTGCAGGGAGGTGTGCAGGTGGAGACATCAAGGATGATTCCCCAGGTGCATTCCTGGCTCTGAAAGCCACCAGGGCTCTCAGCAGCATGTGGTTCCTGCAAAAGGGAGGATTAAGCTGTGGAAAAGTGCTGCTGCCAGGCCTTCCTATCCCGGTTTTCTGGAGAAGGTGTGGGAAGAAATGGTATTCATGGCATTCTGCTGGCCCTGGGGCAAGTGCAGGAATGATCCAGCTGCCTCTGGGATGAATGCAGAAGAGATTTTAGTGGGTTTAGATTGGTGTGACATGAATTATTTTTCATAATTAACGAGACTGTTGATTTTACATGGTAGGTGTTCAGGTACTCTGGTGATCCGTGGCTGTTAAACACCCAAAGGTAATTCTAAATGCTGTTGATCTATGTCTGTTCTCAAGGGATGACTAATCTACATTTCTCTTCTCCCTCTACAATTAATCCCTGGATAATCTTATCTGCAAACACAAATTTGGTACCTGGAGGCAGATGAGTCACAGATCTGCAGCAGAGGTTCCTGAACGGAAGATCTCTGGCACAGAGGGAACTGTGGGTGCTTCCCACCTGGCCCCAGCTGCCACCCTGCCCCTCCTCAGGGATGTCTCACCATCAGACCAAGCCCAACCCAGCTGCCCCAGAGCTCTTCAGGCTGTCTGCTTAACCACAATGTGACCTCAGCCTCGGGATCCTGCTCCTCTCCCCACAAAGCCTCCCTGCATCATCCTCCCCCTCCCAAGGGCTCAAGGCTCCCCTGGGTACCACAGTCCTTTCCTCTGACCTTTGCAATGCAAACTCTCCCTGCTCGTGTCCTGCCTCAATCCCAGCTCAAAGATCATCCTCATTGTGCTCTTGTAACACGGCCACTCCTCCCATCCTTTATTCCAGCTGATTCCACCTTCCCACCCCACTCCTGACACACCCTAGGTGCTTTCTTCCACCCCTCCCAGCCCCTGTGACTCTCAGCAGGGGCTCCTACAGCTCTTCCTTTTGCCTCAACACCTCCAGACCCCTCTGGCTGGCTGGGACTGTGTCCCCACATCACCTCTGTTTCCCTGAGTGCCTGATCCCCTCTCCAAGGCTGGGCCAGGGCCTGGATCAGCCCCATATTCCACGGGATGCTGGACAGGGGAGGTGCTGCAGTGCACGAGCCATAATGATAATAGAAAAAGTAAATAATTACAAGGATTGCTAACGCATCAGCTGCCAAGGAGTGAAAAATGAGCTTGTTCCAAGGGTAACAATGGCACCGTGAATTCCAGGAACGGGGACATGGATACCTCCCAGTGGGAGCTGCTGGGCTGGAAGCGTGGACACCCTCACACCTGATCTCTGGAGCACAGCCACATTCCCAGAGGGTCTCACTGTGTCACCCTGGCAGGTTTCACAGGGAGCACAGCAGTGCTTCCCTGTGCCTTGCAGACTGTAATTGAGTCCTTAGGATAGAGCCAAGTAGTTTGGTCGCACTTTAAAATAAGTGTCAGTGGTTCATGCCTAATTACTCCTGAATTAGCTAGGTGATTCATCAGGTCTGATTATGAATGCATAATGAATTTACCAAATCCACATGTATTAGTGAAATATTAATTCCATACGAAATCCCACAATTCATTCATGTGCCATTTGTTTTCATTCCCTTCTTTTAATAAGCTAATTAGTTCAAATTATTTGTACTTCACTAAAGGCTTGAAACACATATAAGGAATGATTAGCTTAAAACTCAGCAAATGGACAAGTATGGAGCTCACATTAATTGTGACGGGATGTTCATAAAGAATTATTATCTCTCAGCCATCTCTGTTTGCAGCAATAATAATAATGTCTAATCGTGACAAGTGGATAAAACATGTGAAGCCCCGAACTAATGCAGCTGTACATGAATTTCTAAAATGAATATCTCCAGGCTCGGCGCTTGCCTTTGAAGTCGAGCTCAGCAGAAAGTTTTGTCTCTCTCCGACAGAAAACAAGACCACAGCTTTGGGGTGGATCCACCCTTTTCCTTTGCCGATTCCTTCCCCAGCATGCAAAGAGGGAAGAGGAAGGGATGTGGAATTAACCCCCCCATGCCCACACCATTCAGCTGCTCCCCTGCTGGGGCAGGGCTGTGGCATTCCAGGTATGCCCTGCCCACCCCACAGCAGTGCAGATCTGGGGTTTGCTTGCACCCAGACTTCCCTGCTCCCCACAGCAAACGCCCCAGACCCCCAGAGCTCTCCAGGATTTGAGTGAAGAAGGACAACACCTGCATTTTTTTATGTGTGCAGGAGGAATGGAGACAGAACAACAATGCCAGAGGCAGGTGCAAACACCCGCCTTTGGAGCAGTCCTGGGATGAAGAAGTTTTTTAGAAAGAAGAAGGGGAAAAAAGACAGGATTTGTCCCTTTAAAGCAAATATTCTTTCCCAGTGTCAAAATTTTCTCCCAAGCACTGTTGCCTCTTTCTTCTGTTTTTGTTTTCCTTCTCCCATTTATTTCTGTTCAAAGAGGGGGAAAAGTCTCCTGCTGGCTCCTGCTCTCCAAAGTGGGTCATGCCAAGGCTTCCAAAGAAGCCCTGCCAAGGAGCTAAATGCCTCCCTTCACTGGAGAATCGGGGTCTGGAAAGGGCTTTGTTTGTTTTCCTGCAAACTTTGGCTGGCTGAGAAATGCCACCCTTCCACCCCCCTCAACACCACCCTGCTCCCCTGCATTCCCTCCCCTTCTTTCCCAAGCCAGACATGTCTGGTTCCTTCCTTCCTCCTCTCCCTGCTGCTTTCTCCACTTGGCTTTTTGCAAGGAGCTGAAGATCATGGAATTTTTTTAGGTTGGCAAAAGTCTCTGAGATCATTGAGTGCAACCATTAGTGCAGGTGGATGCAAAAGATCCAAAAGAGGTTGCAAAGGATCACATCTGAGCCTGGGGCTCAGGATCACCCTCAGGGAGGATGCTGGCAGGGATACACATGGCTTTGTGCACACAGGGGACGTGATATTTGGGAGTCTGTGTAAATCTCCACAGGGAATTCTGTGTAAATCTCCACAGGGAATTCTGTGTGACTGGGACACCACACAAGCTCCTTTACATTAAAACTGCATCACTGACATCCACCAGTAGCTAACATCCTCCCCCCAGTGAAAGCACATCCTCTCCCTGTGTCACCTCTTCCACCAAACCCACAGGCACGTAGTGTTTTGGGAAGAATAATTATTTTGATGGTATCTTGATCACCTTTGGGGGCGATCTCGCCCCTTTGCTTTGGGAAATTGCAAGGAACACGTGGCCCCTGTCCTGCTTCCCTTCAACATTATTCCCTTCAGTATTACATATTTTACATCCAAATGTACATATTTTATCACTCATACACTCAAATATAAATCCAGTGCCTTGGAGGAGAGGAAAATGGAAGAGAAGGGTGCTGGAACAAGGGAAAACACAAATAATTGCTAGATTGATTTCCAGGGGTTTGTTCTGGAGCTCTGGAGGCGAATCTCCCTTTGCCTCTCAGGTTCAACACCATCAATCTCCTCTTAAACCTCATCCTTGGCACACACAGCACAGGTATGGATTGATTAAAGATGCTCATAGCTGTCACCAAAGAGCTCTCCTGTCCACTACACCCCAAAAAAGTGCCTGGCACTGTGGGATCAGGGATGAGAGTTTCCCATAGGACCCTGTCCTGTGTGGCACAGAGGAGGCAGTGAGGACAGACATGTTCCACACACACAAGGGATGTAGCAGCTCCTGGGTCAAAGTGGATCCTGTGCTTACTCTTTCATGGAACCAGAATTACTATCAAATCACAAAAAAGGGGGTTTGGGGCTTATTTCCAACCCAGGAACTCTGTTACTCTCGCCTCTTCCTTGAACCCTGTTATAAACTGGGTTAAACACAGTGAAACACATGCAAATATAAGCACAGATCCACAGCCTGTGTCCTACAAACATCAGGCACTGGCAGCAAGAGCAGCATTCAGACCATGACCTGCTCTCCAGAACGGGCAGTTAGCAAGGAGAGAGCTCTCAGAGTAGGGGACAATGGAATTTCAGGTGATGATGGGGCAACTTTGGGCAGAGAGGGGCAAAGCATCCCATGGTAGGGCCCACCACATCCAGCCAAGTGGGTAAACCTGCAGGATCTGTGCTCCAAGATATTCTGCAGGTGCCGCTTTGGGTGCAGGTGTGTGAGCCAGGGCAGGACGTGGGCATGGCCAGGGCTGGGAACCCAGCAGAGCCCCAGGCCAGCCTGCAGCAGAATCCAAGGGTGGCCCCGTTTCCCCGGTGAATTTTTCACGCCTGACTCAGTTGTTTGGGGTGACCCTAACCAGCTCCTGCAGCCCTGGGAAGCCGCTCCTCACAGAGCTGCTCTTTCCAAGCACCTGGAGCTTCCCCCTGTGCCTGCTCCTCCACAGCCCCGTGTGCCTGACGTGAGGAGACACCAGTTTGGAAGTGTTTTCTCAGGGCCTTTTCCCTCTTCTGAAGGAGTAATAAAAACCTGAGCAGCCAGGAAGGATTAAAGGATTTGAGGAGTGTTCTCTGAGGCAAACCCACAATGACACAAACTCCATCACCAAATACAGGTCCTGCCACCTCGCCCCAAACTGTCCCCATGGCAGTGCCAACCACAAGTGTTTGTGCAGTGACCCCACAGCCCTGGGCGGGGAAAACTGGAAGAGAACACTGATATAAGATAATCTGACTTGTCACAGAATCCCAGAATTATTTGGGTTGGAAGGAACCTCAAAGCTCCTCTCATCCCTGCCATGGGCAGGGACACCTCCCACTGTCCCACCTGGCCCTGGACACTTCCATAGTGGGGCAGCCACAGCTGCTCTGGGAACCCTGCATCTTCTCTTACCTATTCTAACAAAATCAACATGTGGAGCAAAACCCAGCAGTGCTGTCTGATTCCTCAGTTTGGGGCTGATTTAACTCCCTGAAACCCCCGGCACAGAATGCATCCAGCGCTGATGTATATAAAATATTCCAAGCAAATCAAATATACAATAGGTTAGGAGGAATAAAAGCAATCAGCCAGTCTGCTACTAATGAATTCAATAGCAGCAAAGCCCATTTCCTTCTGTTGGTTTTCTATAAACAATTTACAGAATAAATGTATTTTTGAGGTGTACAAATTGGTCGGTATTAAGATGCTTGATAAACAGTTTCTGGGGAAAGACAGGCTGTGAAAGCCTTCAAGTACTTCCTGAAATGCTAATTTATTTGCTCGCACCCTCACTTTTAACGGAGATGAAGCGTTTTGTGCTGGGAGTGAGTTAAAATCCTGCGGAAGAGAATTATGGCGGAGCTGGAATGAAACCCAAAGGACTGTGTATAATTAGATGGAGACACAGAGTGCCAGCTGGTTCAACAGCACCTCGGATTTGCAACATATCCATGTTTTATTATGCGTAAGAGAAGACATCAATAATAAACCAGTGGGATATCCAGGTGAGAAGTTTTTCCAGTGCAACCTGGCAAGGCTGCAGTGATTTTGTTGCAGTTTTCACCAGTTATGAATGGTGAAACACCCCAGTTCACCATCATTTTATCCCCAAAATCCCATTGAAACTACACACTATGCTGTTAAAACTTCAAAAAGCCCCTAAATTGTGTTTTTTGCTCTTTGGTGCCTTGCAGGGCTGACTGGGGTAAAATGTCTTTAACTGGTGGGTTTGTGCCTCAGCATGGCAGCCCATGGGCCATGGATGTGCAGGATGATCCCGGCACTGAGAGCACATCCAGGGTGGAATAGGAATTCTCTGGCTGAAGATCTCTGGAGAAAGAGTGAGAGGTGAAATCCAGCTCCCAGTCAACAGGATTTTACCCTGCAATGTCTGAGAGGCAAGAAAAATTACCCATCATATAGGAACGGCTCGGTCTGATGTTCTTCCTGTCCCTTAGAGAGGTTTTGAGAAGTCTATAAAGCAGAAAGCAGTGAGGAAAGCAGCCCAGGAAGATAATGAAATTCTAATATCAGAGCCATCGTGGTGGGAAGAGAAAAGGATGCTGCTTAATGTAAGAAACATGTGCTGAGCTGGCAAAATTCCAGCTGCCACCATCTCCGGGGGTGGCTGGTGGGGCAGGGAATGAGCTACTGGCAGCAGGAACATTTACCAGGGCATGGAGAAGGAGGGTACGGAGGCACCTTTGGCAACCTTTAATTCCTAAATCCATCAGTTCTTGAAAATAAGAGTGAGACTCCTCATGTTTTGATAACTCCACAAGAGCCTGTAGACATTATGCAAATGCTCAGGGAGCGCTGTGAAGAATAAGGCCAGGACACCGAAGGCAGGGAGTTTATAATTGCTTTTTAATATATTTTCTAAATTCATTGTGCATGCGCTATCTGTCCCAGGGGCTGAGCTGGCAGAGGGGACAGTGTCAGGTGGAATAAATAGGATCTCATAACTTTAGTCATTCTGTATTAAATAGCGTTGAGCAGCACAATAAACAGAGGGACTGGGAAGCACATGCAATAACGAAATAATTCAAGCACTGTGCATGCAAATCTTTCTCTCTCAGATCACCCTCATTAATCACCTTGTGCTCATTTATACACTTAAAGAAGCCATAAACAAAGGCAGAGATGGTTCCTCTCATTATTAGTTTTTTTATTGAGTTAACTTGCAGAATATTTTATAATAATAGTCATGGCTGGTGATGGAGTTGCCTGCTCTAACCAGCTCATAAAGTTCCCCCTGCTCCTCCTGTCTTGGTGTGATATAGGTGGTTATACAGAGATTATGAAGCTTATTGAGTCAAAAGAGGGAGATGTGATGGCAGCTCCATAATTTCTCCTGCCTTTGGCTTATTCCAGGCCCCAGAAGGCACCAGGGGTTCAGCACTTTGCTATGGAGACACAGATCCTGGGGGAAGGGAGGAGGGAGATGGATGAAACCCCAAATTCAAATTAAAACAAGTTGTTAAATTGTGGCAATTCCCTGCAACCTCTGTGCGTCTCCAGCCTCCCTGGAAAATTAGGTGGAAAATAAGGAAGAAAACAACATCCATTTTTCTCTGGGCTGAAAGAACCTGGGGCCAGCCCAGGACCAGAGAGCTGCTGGGTGGGGGTGGTGATGCTCCCAGGGGTAGCTTTTGGACCTGATGAACACTACTCTGCAGTCTACATCATTAGAGGATTTTTGATTTTTGGTGACACTCTGCTTGTGCCCAACAACACTCCATGCTCTCCTCCTCCCTCAGAGAGGTTATGGTTTCTTTCTTAATTATTGACTGCTGCTGTTCTCTGCATAGAGCCGGGCAAAACCAGCCTGAAGTTTAGTTAAAGAATAAGGAGAGGCTGCAGGGGATGCTCTCTCCCTTTGGGATATCAGCAGAAATAAGGGGATAGGGAAACAAGTGCATCCTGATCACCTTCAGAGCACTCCACCCCCCTTGCACCCACCTCTACCCCCCTGGCACAGCCCTCCCCTTCAGAGTCTCTAAATCCTGGCCAATATATCCTGAGTGCCTCATGCATAACTCTGTCGAGTAAGAAGATTAAGTGATGTTAACTTAAGTCTAATATGAGGCTGGGTAATAAATTTCCCCAGGAGCTGCGGGAAGTGGGCGCCGTGGCGGAGCGTCAGGTGCCTGGCAGCACTAACACACATCTTAGGGAACTTATCATCTAATTAGAAGGGATAAAGCTGATTTTTCCAGTGTGGTTACATGTGGTAATGAAGCATGCAGAAAGCCACCCAAGATAGATGGCCACTCTCATTGCTGAAGCTGAAAACTTGCTTAACTTAACAGTCTATTTATTACATTTACTCCCGAGCATCCCTGCTTAATAATGCCAGCTCATCCTGTGCCCTGCAATTAAAACCACTCTGTGTGTTTGGAGGGCTTGGGAGTGGGATTTAACACCCTGGGAATAAGCAGGGCTTAACAACTGGTGTCTTCTCTTCCTAAAAATGCTTCTTGGGAAATCAGGTATGTCCATGGCTGGTTTTGGCCACTGTACAGAGGTGAGGGGAGTTTGGTGCTACTGCCCTGGAAGTGTTCAAAAGCCATGTGGATGTGGCACTTGGGGACAAGGCAGTGCTGGGTTAATGATTGGACTTGATGGTCTCAGAGGGCTTTTCCAAAATTTTTCCACAATTCTTTATCACCAGCCCACAGTTCCCAAGGCATTGCATCCCCACCCGGTGACTGAGCCACTGGGACAGCAGGCATCCTGCTGCTCTCCATCCCAAACTGGGAAATTGCACTGCCGGCTTGGGGAGAAAATTCTGCCAAAAACCAGTTTGAATGCAAATTTCGCATCCAGCCCTGTTTATCCACTCTTAATCCATTTGTCACAACAATCGTCAGAAAACTTTTCTCTCCAGCGCCTCCAGAGCCAAGAGCGAGGGATGAAAAGTAAACTCATGCAAGGACAGGGGTTTAAGCATCCCATTAAGATTAACTTATCTGCAGTAATTGACTTAACTAGGGGATTTTTAATGCTTTTCAAGGTTTTTTGGAAGACGGTTTTGCAGCAGCCAGCAGTAAAAATGCTCCTAAAAAAAATAAGTATCTAGCACAAGAAGTCCATAGCTAAGACTTTCTAAGGCAGCGATTCCAGGGGATTTAATAAGAATGTAATTTGTATAATTAACCATTCATCACTGTCAATTTCATTAAATGAATGCCAGAAATATTACCTTCACCAGCACGACCTAACAGGATTGGAATATATTATGTGAGAAATGAACGCTTAGTGGGGTTTTTTTCCTCTCTCTCCCTTTCCGTGCCTGGGCTCTGGCTGTCAGGAGGAGCTGTGAAATAATTTAAAACAGTAGTAAATGAAAACGACTAAAGAAAATGTGTGGATTTGGGTAACCAGCCCTCATCATTATGTATGAAAGTTCAAGTCAAAATGTTTTCCCTTGTTCAAAGAGGAGCGGAATGGAGGAGCTCCTGTTGGAAGGCTGCGGTGCCAGAAGCCATCTGCTGAGGTCCTCAAGGATCTCCTGCAGGGTGGAGGCAGCCAAGAAGGGGCTTGTGGGGGAAAAAATGCCATCCTAAACGTCTAATTTTGGTTCTTTCTATTTTGGGGTAGAGGGATGATTGACAAGGGGGTTGGAGAGGCAACACATCGAGAGTTTCATGTGCATTTCCCACTCCTCTGTTGGGTACAGAGAAACCCCCAGACCCTTTATCTCCAAACTCCCACCATTTCTCACAAGAAAAAAAAAAAGAGGATTTCTTAGGCAGGGTTCCTAAAATTCCTGTTGATCAGCCATTAGAGGGCAACATCACACAAATTCATCATGACAGCACAAAAGCCCATGCACAGTGTACCAGAAGAGGCCGAGGGGAAAAGAACACCCAAGGAAAACCATTTCCATTGGAGGCACGTAGGGAAGAGTTGAGATTTTACCTTTAGACATGTTTAATAATCTCTTCAGATGTGAGAAATGAGGAGGAACTGAGAAAACGAAGTTGGTTTTTGTGCTTTTTTCTCCTTTCCTGTGGGTTTCTGTGCCTCTGCCTCGTTTGAAATGCAAACGAAGATTTTATGAAAATGTTCATTTCACAGGTCGTGGTGGCTGCGATCACAGGGAAGAGGAAGGAAGTGGTGGAGGAGCAGCTAGACAGACAGATGGGATGCTGGAGAGATGAAAGGATGTTTGCAGACCAAGAAACCAAACGTTTCTAGATGCTTTTTTGGGATAAATTCCCCACCAGGGCACAGAGGAGACTTCAGCTTCGTTAGAATTAAGAGCGAGTAATGAAAATAAATACCAGTGATATTTAAAGAAGGCAAAACCTCAACACATCAACAGTATCACCCTCCAACGGTGGTGGAGAGCAGCAGATGGAAAAATTGATTCTCACTCTCTGAGCCTCACAGAAATTTCTGCCTTTCTCATGAAAACAGAAAACTGCCCTTTTTTTGCTTGTTTCAAATCAGATGCAAAGGTGGGTTGGTGCAGAAGCTGAGTCTGGCTCCTGTGTCCTTCCATACAGAGCTCCCAGGAGCCAAGTGTTCCCTCTCTGTCCCTGACGTGTCCTGAGAGAGTTCATGGCTATTTTTCCTATATTCCTTTTTTTTTTTTTTTGTCATTTACAATGACCGTACATTGCTGCTCTCTGGCTTAAAAATCTGGAACAAATCAGCATTTCAAGTCAAAATGTCAATTCAAAATAAATGTTTTCATTTAATTTCCTGTTAAAATGTCATTGCTGCCAGGTTATTTTGGGCTGGGAAAGAAAGAGAAGGCTTTGGAAAACATGGGCTCTAAATTAAAAAAAGCCCCCAAAGTCAGTGCAGGTAAGGGGCCTGTTGCCTGTTGCAGTTCTATCTATGAGACAAACTATTCATCCCAAACCCCTTTGGACTTCCAAGGATAAGAGCAAAATCTTCCTGACAACAAATATCCTGAGATTCAGGGTTTTCTGCTTGAATTTCATTCTGAGGAATTTCCAGCAGGATTTTCTTTGCCTGCTAGGTAGGATGGAGCCAATGGGACCTGTCCACTCTTGGTTCAGGGCTGAGCCCTTCCTTGTAGGAACAAGAGGGATTGGAATGAAATGATCTTCCAGGTCCCTTCCAAGCCAAACTATTCTATGATTCCATGAACCAATTTCACCTTGTCCCACCTGAAAGCAGCAGTTTGGACTTTATGGTTTCACCATGACAAGGATCCATGTGGGTTTTCAAGACAATGATTGTTTTTAATGTCCTATCTCTGTTTTAAATCCAGGAGGGAAAGCACAGTCAAGCAGAGTTGGTCGTGTCAGATCAAGCACCAAGGGGAGAGGGAAGAAAGAATGAAATGTTTCTGAGCTCTGTCCATTTGTGTGTGTTCCCAGCTCCCTGTGCCTCTCCACTGTCACTCCTGGCAGGACACAAACCTTGGGATTCAAGTGGTGACAGCAGCTCAGGAGCACCCACAGCATCAGCAGGGTCCCCCCAGCCCCATCCCACATCACCAGCTGCCCCCCCAGGCAGGAATTAACATCCAAATGATGGAAAGTTGGGGCTGACCCATCATCTGGGGAAGAGATCAGCCCTGCCAGCCCCAGTGGGAGGAAAGGTGAGGCTGGATTTGGGAAGGACCAGACATTGCTCTGACACTGCATCTCCCTCCTGAGAAAACACAAGTGGGAGGATGGAGGAAATTTTGGGGTCCCCCCCTGCTCAGAGCAGGGAGGAAAGCTGCAGTTTCATATCAAGAGGTGAAGGATGGAGCGAGAAATAAATACATAAAGGGACAGGAGAGAAGAATTTATGGTCTGCTAAAGGTGCAGAGCATTTAAATCCGAGAGATAAGTAATTTTATTTATGTTGATGCCAAAGTAAGGAAGATACACGACTTTCTTAAGAATAACTCGCATCTCCTCGGGCTGGTCAATGCTGAAAGGCATGTAATGATTTTTTTTTTATTATTTTCATTTTTTCTCCCCCCCTTTATACACGAAGATGGATGCTCACTAACGGCATCGTATTGTCAGGGCTGTAAATTAGGGAGCAGGGAGAGATCGTTCCCTATCCATCTCTCTGCCTTGGGGAGTGCTTGGCAAACTTCTTTCAAATGTGGGCTGCAAACTGCACTTTCTGAGAGAAAATCCCTCCTCCCATTTCAAGATTATCCCTAAATTCTCCTTTCCCTACTTCTAATGGGACATGGTGTAAAGTGTATTGATTGCTAAAGATTGGCACCAATCAGGTGGAGTGAAAAAAGTAGGGAAAAAAGAGGATGGAGCTGAACGAGGGGCAAGGAAAGGGAAAAAATACTCAGAAAAAGGAAAACAAAGACTCTCATGGATTTATCTGACTGGAAGCAGCAATGTTGTGAGGATTTTCTTCCTGCTTGGGGGAGTTGGGGGAAAATGACAATTGGCAAACCAGTGAGGTGGAAAAAAATACAAGGGAAGAGGAAACAAGGAAAACCAGGGAAATAAGCTGTGGTGGATATGATCAGAGGGGTGACTGCCTCTCCAGCCTTTTCGAGGAGCACCACTCATGCATCTAATCACAGTTAAATTGCAGGGAGAAGCTGGAATCCAGCCCTGGAAGAAAGAGGGAAACTCAATGCTCCCTGAGCCGCCGGCAGCGCTGGCAGCGGGAGGGGGAAGCTGGGAGGTGAGAGGGCATCGCTGCCAGAGGAGCTCCTGCCAGGGCTCCCACGGCCAGAGGAGCAGCAGGACGGCCACAAAGGGCCCTTAAATCCCTCTCACAGCCCCCGGAGCCCCTTGTTTCCATCAAGGAGTGCTGTAGGAGCAGCGGGGTTGGGACCGGAGCTGCTCTTTCCCGACACAGCAGTGTGACAGCAGAGGGACACTCACAGCCTCGAGTGTCCTCCCACATGGCTTGGTGAGAGCCAAGGAGCCAGAGCACACCGTGCCAAAAGCAGCCCCAGCTGAAAGCAGGTCCCAGGGGCTGTGTCTCTGCAAGGCATCTTTCAGGAGAGGAGATGGGAGTGGTTCTCCAGGTCTGGGAGCTGTCTGTACCCAGGGTGCTGCCCCAGGATGTCAGACAGATGGGTGTGAGCTCAGCACGGCCCCAAATGTGCCTAATTGCCTCAACAAAGCAGGGAAGGGACCATGGGATAGGTCTTGAGAATCTGAGCCCTGTTGAAGAAGGGCAGGGACTATGGAAAAGGTTTTGGGAAGCTGAGTCCTGTGGAAGCAGGCAGAGTGGATGGAAGAGGTTTCAGGGGCTGAGCCCTCTTGGAGCAGGGCAGAGACGATGGGAAAAGTTTTGGGGGGCTGAGCTCCTTGGAAGCAGGGAAGGGACCACGGAAGACATTTTGGGAGGCTGAGTCCCACTGTAGAAGGACAGGGATTATGGGAGAGGTTGTGGGAAGCTGGAGAACAAGTGGAGAAACATCAGTTTTTGGTACCCATGTGCAAACAGGCAGAGACAGACTCCAGGAGCTCGAGCACCTCCAAACAGCAAAACCACCCAAAAGAAGCATTTTTTTGGTTCACAGCTCCATGGAGAAGGAACAAAAGAGACATGAGGGTCCCTTGCAGCAGCAGCAGCAGCTAAGGGTGAAGGGCAAAAGGCTGCCCCTACCCTTCAAACACCAATTTCATCATAAATAATAAATATCCTTCCCATCTCCCACTTCCCACATTTTGCTTGCAGACATTTATTTTGATTCCAACTTATTCATTTTGCTGAATCCTTATTTTATTTCTGTGTTTCCCCGTGTATATCGATTTACAGGACACAAAGGAGTCCTCAGACTTCAGGTAGCCTCGAGGTCTGACTGGAAGACTTTGAAGCAAAGGATCCTGACAGGGCTTTTAAGACATGGCAAGAAGGAAAAGAAATGTATTACACACAAATAAATACCCAAGTTTGTGTGTCAGCATGCTTTCCATCCCAAAGGAGATGCTGTCACCCCTTGGTATGAGTTTGGTAGGAGCCAGGGACAATGTGGGACATCAGGAAATAGTTACAGGTTCACCACAAATACCAACCCCAGTGTTATCATGGGAGCTGGGAGAAAGTTTGCACCCAATTTATCATCTTCTTTCTAAGAGAAAGAAAAGCTGACAAAGGACATTGTGAATCATCCAAGTATTCTCTTTTATTACTATTATTATTTTCCTGATTCAGAAAACTCAACAAATGGCCAGTGGCAATGTTTTCAAACCGAAGTGACCATAATGTGAAAAATAAACTGTTGAGAAATAACCCTTCAGTGCTGAAATCAAATGTCCTGACTTGGGTTTAGAAAAAAAATGAAGCAAAAAAAGAGTGGTGAGCCATCCAAAATAATTCCTGTTTAACTCCTCAGCACATCAAATACTGAAAATAAATACACAATTAACACAAAAATAGTGATTTGGGTTGAAATGGGGCTGTAATTAGCTGTTGCCTTTGCTGCTGGCCTTGAGAGCTGTCTGCCCTCCCTGCTGATTGCACACATGGAACCATGGAATAGCTGGCGTGGGAAGGGACCTTTTAAAGGTCACGTAGATCTACACATGCTTGAAAATGTTCCTGGTGAGCTGGAGAAACCCAGAAATCACCAAATCTACCCCAAATCAGCCTCCTGAGGGTTGATTTCCCACAGGAACCCTGCCATGCATCCCATGGCATCCTCACCCATGATGTGGGCTCTGAACTCCCAGCAAAGCCTCTCCCAAAGCCCCATCAGAGCCCTTCCCTCCTCCTGAAATCCAGGGGATGCTCCACAGGGTCCGAAGGAGCGCAGGACCGCGATTTGGGCAAAGCAGCACACAGCTGAGGACAGAAACAGCAAACTCCTCCCCGGAGCACAGATGGGAGGGAGAGGGTAATCTTCTGGAAAAGCCTCTAATTGTCTGCCCACACCAATAATTCCAGCGTGCTCGTCCCCCTCCCCGTGTGTAATTACAGCGCTCCATCTGTCTATCAGCAGGTTTTTACAGCTCCTGACGGCAGCCCGGCGCTCAGCCCCGCAGCCACACGAGGGCTGGGTGGGTTTTTTCTGAAGATTTAAGGATGTTTCTGACACACGTCCCAAAGACAAGGCTCTGGGGACAGCAAATCCATCTCGTGGGCTGGCGAAGGCGCCGTTAAAAATCCTGGGATAATGGCTACGAGCTGCATTCCAGTGCCAGAGCAGGAGGGGATGAGCGGGCTGGTTTGTTTGCAGCAGTTTGCTGTTGCTTTAGGGCTGGGTTTAATTTTTTTCTTTAGGAAACCCTCCTATTTTAATTCATCAGTGAGTCTGGCTGCAGCAGCTTGGTGCTGCTGGCTCTTGAGTGAGCCAAGATAAAAACCCAGTCAGGTGTGCTGGTGCTTTCTAGGTGTGAGAGAGAGCCCAGGAGGGTGGTTTTGCTGATTTTACCCTCTTCTCCCATCCCTTCCCAATGATAAGCAGGTGAGGTTGCTCTCTCCAGGGAGGTTTGGCATTGTGGGGTTGCCTCCAACCCCTTCTCATAGGAAATCCATGTGAGGGGCAAAACTGGGGGCTTGACACAACTTTGTGACCCAGAAATTTCAAATGAATCCAGCAGGGAGGGTTGAAGTGCACCACAGTTAGAGAGAAACCAACAAAGGCCGTATTCATCCCAACAGAGCTTTGAAAGGGTGTATCAGGGTGTGTCTTTGCAGAAAATACCAAAGATATATAAAAAAATAGAGATATAAATTAACTCTCACAATACTGTTTGAACAAGGCAGGTCCAGCTAAATGATGTCCATGCACTTCCATCATTTCACAACATCAAGGCTCATTTTTCAATGTCAAGGTCCTTTAGATGACAAATGAGTTGCAGGATTTGTGGTAGGGTGATTTTTCAGACTCGTTTCCAAGAGGAATTTTGGGAGCAGGCATGTCCAAAGCTATCCATCCACTACCCCAAACATCAGGATCATGGAATCCCAGAATGGTTTGGGTTCAGAGGGACCTTAAAGCTCATCTTGTTCATCTCCCTGCCATGGGCAGGGACACCTTCTGCTACCCCAGGCTGCTCCAATCCCTGTCCAACCTGGCCTTGGACACTTCCAGGTGTGGGGCAGCCACAGCTGTTCTGGGCACCAATTACTCACCAAGCTCTGAAAGAGCTTTAAGCTTAAAGAACTTTTTATCACAGAATTCCAGAATGGTTCAGACTGGAAGGGACCTTAAGGATCATCACATTCCAGCTGTTTTTTTAAAATCCAAATCACACTTTTTTCTGCCTTTTTTTTTCCTTCTTGGGACAGTAAACTTCAGAAGGGATTCCCTTAATCCATAAACTAATTGGATGCAGCAGCTCTCGCTGCCTATCAATGATAATCCAGGCACAGCCTTGTGATCTAATGATATCATGTTCTAATTCCTGCTGACACAAACATCCAGGAGCTCCCCTGGGTGTTTCAGGAATGCTCAAGTTTCAGGAATGCTCAAGACTACCCAGGGAGAACAAAGGCTCTCCTTGGTTTGCTTGGTTTTATTGCTGTCCTTGGTTTGAAGTGGGTTAGGCCCATCTCTTGTTTTTTGGATAAACTCAGAGATCCCTGTGTGTGGCTCTTGTTGCTGCCCAAGAAAGGCAAAGTGGATATTAAATGAGCTGAGTGCTTCCAGCCTCCTGGAGAGGCTGCTGTGGAAAGGTCACACACGTTGTCTTGGCACAGAGATCTGGGCTAGGAAGTGAGTTTGTTTTACACCAGGGAGGCAGGAGATATTTCCCCTTGGGCTGGATTGCAGCACTCCCTGCCTCAAGAGCAATCCTGCCCCACTCGCTCTGAGCTCAGCACTTCTGGCAATCCCAAGGTCATTAACATTGGAAAAGATCTCCAAGATCATCAGTCCAGCCCTCAGCCCAGCCCTGCCAAGGCCACCACAAACCGTGTCCCTAGGCACCACATCCACGTCTTTTCTGAGCCCTTCCAGGGACAGGGACTGCCCTGGGCAGCCTGTTCCAGGGCTTAGCCACTTCTCAAAGGTGCCTCAGAGCATGTCCTGACAGTGCTGGAGTATCACAATTCCAAAGCTATCTGGGAATGGAGGAAAGTATTCCTGCCTTCCACCATCTTCCCAGGCAATTTAAAATTTGGGAGGTGACTGAATAATCACCTGTTGAACCTCAGGCCCTCAGGTGCTCCCTGTCCTGTGGCTCTGAAGCCATGAATGATGGTTCCCTCACACCCACACATCTCCCCAGCCTGTAACAATAAATATATTCATCCCTGTGGTCGCCGGGTTATTTCCTTCCCCCCTTCTCAGTGTTTATCACATTTTCTCCTGGCAAATTGCAGCTCTGCTTTGCTTTTGAAAGGAACTAAATGAGCCTGTGAAGTCAAGCATTGGAGAGTATCAAAATGTCTGAAATAAATAATATCAGAATAATGATCCTGTAATAGCACAGATTGTTTGTTGTTGTCGGGTACTTTTCCTTTCCTCCCCTGTTGTTATTTGTGCTACAAGAGCACCCAGTTGGGATCCTTGTTTCCTTTTTAAAAGCCACATTAAAAGGGGAAGTAATTAAATCCCGATTAAAGGCAGCAGTCGCTCCCCTGCCCACCTTCCCATCTCCTTCCAAAGTGAAAGTGCTCCCAACAACAGTGTTTTAAATATCACTGCTGACCCTGAAGGAACCAAAGTGTCTGGATAATGGACTGGAGAGCCTTTCCCCTTCACATCAGCAACACGAAGCTCCAGCCAGGGTGATTTCTGGGGCTTTTTGTGCCGTTCATTCTTCCCCCCAGGGCACCACGGTCACCTAGCTGCTTGGAGGGAGTTTTATTTCCCCTCCTGTGGGTTTCCAGCACTGCACCAGCAACTTCTCCCAGAGCTAAATGGGATTTGTAACAAATAACCAAGCAAAAGGCGAGGCTGGTAATTCAATCCCTAAATCAGGGCAGGAGAAGCTTGGGAGCAGAGCTGCCCCAGGATGGCCACGGAGCTGGCACAGCCAGAGAGCTCTCCCATGTGCCAGCTTTCCTAAGGAAAGGAGAAGGAGCCCTGGAAGCTCCTGTGAGCACGAGCAGGGAGAGGAGCTCAGGGAAATCATTCCACAAGTGCCACTCTCCATGAGCAACCATCACCTTTCACATTTATTCAGTCACAGACTCCTCTGTCAGCACCAGGAGTGAGGGTGGGGAACTCCCACAGCAGCAGGGAAAGATGGCAGGAAAAAAAAAATAACCCCCATGTAATTAAGTGTCTCAAGTAAAGAGTTGATTTAGATTTAATAAGAATGTTATTCTAAGTCAAACAAATGCCAATTGGTTATTAAGAACCTCATTACTGCAGTGGAACACCTGCCACCAATGGGTTTTTTCCTTGTTTTCTGGCTGCAGACTTGTTAAATCTCAATAAATACTCTTTTAATAATTAATTAGCATTTAATTAATAGACAATAACAGTTGAGAAAGGTTGGTGTATCCTTCTGTACTGAGCAGGAGTTGCTTGGGCACTGGGACATAAAGCAGAGAGGGACACAAGGACTTATCTGCATCCAGACTTGCATGATGGACCTTCATCCAACACTCCTGGTCTGCAATTTGCTGAGCACCACCTCAGTTCAGAAATATGATCTGATCCCTTGGGATCACACCCTGGACCTGGGTCTGCCAAGTGGATGCAGCTCACACACAGACAACTCTGGAGATGCTGGAATGCCTCACCAAAGCCTTGGCAAAGTTTCTGGGGCTTGAAGAGCTAAAATCACAGCAGTCAAAAAATAAACAAACAATTCCCCCAAGGAATT
This sequence comes from Passer domesticus, assembly GCF_036417665.1. NCBI lineage: Eukaryota > Metazoa > Chordata > Aves > Passeriformes > Passeridae > Passer > Passer domesticus. Next base: position 2,028,612 of record NC_087496.1, on the reverse strand, counting down.
AGAGGGATTTGTTCTGACACTGGCAGAAAAAATAAGAGGGACACATTTTCCACCTTTAGTTTACTTTTAATTTCAAATTATTCCTCTCTCTTAGCAAAACCTGTACACAAACACTCGTTGCTAAGAGGGAACATTGCACCTGGGAGCTGAGCAAAGCTCTGCATTTGATCTCAACCTTTCTTTGTTTTTCCTATCACTGGTTTGCGGAAAATCACAAAGAATCTTCCTTAGGCTCAACCCAAGGCAAACCCTAACCCCACCCCAAGCTGCTGCTCCAGCCCCTGGCAGCCTGCAAAGCAGTTCGTCACACAATCCCTGTTCCCTCTTCCCTCAGCTGTTCACCTCTGCAGCCAGGGGCTCATCACCACTGCCCAAAATGTGGGGGCATCACCCCTCTCCTGCCTCTCTGCCAGGATGTCAGGGCGTGTCCTTGTGGATCAAGGGTATTTACAGGGATGATCCAGCCGGAGCTGCTGCACCACTCAATGTCCAGTGCCAACCAAAAGTGGCATTGGCTCCCTGGCTGCCCCCCATGCTGGTGAGGCACAGGGACCTCATCCTTCAGAGACTCAGGGGTGATGGGGGAAGCCATTCCCTCCTTGTGGGTAAAACTCCCTCTGCTTTGCTCTCCCAGGAGTGCAGGACCCTCGCAGGATGGTTCATAACCAGTCTTGGGGCTTCACCCTTGTGACAGAAAGGGGGTAGCACCTCCAAGCCATGGGAATGCAGCAGCTTCCAAAGAGCTGAATGTTTCTATAAGCAACACCAGGGAGAGCAAGAGGGTTGTGTGTGCAAGTGAGAGGCACCTCCTCTCCAAGGAAAATCATTGCCAAATCTTTGCATCATCACACACCAGCCCCAAAACCCCTGGAGGTATCAGCTCTTTCCCTGGGACTGATGTGTCTCTCCCTCCTTTCTGGAATGAAGGCTCATTCCACTTAACCACGGTTTCACCTCCTGCCCAGGGTGGATAAAGAGCCTTGGTATTGGGTAGAGATCGAAGGATCCCAGAGCGGTTTGGGTGGAAGGGACCTTAAAGCTCATCCTGTTCCACGCCCTGCCATGGCAGGGACACCTTCCACTGTCCCAGGCTGCTCCAAGCCCCATCCAGCCTGGCCTTGGGCACTGCCAGGGATCCAGGGGCAGCCACAGCTGCTCTGGGCACCTGTGCCAGGGCCTCACCACCCTCCCAGGGAACAATTCCTAATTCCCAATATCCCATCCATGGCTGCCCTCTCAGTGGGAGCCATTCCCTGTGTCCTGTCCCTCCATCCCTTGTCCCCAGTCCCTCTCCAGCTCTCCTGGAGCCCCTTCAGGCCCTGGAGGGGCTCTGAGCTCTCCCTGGAGCCTTCTCCTCTCCAGGTGAGCACCCCCAGCTCTCCCAGCCTGGCTTCTGAGCAGAGGGGCTCCAGCCCTCAGTGGGGTCCCCTCACACACTTTGCACCCACCCATTCCCCAGCAGACCCCATCCACAGGCACCCACATCGATCTGGCCAGCCAAGGGTTACCTCATTATTTCCTTCCTGATTTATGTAAACTCCTGCACCGCATCCTAATAAGAAATCAGTTCCTGTCATCATCTTTATTTCTTATTCCAAGCTGCAACACTAAAACACTTTACGGTGATTACAAATAGCAAAGTTATTTTTTGCCAAGTCCTCGCATCAAACTTAATAGCACGGTGTAATGCCACCCCGCGCTGATGTGTGGCATATTTAATATCCATCTTTCTTGGAAATAACAGTGCTCTGAAATTAGAAGGGACTTAAGCAGCGAAATAATTAATGTGGATAACCATCATAAATGCCACAAATGGAACAAATACAGATAGCAGCGAACCGTGATTGTTAATACTCTAACCTGGTGTGACAGAACTTTAAAAAATGAAACCCTTTTCCCCAGAGACTGGTGGAAAATTAGAAAAAAAGGGGATTTCTCTAATTGTGTCGTCCCTCCTCGTTAGCAGCCACCCACCCCGCAAGGCACATGTGGTACCTGCACTCCCAGCCTGCTGCACCCCATTAGCAACAGGCTCTTATTAGGGCCAGGCTTATCAGTGCTAATTATTTGGGTTGCTATTAGAGGGAGCAGCAGAGGTACAGCACAGTCTGCTTCACATCTCAGCTTCAGCAGAAAAATGGCCAATCCAGTCAGGATTAAGCTGAACCCACCCCATATATCCCTTTTTTTGTGGGGAGGAAGAGCCTTGTGATGTGCCTTCAGTGCCTCTTTTGTGTGAGCATCCCTTCTTTTGTCTGTTTGGTGGGTGCTCTTTGAGCCAGGCATCCTTTGGCTCTGGGCAAGTGGTGCTTCCAACCTTAAATCAGAGAATGCCCGAATGGTTTGGATTGGAAGGACCTTGAAGATCACCTCTTCCCAAGCCCCTGCTGTGGGCAGTGGTGTCACCCACTAGATCAAGATGTTTCCCCATCCAAAATGGCCTTGAACACTTCCCAGAGTGGATTAAATATGCATTAGAAGAAGAGATTATGACAGAAATTAGAGGGAACAGCCCCTTTGTCCATAGGGATTTGCAGCTGGCACTATGGAGGGTCCCAAGGGAACACAGAGCCTGTTTGGCACAAACAGGAGGGTACGGACTGCAGGACATCTCATCTCAGCCCTGCTGAGTATCAGCGTTTTCACTCCTTCCCCTGAGACCTCCCTTCTTCCTTTCAATTATCTCTCTAAATCCAGTCCGAGGGAGTGGAAGGATTTCTCCTCACTAACCCCATGCTGTGCAGAAATGACACAGACTCTGTTCTGGGCTGGGGACAGAAGGGCAGCAGCTCATTCCCTCCTCACGCCGTGCACCACAGACCAGGAGGGAGCCTGTGGGGTGTGAGGTCACAGGGACATCTGAATTCACAGAGTCTCTGAGGCTGAACAGGTGAAGCCCGAGGTGTTTTTAGCACTGGACAAGACTCACGTCCCCAGTCCCTGGAACAGGGTCACTGAACAGCACCTTGAACATCAGCAGCACCAGCAAAACCATGGAAACCATAGAACCACAGGACATTCTGGGTTGGAAGGGACACACAAGGGTCATCGAGTCCAGCTGCTGATGCCGCACAGAACACCCCAAGAATCCCACCCTGTGCCTGAGAGCAATACTCAAGATGGAAGTGATGGACCATGGATTAAAAAAAAAGACCTTGTAAAGTCCTCTTCGCTCCAAACCACTCAGACCACAGCAGATTTCATGCCCTGGGGACATATCCCAACCTCATACTCAAGCATGCCCTAGACCAGGACTTCCACTGCTCTCTGTCTGGACCACAGCCATGACCTTGTTTCAATCCCAAGAGCATCAAGGCCTCAGCAGCCTGAAGTCTGCTCCACATTGCCAGATCCTGCTCAACATTGGGCATTTCAAGAACCCCAACATCTGCTAGATGTGATGTTCTAAATTCCCTTAAGACTCCTTTTTTGCTCTGGACAAGGCGGGAGATTTTCACCCGTAGTTTGCCATGATGATCAGAGGGTTTCAGAGGGATCAGAGGGCTCTGAGTCAGCTGCAGCTGAATTTTGGTGCCTTTTGCAAGGCTGCAGCACTGGGGTTTGGCAGCATTTCACACATCTCCCAAAGCAGGGGGCCGGTGTTTTTACACCCAGCCTGTCCTGCTAAAGGAGCCCGGTCTGTTCGCCCAGCCCTTGGAAGACAAATCAGGAAGCAGAAAAGCCGGAGCCAAAGTAAAATCCAAAGCAGTCAGTGATTTTCCTGACTTGCCTAACGGAGGAGATGTGGAAGGAGCTGGCTGGCAGATGGGTCCCCTTGGGGTACATCGCTTTGTCACTCCCTATAAGGCGTCGCGGAGCAGCCGCCACACACGGTCCCTCCCTCCGCCTGGAGACGGATCAGGAATAACCCTCCTAAAATCCCAGCACCCTCCTCCCTGCAGGGCACGCTCATGCCTGCTGTGGCCACAGGAGCATCTCTTCCCTGCTCACCTCCGGAGAGTTCCTGCAGAACTCTGCACACACGGGCGGCGAGAGCGGAGCCGGCCAAGGGTTATTTATGGTGCCAGCGTGAAGTCATTGAGGCAGAGGCGAGTGCGAAGCGTGACATCCTGTGATGTATGGGTTAGGACAGCTTGGTGCTGAGAATGCCATGAAGTATTAATCTCAAGGAGATGCTACTGAACTCAAGAGAGACTTAACATCAGCACAGAGAGATCAAAGATATGATATCTCTGGCAGAGCGCGCTATCAGAAGTGATCATAGGAAAAACAAAGGGGTCATTTTAGTGCCTTCGCATTAGCAGAGCGACTCGTAGCCTCCAGGCAGAGGAGAACAGCGATTTTTTCCCGATCCAAACCAACGTACACATGGGATTTTCTGACATTTCTTTACATCTCATTGTGGGCTGCCAATAAATGGAGGCATAAGAACGTCAAATCGCTTTTCTCTCGGAACTTGTGAGCTGCCCTCGGTATTTTTCCCTTTTGGAGCTTTCCAGACAGCCCACGATCCGAACTCTTAAGACCTCTAAATGCAAAACTTCAGCAGTAAATGAAAGCTTAAGCATCTAGGTCACAACAACATCTGCATGCCGGGAAAATCCTGACAGGAGACTCAGCCACTCTCTGTGCAAGGGGAAAAGAGGGAAATCCTGTCCTGGCCAAACCTAAGATGGCTTTGGGAAAGGGCTTTGTGAAGTGCTGGATTTTCACCAGGCACCAAAATGCCCTGAGCGTGTTTTGAGCTGCTCTTTCCCCAAGCCAAGTTGTGCTTTCCTGTACTGAAGGCCAAAGATTTTGGCGAAGAAAGTGTTTGGTCCATGCAATGTTTGTCCTTGGGATGTGGGACCAACCTCCTGTGAACTTGGGATACAAATAGCCCAGGAGTGTCTGGAATTTTTTGTAGACAATCATGCCTGGAAACTGTTAGTGGTGTCCATCATGTGCTGGAGAGGGAGGGCTGCACTTGAGTGTCCTGGGAAGGAGCAGCAATATAGATATTTCATGGGTAAAGCTGTTCTGAGGCTCATCCCAACTGCCAGCACTGTTTCCTGCCTGCTTAGAGGGCAGCAGGCTTCCCTTTGCAGTATGGACACCCCAGGAATGGGCACTGTCCCCTTCAGACTTGTCCCCTCCATGCCATGCCTCAGTTTCCCCAGGTATATAAATCAGAGAACCAGAGAACCACAGATTATCCTGAGCTGGAGGGGACCCACAGGACCATTGAGTGCAGCCCCTGTCCCTGCCCAGACCCCCCAACAATCCCACCCTGAGCATCCCTGGCAGGGCTGTCCAAAGGCTCCTGGAGCTCTGGCAGCCTCGGGGCTGTGCCCATTCCCTGGGGAGCCTGGGCAGTGCCAGCACCCTCTGGGGGAAGAACCTTTGCCTGATATCCAACTTAAACCTCTCCTGGCACAGCTCTGTGCTGTCAGTGGGAGGGAATGCTCTCCTCTGAACAGCAGCTTGGGAGCTGCAGCACAGAAGGATGTGAAGAGTTTTCTACTGCTCTAAGAAAACAGGAAAGTCTGGAGACTTCAACTAGCAGAAAATTGAACCCTATGGGAAGTTAAATCTTCGTGCAGTGCCCCAAGAACCTCCTAAGCTTGAAATATCCAAAAGGACTCATGAAAATACAGAGTCAAGTAAAAAAATAAACCACCTGAAATTTTGCAGTTCAGGCCCTTATGGCATCCCCTTCCTGAGCCCCCACTCCGAGTCCAGCATCCCACTGTGGCACAACATAGAGACACATGCCCCCGCAGCTCTCTGCAGCCTCTTAATTCCCTTATTCCATCTGCAGCTGCCTGCACTTTCAGGGGGTCACTTCCCAATGCTTTTTAATTACTTCCATTAGGTAACACCATGCCCTGAAGGCTCGTTGGGAAATCCTCCGTAAATCACAGTATTATCAGCACTAAGGAGAATTCGGGCTCCCCAAGGACAGAGCTATTGTAGTCCTTGTACAGGAGAGGGCAAAAGGCACAGGGAATAATTAAGAGATTTGCTCTATAGCCCAAAGGTACTCAGTGCTGGAGTCCGGACAAATCTGACACTGATTTCTGGCCCTTAATTCAAACGTGCTGGGGAGGGAAGGGGCTGCTCAGCTTGTCTTGCACGGCTTCGGGCCTGACCTGAGTTTTCCAATTATATTCTCTGCTATATTCAGGCCTCAGGTGTGGTGATTCCACATGCTCCAGGCTGGAATGGAGGAGGAGACAACACCAGGAACAACTGGTGGCTGCAAGCTAATTGGAAGTCAAGGAAGCATCAACATATTGGAGGATCCCAACCAAGAATACACAGGAACCTGACCAGGAATGTTGAAAACTAATCAGGACAAAGCCTGGGAAGCAGACAGCATGATACAACATGGGACTGGATGTAGGGAACAAACCCACAGAATCCTCTGCCACGTAATTTTGAGGGGTGCAGTTTGCCCATGGGGCTGAAGGAAGCCCTGCATGTCCCTGGCAAGAGAAGAGGCTCCATTCTTGCTCACTTCGGGATCTCTCACTCCCTGGAAAGAAACCTGCTCTTCTGGCAAGATCCAGGCTCTCATCAGCTTCCTTATGCCAACAGCCAGGCAGGAGTCTGGTGGCCTCCTGTATTGTCACATAACATAAAGTCTGAATCATTGCTGTTCTGCTTCCATCATTGTTAATATTCTTAAAAGGTTCCTGGAAACACATTTACACACGGCTACATGAGCTGTTTCTGCGTTGTCTTGAAATTTGAATGTGAGTTTTAGCCAGGCTTTTGATGTGCTGTTTACTTTAATTATTGTTCTCCCCCTGTCTGTGTCTTGCCACGATGTCATTTAATATTTTATAGGTTTCCCGAAGTCCCCTTTCAGTCCCCAGCGTGCGCAACTCCGCGTTCTCCCCCGCCTCCTCCCCACCCCACAACTTGCACTTCTAACTTTTCAGGGGCCGGCTGTAAACAAGATGTGGCATGTCACCGAGATTATCCTCCCGTGGTGACTGCAGAGGGGATAAATAAACCAGGAAACAGATGCTTCCCAAGCTGGCATGGGGAGCCGACACCAGCCCCGTGCAGATGCGCAGCTCCTTGCCTGGCACAGGCAGGTACCCAGCAACCAAAGGGATGGGAGGCTGCTAAAAAAAAAGCATCTGCACTTCATGCATCTTTCAAGGATACACTGGAAAATCCTGGAAATCCGTTCCTTTCCTCGTGCTTGGCACAGCTCTGTGTTAGCAGATTGCTTCAGCCACACAGGAATGTGACGAGTTCGCATTGCAGGTGCCAGAAGATGGCACTCCAGAATGCACAGCTCTGTGCCTGGCTCTGCCAGCCCAATAAAGCCGAGGATGTCTCCCTGTGGCTGCTTTTATACCAGCTCATTACGTTAGGAAAACTTTGATGCGAGTTCTGCATGTTGTGAGCATGAGGGCTGTTAATTTGATATTTCTTCTCTGGTCCCTAATGGCCAATCCAGGACACGTCTCCATGGCCAGGGCAGGGGATGGGGGATGTAAGAACCTCAGCTTCTCTCATTTGTGAGCTCCCAAATGTGAGCCAGGCCAGAACCAGGAGCCAGGGAGGGCCGTTCAGAGCACATAGGAGCCTCCATATCCACCTGCATTCCTCCACTTGGGCATCCTGAACAGCCACTGCTCATGGCCAAAGCAGACCCAGAATATTTGGGCTAAGTCTTGAAGGCTGCACCAAGACAAACAGCTCTATATGATATCTATAATGTCTAATATCATGATATCAAGGGCTGGTGATCCTAATATTGCTTTTCTTGCAGGAGTTGGGGGAGGAGTGATGGAGAAGGACTGGGAGAGCCATGGAGGGGCACAAACACCTCCCCAGGGTGCAATATCCCCTTGGCAGGGAGGATATAAAGTGCCCTTTATATCTCACTCCTGAAGGCAGAGGTGGCCATTTCCCACCCTCTGCCTTCAGGAATGGAACCAAATGAGCTGAGGGAACCCAAACCTTGGGGCAAGGAGGGACCTGCTCAGAGCTATGAAATCACACAACTTTTACAGGGGCTGCAAATGTGCTGGGGAAGAGCGAGAAACAGAGTGAGGCAGCCAAAGAGCAACGCTGGAAAGAGCTAAAAAAAGACGGATGGTGAAAGGAGGTTCTGAGCATCCTGCCCTGCTCTGGGCCTGCTGGGGCAGTGCTGTGTTCACACCTAATCCAGCTCCAGCCACGGCTGGGTGAGCAATCAATAACACTGCGATGGCACGAGTGGCTAAAAAGTCTTGAGGGACAGAAATCCAATGCTGAACTCCAGGTAACGTGCTGAAGGGGGTGGCGAGGCTCTGCCCAGGCAGCTGTCATGGCATGACAGCCTGAGGAAAAACTGAAATTACTCACTGCCAGACATCCTGGCTGGATGCTGCTCCCTCCTCCTCCTCCACTGCTTCGGGGAGAAAATGCTGCTGGGGAGCAGACTCCAGCTCCAGCTGTCACTGTTTCACTGGGTTGCCATGCCAAACGGGGCTCCCCCAGGTTTTGGAAGAACCAAGTCTTTCTCCAGGGCCAGGTAAACATGCCCTTGGAGCAATGCCAAGGAACCTGGGATGCTCCAAGAGTTTGTCACAAGTGTTGGATAAAGAGGATGCAAACTCCAACCTCCCTTATCCTGGTGTGGGATGGGAAGAGTACCCAGCACGAGCCATGGAGGGAAGAAAATTAGTGGCTGGGAAGGTCTGCTCAGCCCTGTGGTTATGGCTGAACAGAGAGGATGGAGGGAACAGAAATATGAGGAGCAGGGATGATGTCTGACCCACCCACCATCGGCAGCACAACAGCAGGAGGGTAAAGCATCACCTCCAGGTGCAACAGGAAAATAATGGCCTTGATCCCACTGCTCTCATCCTGACCACTGGAACCTCCAGCGTTTTCCAGATCAGAGAATCCAGCTGAGGAAACCCAGATCAGCATTTTGGGTTTTTACTCTCTCAGAAACCCCATTTCCTCTTTCTTTACTCCCTTTACCTTGCCTCTACATGTTCCACACCTGTGTGACCTGCTCTGTCCAGGCAAGGGGACACTGGGCTCCTGCTGTCCCCTCATCACATGTGCTCATGATCCTGCTCAGTAATTCTTGGAGCATCAAGCTAATTAATCTATCACTCAATGAAATTGCACTGAGCATTAATGAAGCCATTTAGTATTCACGCAGAAACTTCTCTCTCCATTTCCACAAGTGCTCCATTGTAGATCAGCATTTGTTGGGCAGTAATTAATGGTACTTAATCCTTAAATCCTTAAATTGTTTCTAATTTGGTAAGCAGCAGAGTTGCAGCAATCCATCTCTTTGCTGTGTTTCTGTGGAGCTGTTTGAGACCATCCCCTGGGTTATCCAGGGGTTCACCAGGGGCTGTGCCAGGGAAGGAGGGCTCTCTGACTTTCCCTCATTTCTGTCGGTGACTTTCTGAAAAATGACTTCATCTCTTTTACACCTGTGTGTCCGTTTGTGTAACTAAGGAAAATGCTTATTTTCCCTCAGGAGGGTGAGTCGATAGCACAAAGAGCTCCTAAAGCAAAGGGATCGATGTGTAGGAGAGTGGAGATTTCCACCTTTTGATCTGCCATGCATGTCCAGGAGCTGGGGGACACTGAGGCATGAAGTGAGAGAACAGGAGCCTTTCACTCCTTGCTTTGCTCTTTGAAATTGCTGCTCATTCACCAAGAGATGAAGCAGCACTTACTGCTCCTCACACATTTTTATGGAAGTTCTCAGCATGTCCCCATGCAGCCACAGGAATAAATGAGTCCTCATACAGCAAGCAAACACCTCCCTGATATGCAAACAGATGCAACAGATGGGTCCCTTTTCTTCCCCCTGGTTTTCTTTTGAAGACCACCAGAATTTCATGTCAAAACAGCAGAACCCAAGGCCATGCAAGGCACTGGAGAACTGGATTCTGAGAGTTAAAGGAAATATTGGGTCACTCTCCATGCAGCTCCAGGGGCTGGATGAGAGCATGGAAACAACCACAGGTATTTGGAGGACCTATTCCTAATCAAGCTGCTGATGAAGGCGAGTCCATAACTCAATGTTCCCTGTCCCATACCCCACCATCCAAGCAGAAGTGGGGGTTTTATTCCTCTTTCAGCTTACTTGCTGAAACCAAGCTGGTTTCTCCTCCTCTCTTCACTGCAAGACTGTTCAGTCTTATGCACAGTATCCACTCAAGGAAAACCATCCCTTATTTTGTACACAAAGCAACCCCCAACCCTCTCAGCTTTTGCTCACTGACAGCTTTCCAAAAAAATCTTTCTTTTCTGGACACACTTTGCATTTATCCCGCTGTGCAATACCACAGCTTCCCACCTCTCCAAATGTTTGGATACACTTTGTGTTTGCTTCCTCAAACAGTGACCAAATATTTGAGGTTTCTGGTTTGTTTGGTTTTCTTGTTCTCCAGTGAAAGTAAGCAGGGAAAGAAAAACAGAAGGGGAGGGGAAACACCCATAAATCTCCCAGTGGTTACTCATCAAGCTGAGCCAGGGAAGAAAAAATTCCCTTTCTCACCTCTTTTCTGGCCACCCCAACCCCCATTCCTGCCCCACCGTTAGGCAGGGCTGTATTAGGACAGATTATAACCCTATGGGGAGAAAAACCCCCAAAGCTGAGGGTATGTACTGTCGTTCCACGTGCCAAATCTGCAGTTCTTTGTAAGTCCCTGCTGTGGGAATGTGCTGGAGAAATGCAGACTCACTCCTTGCACAGACTCTTTCAGCAGAGGTAACCTCCAGCCGCCTCCAGAAAGGGATTGAAAAGGTCTTTGGTTTGCAGTTGCTGAAGGGGTTGGATGAGAAGAAGCGCTTACAACATTTTTTGACACCACACTTTGATCAATTGGACAGATTTAATATTACAGAAATATTTCATTTTTCAATGCGGATGGGAGAGAGAAAAAAAAATCTAATCATCCATCCAGAAGGCCTCTATATTTTTCATAATTCACTGGAAAGAAAAGTAAAAAATACAATCCCCCAAACCTCTGATTTAAAATCCAACTTAACTCGAGGTAATTTCTATCATTAGTTCAAACTGTGTGATCTTCACTCTCTCCTTATTTTTCAAGCCATTGTTCTGTTTTTTTCCAAGGTATTATTTAACCAAAGCAGCATCTAATTGTGTTTTCTCTCTGCATTCATTTTTAAGGAGGAAATGAATGGTGTGGGGGAAACAGCACGATGAATTCACGTCAGGGAAGGTGGATGGGGCAGAATCCCACGCATGGAATCAAATCTGTTTTCACAAATACCAAAAGAAGGAAACAAGCCACCTGGAGAACATCAGGGAAAGGTTTCCACCTGCCACCTCTGCAAGGTGACACTGAGGAGGCACCTTCCCAATAACACAATTAAGGAATTAATGGGAGACTCCTCAATTCTTTGGGAGCTGAACCGGGTCGGGGACGCCTGAACAAAGTCGTCGCTAATGAACTTGGCGTGTTCATCAGGCAGGAGCTGTCCCAGAGCCTGGCTGAGCTTTACAACATTTATAGCACAAGTCACCTTCTCCTTTGAAGGGGAATCAGTCCAAAATCCACCCTTCAATATGCAAATCCTGTCCCAGAATACTTCTTAAGGCTGACGGACCTGCCAATGCCTTGGGATGGGAAGGAGCAACAGAGAAACTCCTGCCTAGAGTAGAGGTCTATGACCTATCCCAAATGAAACCTCTTCCAAGGTCATCACTCTGCCCTTGATCTCTTTCTTCCCATCTCCCTCTGCCTCTTATTTTCTTGAATCTGTAAAACAGATGATGATGGGGAAGAGCAGCATTATCACACCTTGAATCAGGGCAAGGTCTGGAGGACAGGAACGACCAAGGGCTGTCCAAGACACTCAGCAAAGTGTTTCTGTTTATCTGGTTTCCAGGCCCTCTTGAAAAAAAATTCCCCCAAAACCCATGGAAATAAACTCAGCCAAAGTATGCTGGAGAAATGAGGTCAACAGGAGAAACACCCAATTAGCGGTGTTTTGTGGCTGGATGTGGTGTGCCAGCTGGGATTCAGGGAGTTGCTGTGCCTCAGGAAAAAGAAGAGAAGCTTAAAATAATAACATCTAGTGCTCAGAGAGCACTTTGCATCTTCCCAGTGTGACATGAACTTTAATTAGTTTGTGAGTCGAGACGATGCTGGTGAGTGAGAGATACCTGTGCAACATGACCAGTGCCAGAAGGTGGTGTGGGGCTGTGGGGGCTGCGTCCAGTTTGGGGAGAGGGACAATTCCAATGCTTCCAGGTGGCACAGGGAGGAGGAAAACTCCTGGCAGAGGGATGGAGCTGTCTGAGCTTTGAAAGGGGCTCTGGTGAATTCAGCTCCGTGGCTGAGTTACAAGACAGCTCTGCTTACATGGAGGTGATGTCATGGTTAAGAAAATAACCCACAAATGCCTTGGGCTTGAGCAGCAGCACCTGAAATGAGAACTGCAGGGTGAGGATGGAAAGTCTCCCACTTCCATCCTGCAGAGACTTGGGATGCTGCTGGAGGCACACAGTGGGAAATGCTCGATTGAGACAGTTGGGATTGGACTTCAGTCTTTCTCCAGAAGAGGTGTGGTCTGGAGGAGATTTCTGATATCAGAGACAGGGGCAAAGGGAGAATTGCTCATTTTCAGTATCAGAAATACTTTCCTCAAAGAGCTGGTTCATGCCAGGGAATGCTGTTCCTGGTGTTGCTCCTGAGCGGCTGAAATGGCAGCCAAGAGAAATTAGATGGCTGGGAGGTTGATGAGGTCTCTCCTCATTAGCAGCCCAATAACATGGGCAAAGACTTGTTTATTCTCTCCATCTGTGCCACCAGTGCATTTGTCCTGCTCCCTGCTGGTGGCGGGTGCTCGGGAGCGTGTGAGGGCTCACACTGATCCAAGATGACAAGAGATCTCCTGGAACCCACCAAGCCACAGCCTGTGCTTTTAGCACTGATGGCCTGGGGTCACCACCACTCTGACTTTGGCCAGAGGTGCAGCTCTCTGGAGCTCCCTTTGGTGCAAAATCCAATTAGCAAAAAAGTGGACAAAGCCCTTCTGTTGGCCAAGCCACAGGCAGGGTGGGATTGGGAGCTGGAACATCCCACAGAGCAGGCATGAAGGGCTGGCATGGAGGCTAAGACTGATTGAATGCAACCCCAAATTCAACCCTGCAATAATAAAGATGATGGTTGTCTCTATTCAGGTCAAGTGGTGAGTGAATAAGAATATATTTATCCCCTCCTGCTCCTACCCCCAATATTCCCTGAAATAGCAGGGAACAGGCTGGGACATCTGCCTGGCCAGTGAGCACCCACACAGTTGCTGAAATGATAAAGAATAACAAAGCTCCTGAAAACATCCTTCAGTGATTAAGAAATCAGTTTGGTTTTGATCAAGCATCCCATAAGCTGAAAGTGGAATTGCCGTTCAATGAAGAGTCAACATCTGAAATACTGTAACAACGGTACAGAAATGAAACAAAATTGAATTGCTTGGTGAAGGGGCTACAGATCAGTGGGACACTAAAAGCAAGAGAAGAGAGAAAGGCACAAGTGCTGTTCAGCTGTCATAGCTCCCGGGTCCTCAACTCTGCTCAGCTTTTGCCCTCGTCTGCTAATTTGCTTACTCCCCCAGTAACAACCTGGTTTTCTTTTACTGGAGACAGCTTTAGCCTGGGGAAGCTATGGAAAGCAATAAAAAAAATAAACTGTTTCTGGGTCACCACCAGTTCCAGTCCCTGGGGGTTATTTAAACAATGATTTCTCCTTCGCCTCTGTCAGAGCTGAGACTCGGCCCCAAGGTTCTTCCATCAATAACTCCTGAACCACCTTAAGGGCAGCAGCTCACCCCCAACAGGTTTTGAAGCCAGGGCCTCCTAGATCACAGGTTTTATCTGCACTGATGTATTTAACATAAAGAGATGGTGCTCCCGAGGCCAGGGAGAGGTGTCACAGTCCAGGCAGGGCTGTGTGTGAGACACTGGCCCCCACAGCCACCTTTGAGGGCTGGGGTGTCCACAGGAGCCTCTCCTTGGCTTTGTGTCACCCAGAGGTGCTTGGGACAAACACTCTGCATTCCTGGAGGCTTTTCCCTCTGCAGCCATTAACCTCCGTGGCACACAGCTGGCTCTGGAGCAAGGCAGACACCCCAGTGACCCCCCAAGTTCACCCCAAGGCCCACAGGGACAGTCTGCCACTCTGGCATGAGAAGAAAGGCACTGTGGGCTGCTCAGGCGATGGGGTCTGGCAGCAGTACTCTCATCTCAGCTGCCATTCCCAGGGACACCAGGCACTTCCAGGAGCAGAGAGGCACTTCTCTGGGAAACCCAGCCCATAGCAGAGGTTTCCTGTAGGGATTTACAGATAACAGCAACCTCCCCTTGCTCTGAGTGCAGCCAGCACCTCTGTATGGCCTTGAGAAACCCATCCTGCAGCTTGTGATTAAATTTCCCATTTACAGACCTCCCCAAACAGAGCCCCCTCAAGAGAATACTCCCATGGAGCCAGGCAGGGAGAGCTGGGGGTGCTCACCTGGAGAGGAGAAGGCTCCAGGGAGAGCTCAGAGCCCCTCCAGGGCCTAAAGGGGCTCCAGGAGAGCTGGAGAGGGACTGGGGACACGGGATGGAGGGACAGGACACAGGGAATGGCTCCCACTGCCAGAGGACAGGGATGGATGGGATATTGGGAAGGGATTGTTCCCTGTGAGGGTGGGCAGGCCCTGGCACAGGGTGCCCAGAGCAGCTGTGTCTGCCCCTGGATCCCTGGCAGTGCCCAAGTCCAGGCTGGACAGGGCTTGGAGCAGCCTGGGACAGTGGAAGGTGTCCCTGCCATGGCAGGGGGTGGAACAGGATGAGCTTTAAGGTCCCTTCCCACCCAACCCATTCCATGATTCCACGCTCAGCTCTCCCGAAATCCCTGCTCTGTCCAGGGTGCCTGGAGGGCTCCAGCTGCTCTGAGAGCTGCTTGTGGAGGCCACTCAGGCGCTCAGGGAGAACAAAGCTCCCAAAGCAGAGCCAGGCTCAGGCAATCTCTCTTTGCGACCCGGTGCCTGTGCTGAGAGACAAAGGCTGCAGCAGAGAAAAACGAAACCATAAAAGCAGGGGTGTCACAGAGCACACAGTGCCCTAAGAAACTTCCTGAGGAGAGGCACTTGAGTGGATTATGGCATGAGGCTGGGCTGCAGGGCACATCTGCCTGCAGTCCTCTGCACTCTGTCATCTCCAGCACCTGAGCAGGCGCTGGGCACAGCTGCTCCCAGCCTGAGCTCCTGCACACAGACCTCTCCCAGAAATCCCCTCCCAGGGCCCGACCCTGCACACATGGCCTGTGGGACTACACGTCCTGCCAGCACTGATGCCTTAGGATTGTAGCTTTTATAATTTTTGTAATATAAATTACAAAATAATTTTGCAAATTACAAAATAATTTTTGTAACATATATTTTTTTAAAATAGAAATAATAATGCAGGATTTGTAATCCTGCAATTCTTTAGTGTAGAACTCTAAACTCCACACGCAGTGGGAGCTGCTGCTTCCCCATTTGGGGCAGGCACAATTCCTCTCCAGGCCTGGCAGTCAAGGACACTTCACTGCCTCAGGCCTGAGAGATGGAAACAAAAGGGAGTTGGGGGCAGCAAACCTGGGGTAAATTACTTAATTGCCTGAAGCTGTAATTGGAAGATTAACCCCAAATATGCAAATGGACCAAACGTATAAAAGTGTGGAAACCCCTGAGTCCATTTTTGGGTGTAGCCCCTGGAGGGTTTTCTGCCCTAAATGTACCTGAAGGCCCTTCAACAAATAAAGCTGCTTTTTATTCTCTGAGTTTTGTCTGGCCTCTGGTTTTAGGCAGCCAAAAAGGCATCAGCACCACTCCAAAGCAAAGGCTTCCAAGGAGAGGAAGTCAAGCCAAAGGAGGCAGCCATGGCCTGGATGTTCCGTGGTGCCCATTTCTCTCTGCCCGTGCTCAGGAGAGGATGTGCTCCCCCTGCCCAGGTGGGTTTTGGGGGATGGAGAGGTTTTGGGGAAGGGAAGATGGATTGCAAGGTGAATCACTGAAATGAGAAGAGCAAAACCTGTGCTGGGATGGATTTGGTTTCTGCCTGAGGAGAAGCAGCACTGAGACACAATGGAATACCCACTGCTGGGGGTGCTCCGTACCCAATTTAACCTGGGGCTAATTCAGCTGGAAGGGGAGAGGAGACTTCCCTGACTACCCTGATTGTGCCCAAAGAGCCACTTCAGCTCTAGCAGGGTTTCCACACCAAAAACATGGCAGCACACCATCAAACCAAAGCACCTTCAAGGTTAAGAATTCCTGGCTGTCAGGGAAGCACCGAGGAGGAAAACATTGTCTAATAATAATAATAATAATCATCATCATCATCATCAAAATCAAAATAAAATAGGAGGAGAAGGAGAGGAGGAGGAGGAGGAGGAAGAGAATGAGGAGGAGGAGGAGGAGTTTAAAAAGGAAAAATGATGAAAATCCCAACACTTGAAACCTTCAATGTTCCAGTGCTCCCAGCCATGGGGATGAGCTGGCCAAAGGGATCAGGGAGGGTCCTCTCTCACTCCAAGCTATGGCCCTGTAGCTACAGCTTTATCCTCATCACACACATCCAGCCATCCATGAGCCCTCCAGGGCACAGACTTGCCTCCCATCATGCCTAAAACTGGTCAGGGAATGGTCAGGGCTCAAAAGACAAAAGCCTGGCTGTCAGGCTGCTGGCTGAGAGCAGCACCACAGGAGCACTGGAATTCAATGCTCCCCAGAGTGCTTTGGGGCTACTCTGAAAAAAAATCCTTGCAGGACTTGATAAATAATGAGAAAAACCCCCAAAAGGATGCACTTCTGAGGGAAAAAAAAGGATGTTTTGACCAACCTTCCTTTGCTGATGGCAGATTGCTCAATGAAATGGGTTTGGACCAGCCCAAAAGACATGTCTGATAAGAAATATCACTCTGGGAGCCTTGTCCTGGAAGAGTGTAAGCAAATAAATCGCCAGGGAGACAACAAGGCTATCTCTGACCCAAACCCCAGCCTTCCCCACCACCAGGGATGCTGCATTTGTCATTTCTCTCCTGTGCATTCCATGGGAGCCTCAGCTCCATTCTCTTTAGATGATATTTATATTTTTCTAATCTACTGGCTGTGATGGATGGGAAAGAGATTTCTCCTTGCAAAACCATTTACAATGGAAAAAAGCCAGAAGCACAATATAGAACTTGAGTGTGTGTGTGTGTGTGGTGCTTTAGACAAATAAACATTGCTCCTTTTTCTAAAACATCTCAACATCTTGTACAGGAAATATTAGATCTCAGTTGACTGGAAAATGAAACCAGCTTTATGTTCTCTTCTAAAGCCTCTTGTGATATTAGCAATATTTTTTTCCCCTGTCGAGAATAATGGCTTTTCTACAGGCCAGCAGATAGGAAAGTGCTTACAGAGATTTCCAGATGCAAAGACTCCCCTGAATTACCTTGTCTTAATGTACTTCAGAGTTTGGAGCAAGTTCCTTGATGACTCTGGATAATCAGAGCCTGTGGAGGAAAGCCATGGTTAATCAATCACTCCCTGCAAAACTGGGATAAGATGATGATAAAGGAATCCCACGGGAGTCCCCACAGGTCTTGGGAAGCTGGTTTAGGGCTGGTACAACATCAGTAATCCCCTTCCAGGCGGGGCACACTAAAGGCAAAACGATCCAGGTTTGGGTTGTTTTTAGGAAGTTCCTCCCTGCTGCTGAAGGATGAAAGGAAATGGAACCCCTCAAGTGCAACACAACCCCCTCGATTCTGTCCCAGGGGGAGCTGGATCTGGTTGGAAAGTGCAGAAATTTCCCCAGCTTGCCCCTGAAGAAAATACTTCTGGTTGAAAAACTGAGAACCAGAGAATGGCCTGGATTGGAAGGGAACCTAAAGTTCTTCTTATTCCACCCCTGCCATGGCAGGGACACTTTTCACTGTCCCAGGCTGCTCCAAGCCCTGTCCAGCCTGGCCTTGGGCACTGCCAGGGATCCAGGGGCAGCCACAGCTGCTCTGGGCACCCTATGCCAGGGCCTGCCCACCCTCCCAGGGAACAATTCCTAATTCCCAATATCCCATCCATCCCTGCCCTCTGGCAGTGGAAGCCATTCCCCCTTGTCCCATTCCTCCAGGCCCTTGCCTCAAGTCCCTCTCCATCTCTCTTTTAGGATCCCTCCAGGTCCTGGAAGGTCACAATTAGGTCTCCCTGGAGCTTTCTCTTCAGGCTGAACAATTGCAAATTTCCCAGCTTTTCCTCACAGCAAAGATGCTTCATCCCTGTAATCAGTTCCCTTTCCTCTGGCCTGGCTCCAGCAGCTCCAGCTCCTTCCTGTGCTGGGCCCCTGAGCTGGAGGCAGCTCTGCAGGTGGGGTCTCACCTGGGAGGCAGAGGGGCAGAATCAGCTCCCTCAAGGTCCTGCCCATGCTGCTTTTGAATCCCAAAGAGTGTCCAAACCAATACCAAACCAACAGAATAAGCTAGAAAAGCATCTCAGACTTTTTTCCTGACATCCTTCCTGCCCATGCTGTAAAGCCTGGAAGATCAAAACCCCAATCCCAAACAAAGAGTTACTAATTTTTCTTCTGTAAATTTAATCCAGGCAAGAAGTAGGAGTCCCACAACCCCAAAACCTTCTAAAGCAAACACATTATTGTTTTTTTAAGCCACATTTTGATGAAAATCTAATTTTTAGCCACAGTAAGGTTTCAGTGGATATGCTGGAATAACCCCACAGAGAAACCCCTGCATACGGAGATGTTTCTGTTCCCTTTAGGATGAGAATTGCAAAACAAAGGGCATGAAAAAATCCTACGTTGTCACTACTTATCATTCCCAGTTAACAATATAAGATATATGATAGGAGCAAAACAATTTGGTGGCAGAACATCATAAATGAAGTCTGTTTTCCCTGGAAACTGCATAACCATTTGAATTAATTTAATTTGAAATATCAAATTAAATTAAACTGTAGAATAATCCCCAAGGGGAAGCATATTTCATTTGCAATGTCTTCTGATAGAGTATTCTCTGCCAAAAGTTTTGCTATGCATCTGGCTTTGGATCTAAATTTATTACATTAGCTCTGGGAAGACTTTTAATAGAAAGCGAGATTAAAGGGGAAGGAAAAAAAAAAAGGAACTTCAGACGGGGAAAAAAAGACCCCAAAGTTGATAAAGAGCAGAAGAAGTGCTGAACACGAATGGATCTGGGCTGCTGCAGCTCACCTGGCTCTGCCTGTGCTAATCCAAGCTCCAATCCAAGGGGAATGAGATGTGTCATTAAGCAACTGGAGAGCTGC
The DNA here is from genome assembly GCF_036417665.1 of Passer domesticus. Taxonomy (NCBI): domain Eukaryota; kingdom Metazoa; phylum Chordata; class Aves; order Passeriformes; family Passeridae; genus Passer; species Passer domesticus. Next base: position 2,009,358 of record NC_087496.1, on the reverse strand, counting down.
AATGTGTGTATCCATATGCACAAATGGGATGTCTTCAAATCTACCTGACAGGCTCCGACATCTCCTGACTCTTGCCAGCCAGCGTAATAGCAACCCACGGGGGGGAAATCAAAGAGGGTCAGGAGATGATGAGTGGAGGAAGATTACGTGCTTTTAAATCAGCTCTGAAGGATGGAGACAGCAAAGGAAGCACTTTCCTGGTCAGGTGGAGCCAGGCTGGGATTTTCATTTCCAAAGGAGAGTAAAGGGGAAAGGGAAAAAAAAGCAAAAAATCAAACCTCACCAGAACAACACCATCTTATTAGTAATAGCTACCTTGCTTTTTAAATAATCTCTGAGATAAATACAATCTAGGAGAGATCTCAGACACTCTTTGGTTCAACAGGTTGGGAGGAGGGAGGTGGTGACCCCATCAGTTTTCAAAATATAGGTCACACACAAAAGCAGCACTTACAAAATGAACGCTCTTGCTTTTCACGGCGAGAAATTGAAGAAAATTGCAGCCAGCAGATGCCTGTAGGTTGATGCAGTGGGAATAATCTATTTCTTTCTTTCTTTTTCTATTTTTTTTTTATAGTTTCCCCTGCGAGCAAATACAGAGCAGCAGATGTTGGCATGGAAGAAGGGATTTGCTCTAAACAAACAACCCACTCCCTCCACAAAAAGCTTTGTACCAGACCAAAATCAAGCACAACCCCCTCACCCCATCCCTTTCTCTCACCTGCCCCCCAAAACCCAGATGCTCAAAGGTCTCTCAGTCAAAACAAAAACCTTCAAGACTTGAACCACCAACACTTTAGTAAGCTCCCAGTTTGTTTTAAATCTTGATTGGAAGAATTATCCTGACAAGAAAATTAGCGGAAAGTCAATAAAGCTGTAGCCCGGAGACAGAGCAGGAGGAAGTGGTGGAACTCATTTGCTCACGCACACGAAGGCGACGCGGGGCTGCCTGGGCTGGCAAAGTTCATTATGGTTTTGCCTGTGAAGCCGTGAAGTGCAGGTAATCATATTTAAAGAGATAAGAAACACAAGGAGAGCGGGCCTGAGCTGCGACACAGAAATTCTCATTTATAGCAGTCACGGGTGGAAAATCAATACCCACTTTTGGATGCAAAAGGAATGTCAGACTTGACAAAGCTTCTTTGGATTTTTCTAGCCCCCTCCCTCCCCTCGTCTGCTCTGCTACTACTTCAAAACCAAAAAACACAAGGAGATTTGCATGCTCGCTGCATCCAAGGCTCCCCCCAACTTGGCTCACAATTCCTTGAGATTTTCTCTGGCAACAACCTCATTCCATCTATCCTTGTCAGAGTGCATCTTCCTCCCCGGTCCAAGCAAATTGTCTTCATGCCACTTACTCGGATCCTTCTGCCTCCCTTCTGCGCTCACATCGGCGGATCCCGCTCCAGTGCCAGAGGGGGGTTTGGATTTACATGGGAATTGAGGAAGTCTGCTCCAAAAATGCATTTTGGGAAGAGGACAGATTATTCTGCAGCTTCTTTTAATTCATTTTTTAAGGTGATAGGAGAATCCTGCATTTTTTCCCTTTGCCCTCTATAAAATAATGAATTATTGGCAGCAAATGGTTCAACAGGCCCTGGCATTTATGAACTTCCCGTGCTCAAGCCTTGTTATTTATGAGCTGATTCTTTCTGTAGCATTCCTGGAGAAATGGAGGATACAAACATATTTCAGCCTTTGGGCTGCTGGGGTGATTTACTGTGATGTCACTGAGGGCCGTGCCTGGGATCCATTGGGATCAGGGTGATCAAACATAAGCACTTTGTTAAAAGAAAGAGCTGCAGCTGCTGAGAGGAATTTCCATGCAGGTTGGGGACCAAAAAACACCCCTGACCTTCACAACTCCTACTGCTTGGGCTAAGATGGGACAGGGAATTGTATCCCTGCAGCCCTGTAAATTGGGCAGAGCTCCTTCTGCTCCCTGCATGGGGAATTTTATGTCCCCAAGGATCCTCCAAGGTGTGTTCCCAGCCTCAGTGACAGGAGCTGGACACTGGGGACCAGTGATCCCATTTGTTCCACAGCAAGGTGACACATGCAACTTCCTTTTCCTCAGAGCTTGTCCTGATCCTGCAAGCACGGGTGAGGAAAACAGAGTTTCCATCACATCCCTACCTACAAAAGAACTATCTCCATGGCTTGCCCCACCAGAACATTGTTGGTTTTCCAGCTTTTACAGAGATGAGGCAGCTGAGAGGAGTTTTAAAAGATTCTATTCCATTATCAGTCTCGATGAAGGGTGAGACATAAGAGATGTAATACTCAATGCCATTCTATCAGAAGCCAACCTATTTCCTGCTTACAATACCTTGTAAATGTTTTTCAGCCTATTAGATGTTGCCACACAATGCTACTAATACTTCTAACACCAATCACCAATGTTTTCACCCCACGTGGTCCTGCTACAATGCATCCTTCACAGTTCTAATTCTCTAAAATATCTGGTCTTTTTGCAAGGCCATATTTTGAAACTTGTTGAAACTTGCTTCTAGTTCAATCTCTCTCTCATCAATGTCATCTCTATTCCATGGCATTCCTAAGGCAGCACACCTTATCTCAGAGTTTGCATACAGATGTACAAGACTGTGTGAGCTTTCTGTCAGGTTTTGAGAATCCTTCAAAAATCAATTTCTCACATCTCACCCTCTTTCTTGAACTGTAAAAACTTCTTTGATGGTCTTATTCATCATCTGCTGCACACAGTGAAGTATACAAGGCACTATTACTAATACTGCTACTATAACAATCAATACATAGTATTGATTATTATTGATTACATATTATAAATTATTGATTATAGGGTACATATCCTACCTATTTACTATAGGGTAAATACATCAATTCTCACAAACATGGAGCAACCAGGAGCAAGGCCTTGGTACATGCCAAGGGCTGGATGTCACATGGATGGGCTGACTTGGGCTCACTTCAGAATTCACAGAACTCACAGAATCACCAGGTTGGGAGAGACCTTCAAGGTCATCAAGTCCAACCCAGCCCCAACACCTCAACCCAACCCTGGCACCCAGTGCCACATCCAGGCTTTGTTAAACACACCCAGGGATGGTGACTGCACCATCTCCCTGGGCAGCCATTCCAGAACTTTATCACTCTTTCTGGAAAAAACTACTTCCTAACATCCAACCTAAATTTCTGTTGGTGCAGCTCAAGGCTGTGTGCTCAGGTTCTGTCAGTGCTGCCTGGAGAAAGAGCCCAGCCCCAGCTGAGCACAGGCACCTTTCAGGAGCTGTGCAGAGTGATGAGGGCAGCTCTGAGTCTCTGAGTCTCCTTTTCTCCAGGCTAAAGACCCCCAGCTCCCTCAGCCTCAGAGAACTTTTGTTCCTCATCATCCCCATTGTCAGAGTTGGGAAGGGAGAGTTTGATCCAGACATCCCTCTCAAGGAAAAAGAAATCACCAGGCAGCTCCTTGACTGAGTCCTGTAACAGCCCTGGATTGGAATGGGTGAGTAGGGGGATCTCATCAGGAGCTGCAGTGACAGGACAAGGGGGAATGGCTTCAAGCTGAAAGAGTGGGGATTTACACTGGATATTAGAAAGAAATTCTTCTCTGTGAGAGTGGGGAGGCCCTGCCACAGGGTGCCCAGAGCAGCTGTGGCTGCCCCTGCATCCCTGAAAATGTCCACGGCCAGGCTGGACAGGGCTTGGAGCCATGGCAGGGGTGGGACTGGATGAGTTTTAAGGTCCTTTCCCACCCAAACCATTCCATGATCCATGAGCTACACTTGGAGGAAGACTCTGGTGTTTGTACATCCCACACTGCACACCCCATTCCTGGCTCCTGGAGCCCTGTGCCTCCCAAGCATCAGCAATCAACAGGAAAAGTTCTGGGGCAAGCTGTGAAATCTCCGAAATGAAAATCAATTCCATCTCCATTTCACGGGGCCTAATGTGGCATTTACAACATAAACAATCGCTTCTGTTAGGGAGGGAAATTAAAAAGCTGTGCTACATAAAAGGGAGCAATGTTTAAAGTTCTGCTGGAAATGAGCAGTTGGGTTGGATAATTACAAAGGGGTGCCAGGCACAGAGGGAGCCACAGCAGCCACAGCTCCACTGCCTCGGGGACAGAGCAGGGGCACTCAGAAACAAACACCAAAGCTGGTGGGGGTGCTTTGAGGGAGGCAGAGCATGGAGCTGAGGTTCACAGGACAGCCAGGTTGTAGGAATAGCTCTGATCTCAAACAATCACCACCAAGCTCCTCCTTTCCAGCTGGAGAGGAGCTTCCCGGAGCCAGAGAGGAGCCCAAGCCAGAGCTCTGAGTTAATTTTACATCCCCATCTCTCAGCAGGGTCAAACAGCCCTAGGATGCAGAAGTCCTGGCATTAATTACCACAGTGTCCTTCAGTTTCAGCATGGCAGTCGGGCTTGTGAGCTACCCCGTGGGGTATGACCCTCTGGGCTGGCAGCTCAAGTTAATACCTAGATTTGTATTTTCCTGAGATAGGCCTGTTGAAAGGAAAGGGGAAAAAAATTCCCATTTTGATTTGCATTCCGTAGGGGAATACTGGACTGATCCTGCCATGGGAATAAATTTCAGCTGGGAAATGTGAGAGTGTTTGAACTGTGACAAGGGTGAAGAGCATCTTGAGAGCGCTGTCAGGTGATGCCAGCAAAGAACTGAATCAGCTGCAGCCCAAACTCTGGAACCTGTGCAAACTCAGCCCTGAGATGAGAATGCCTGTGAGAGGAGAGGACTGGATATGCCACAGAATCATGGATTCATGGAATGGTTTGGGGTGGAAGGGAACTTAAAGCTCCTCCAGTGCCACCCCTGCCATGGCAGGGACACTTCCCCTGTCCCAGGTTGCTCTCAGCCCCATCCAGCCTGGCCTTGGGCACTGCCAGGGATCCAGGGGCAGCCCCAGCTGCTCTGGACACCCTGTGCCAGGGCCTGCCCACCCTGCCAGGGAGGAATTTATTCCCAAGATCCAACCTAATCTTGCCCCTGTCAGTGTGACACCACTCCCCTTGTCCTGTCCATTTAATGAGTTCCTCTTGGGGCACTCTGGGACTACTCCTGAGGAATCTCACAACCATCTCCTGGGCATGGGATGCTTCCCAGCTCCAGCTGGAATCGATTCAGTGGGTCTCCCCCTGCCAGAAATACTTGGCTTCCCTTTGCCCAAAGCCCAGCAGGAGCTGTAGGACACTCATGGAATCCCTGCACTCTGCTCAGCTCCAACACAGCAGCAGCACCGCCCATGGAAGGGACTGGGATGAGGGTCCAGGTGGCACCAGGGACAGGAAAACACCCCAAAAAGGACTGTGTGAGCCAGCAGGGGCTGTTTTGTCTGCACAAGAGATGACTGAGGAGAGCCACAGGAATAATCTTTCAACATAGAAACAACTGGTGGCAGGAGGGAGGAAAGCTCCTCTCCATGTCCACAGAAGATTGGATAAAAAATAATAAGCTTAAATGGCAAAGAAATGTTAAGAAAGACATTAGATAGAGATTCCTGAAAAATAAATAAAATAAATATAGCTTTGCTATATTTAGTTGCTGCAGGTTCTTAAGGACTGCTTAGAAAAATTAGTCCAGGTGTGGCAAAAGTGTAGAAGTCCTGTCAGACAGGCTTGGTGATGCACTTGCTGTTCAGCCAAAAAATCCCCATGCACAGCCATGGAAAACTTGGCCTAAAAGAGCATCCACTGGCAAACAAGCCAACCAAACAGCACAGGCTCCCAAGCTCTTGGGTCCTGTTCCTCACCTGTGTTGGGTGTTCCTGAGCAAAGCTCCTCTGCCCAGGATTATGTTTGATCTGAACATGGCAGAGGCACGAGCACTCTCCCCAAGGCTTTTTCCAGCCCTCTACATGCACTGAAATCTCCTGATGCAAGAGGCTAGATCCTATTTTCCCTGTCTCAGGAAAAAAAGATTTTATGGGAGAAAGATCTTTCCCTGGCAGAAATGGCACAAATCCCCAGCAAACAAAACAACAAGGTCTTCATTTTCCTTTGAATGGGGAATAGCTCTGGGGGAGGACTGGCTCCCAGATCATTCCAGGGGATGTCTTGATTTACCTTGATCAGAACAATTTAGCAGTCATTTCTTTCCAAAGAGCACTAATCACTTTTTTCCTCCTTCCTGTGCATAAAATAAGATTGAAACACACTGCACAAATTGCTTACCACAGTCCCAAAAATGCTAATCAGCTGCAAACATCTAAATCACGGCTCGAGCCCCAGCCTGGTAAGGTAAGAAAACAGTGTCAGTGCATAGAGAACTATTATTTACTGGTGTCAGAAATAACTCTGGCATTTCCATAACTGTGAGGCTGCATGACAACTTCCTCCGGGAAACTGCTTCAGCTGCAGAAAAATCCATGACTTGAATGAATTGGGTGATTTTTTTATAAGGAGCAAGGAAATATGAACTAGGATGCAAGCTTAACCTTTCAAGGGCTCTGTCAGCTCTTTAATAAACAAGCCAAGGTACTTTTCAGTGCTCTGCCTGGACATGCTAATTCCTGTTGTGTTGCTAAACCCAAATGTGGATGGCAGCACTGGATAACAGAGCTGGTCAGGGCTGTTATGGGCTTTAGGACATCAATGGTCACTGCGAGGACCATCCATGGAAGCCTTGGGTATCAATGGTCTCTTCCCCTCCCTGCTCCATGAGCTGCCCTCCAGCTCTCCTCCTGAGGCATCCTGCTCCTCTCTGGGACTTCAGCCGAGCCAGAATGGGAAATCATTACTGAAGAATGCCAAGCCAAAGATCTGCCAGGCTGGTGGATGCCTCTGCTCCATCACCATCCCACTCCAGGCTCAGCATACCTTGGGAGGACCTCCCTCTGACACCGCCACACCCAGAGGTGTCCCCCTACTCCACACCTCTCCAGTGACACAGCCACGTCCCACTGGCTCTTCCTGCTTGAAGAGCCCATCTAAGCCTCCCTCCTGCTGGTTAAAGCAGCATTTTAACAGGCTCCAGCCAGCCTCAGCAGCAGTAGGTGCAGCTGCACACCCCTGGCTCCAGCAGAGCCTTATCACCACTGCCAGCTGTTTCCCCCCTCCAACCTCATCTTCTCCTATCTTTTGGGGAGCACTCCCAGTTAACAGGGCATGTCAGAACCATTTTCCCTGATTTTGTGACCCTCTGGGCTGGCAGCTCAAGTTAATACTTAGATTTATATTTTCCTGAGATAGTCCTGTTGAAATGAAAGGGGAAAAAATTTCCCATCTTGATTTGCATTCCCTAGGGGAATACTGGCCAAGTTCATACAGATTTACGAGGGTGGGGGTAGATATTGACTTAGTCTCTCCAAGGGCTCGGTGGAGGAAGGGACACAGAGGACTCTTATCTTGCTCACACTGTTATAAAGCCTGGGTCGACTCCACTGAAGCTGACTGAGGATTTACACCACTACAACCAAGATTAAAATCTGGCCCTGACTCCAGTCAAATGAAGTGAGCTACTGAGGATTAGGGCACTGCTAATAACTAATTCTCACTGCAGCCACCGAACAGATAAATCGAGTAATGAAAGCGTAGTGGATGGGGAAACGCTCCTGGGCTGTCTCCAGATCAAGGAAAGGCAGGAGTGCTACACATCCACAGCAAAGGGAACAGAGGGAAATGATCAGCTCTGGCCACGGGAACCAGCTCCTCTGGCAGGGAGGAGGAGCAGGGCTTTGTGAGGAGGATGCTCAGGGAGGGACCCAGGTCTCCCTTTCCTCCCAGCAGACAAAGCAACAAAGCCTTAGCAGGAGCTTGAAAGAAAGGCTTTTACACAAAGGTAAGGTAAGGGTGAGACAAGCCCCGCTTTTCTCTCTCAGAAACAAGCCCCCTTAAACCTGCAGCTGAGCTTTCCTTGCAGTTACACTGCTGGAGCCAGAGCTTCCCTCTGCAGAGCTTGCAGGAGCCAGCAGAGCCCCTGCTCGCCCGCCTCACCCCATCCACAGCCCTGGAGGAAGGGGTGGCTTTTCCCAGGCATTGCCCCAGCCTGGTGAGAGGCTGGGTGAGGCTGGGAGCACCAGCTGCCCATTGCATGGCACAGCCTCCCCTGCATCCCCCATCTCCCTGCCAGGCTCTTTCTGCCTTTACCCTTTCCCAGGGAACAGCCGAGGTAAGGCTGTGCATATGCTCACTGATATTTCAAATCCTCCAATTAACAGGAAGATAATTCATGCATTTGAGCATTAAAAAGGTACTTAAATCAGAATAAATTCCGCTTCATTGTTTTCCAAGATTCACCTCCCGCTCCCACAGCTGAAGGAAATTCAAGAGGCAAACGCAGCCTGCTCCTCGGTCCAGCTCTCCTGGCCACCAGATCCACTATCACCCTGTGCTTGCCCACTAATGAATTGCTTTGTAAAACCGTGTAATATTAATCAGTTCAGTGTATTCCAACCCGAGGGTGCAGCCAGGGAAGGTTATTTTAAGTTAATTGTCTGGGAATACCCCTCCACAGATCGAGCATCCTCATCCCTCTGTGTGAATTCCATGTGATACTACAGAGGGGAAAGTTAAAAGCATCAGGAAGAAAGAAACAATCCTCTGTGCATCACCTTGAAACAAAACAACTCTTATTTCAAGGGCTAGCTGCTTTAATCTTCCTTATAATGGGTTTCCATGTTCCTACAGTTTAACAGGTTTGTGGCTTCTGCATTTAGCACTGGAATAAACAATGCTCTAGTAATTGCCAGGTCACTGGTATTTACTTCTGTCTTTTTAAAAACCCTCCCAGCACAGCTGCCTTGAGTAGGATAGACTGTAATTTTCTTTACTGTCTCCCACTAATGAAGGCAAGAGGGCAGGAGGACCAAGTCAGATGGTGGAAAACGAAGCCAAACAGCCTGGTTGACTTTCAACATGATATTAAAATAAACTCCCACCTGTAACAGATTAATTGGCCTGGTCTTTGGCAGCCTGACGGGAAATAAAGACCACTGCTCGAAACCCAGTGCATCATTGTTTTTAATTATAGCTGTTTTTCTCAGCTGGCCTGGTGAAAGGATTATTTTCCCACATGAATGTTTCCTGTGCAATTCAGGATGAGCAGATAACGGGGATGGGGCCAGTGCAAAGCATGGGGTAGGACAGCAAACCAGGAGTGCTCCAGCACACTCCCAGAGCTGGGATTTATTGCTTCCTTCAGCAGAATGGGTGTCTGGGCTCCACATGCCACCTCCCAAAAAACAGAGGGCACTTTTATCTCCCTGCTGCTCTCATGGTGCTAAAGCCAGAGACAGAAGCAGGGACAGCTCCCAAGCTGTGGGGACAGGGGCAGGGCTGGGACCGAGGTGGAGGCTGGCACAGGTGAGACATCACATCCCTGACCAAACAGAGCTGTGTCTGATGAGTCCACAGGCACTTCCCAGTGTGGCCCCTTCCCAGCCATTAGGAAAACCGGTTCATTTTTCCAGCAGAATAAAGCAAAAGCTGTCCTGTGTCCTCTCATCCTCCTAACTTCCACCCTGGAATCACATCAACACATTCCCTGGCTGCTTCTTTCAAAGTCCCCATATTCCTTGGATCTGAATGGAATTCCTTGCCATTTTCTGGCTGTGGGTTGGCACAAGTGCCTATCTGTATCCTGAAGAAAAGCCAAGCTGCTTGCACAGGTCACCCAGCAGACACAGGGAGAAGTCCCTGCTCCAGGCAGAGCATCACAAGAGTTTGCAGCTCTAAATTTAAGCTCTTTCTGCAGGTTGAGCTATTAATTACAGCTCTGGAGTGTTTCATGACAGTGCCTATTCACTGCCTGTGCTCTGCCACGAGGCGCTGGAATAGCACCGGATAATTCATGGAGGGGAACAGCAACGAAGGTTTACAGATCATTGGGAAATTCACTTCCATGAGAAAGTGCAGCAGAACACAAGGAGGCACTGAGGATTTCACCACATCCCCATTTTATGCTCCAAGCTGGTAGATCTGAAAAGCAAGGAATGCTTGGTCAAAAACGAGCTATCAAATTTTGGCCAAAATTAGCAATATGTTCTTTCTTTTCTACACTCAAATGTTTGATGGAAAACAGACAGCTCCTGCTGAAAAGCCCATGCTAAAAAAAACCCAACTTATTTTCTGTGGGAGAGGGGGAAAAAAAGAGAGCACAATCTGCTATCAGCTCAACCATTATTAAAGGGAGAAATCCTAATCCCATATGCTGCTACTTACTCAACGATCTCCACCACATGTACACAGTGTCCTTACAAATGAGAGATGAGAAAAGAAACCCCAGAAAGACAAAACTGGTTCCCCTCCAAACTGGTTTTGGTAAAAGAAACTGCCAAGACCCTCCAACCTTGTCCTGACCAGGACGGTCTCATGAGGTTCAACAAGGCCAAGGGCAGGTGCTGCTCCTGGGTCAGGCAGCCCCCAGGATCAGTGCAGGCTGGGGAGGAAGGGATGGAGAGCAGCTCTGGGAGAAGCACTTGGGGTGCAGGGGGGGAGAGCTGGACAGGCCCTGGCCCAGAGCCCCCCTGTGCTGGGCTGATCCCCAGCGTGGGCAGCAGGGCAGGGGGGATTCTGCCCCTCTGCCCCCAGGTGAGACCCCACCTGCAGAGCTGCCTCCAGCTCGGGGGGCAGCACAGGGAGGAGCTGGAGCTGCTGGAGCCCAGAGGAGGCAGCAGGATGATCAGAGGGATGGAGCAGCTCTGCTGGGAGAGCTGGGGGTGCTCACCTGGAGAGGAGAAGCTTTGGGGTGAGTGAACTGTGGCCTTCCAGAGCCTGGAGGAACTGACAAGAACCATGGAGAAGGACTGTGGACAAGGAATGGAGTCACAGGACAAGGGGGAATGGCATCCCCTTGGATTGCAGGGTTAGATGGGATATTGGGAAGGAATTGTTCCCTGTGAGGGTGGGCAGGCCTTGTCACAAGTTTCCTAGAAAATCTGTGGCTGTCCCTGGATCCCTGGATGTGTCCAAGGCCAGGCTGGATGGGGACTCGGGGGAACTTGGTCTAGTGGAAGGTATCCCTGCCCATGGCAAGGGGTGGGACTGGATGAGCTTCAAGTTCCCTTCCAAGCCAAATCATTCCAGGAGTCAATGATTCTATGACTTATTCTCCTCACTGTATTTTAGGCATTTTTGCTTGGCCTTTTCTTTGTCTGCTGTACCACGAGGGTTCAAAAAGCCCACAGAAAAAAATGATAAATAGGAAAATATCTCCATGGCATTTGAGATGTGATGCTTCTGGCATCTTTATGTACTCTTCAAGTTTTAAAAAAATCTGAGCAGAAGCTGCATTCTGATTGAAGAAATCAAAAAGGTTTTAAAAGCCCCAACGCTGCTGTGGGGTAACTCCAGAGGAGGGAGTGTGCACTTGTGTCAGGGAGGGAAGCCTCCCACATCGTGTTCCTTGCAGGTAAAGAGGGGATGGTTCATTACAGGCAGTTTCACAGAACTTGATGTCTTAAATTTTTTACAGCAGCCACGGGCATGGCAGGATCTGGTGATTTGCCACCTGCGCTGAATTCGTTACCTGCAAAGATGGTACCTTCCTAGGAGCAAAGGAAGAGAAGGAAAATGAAAAGCGGGAGAAGTTCCTCCAGCAGAGACACACCGTGTGGCCTCCTCTGTGAGCAGCAGGCCCAGCAGGCGGTGCTGGATGAATTAATGCTTCATTAAGGACCTTTCCCAACTCCGGTGCTCCGGCGTGGTGCTGAGCACACTGAGCTGGGGGAGCTCCGTTCCTGATGAGCTACAACCCAGTGCCTTGAACATTTGGGTTATTAGAGTCGGGAGAGCAACTCCAAGGTTATTGCCTCGCTCTGAACCAGCTCTGCATATTTTGTGAGTGACTGAAGACTCTACTGTTTTTCCTCTGCTTCTGTCTCACAGCCAACGGGCCCCGCCGAGCCCCGGAGTGGCTGCGTTTGGCGGTGACAAAAAACCCACAGTTTAGCTCCAGTTGCTTCCGTCTCATCATAAACTTTACAGGCTGCTGGAGGGCCCTTTTTCCATGAAGAACGAGCGTGGGAGCATGGGCTGCACACAGCAGTGAGGCTGAGAACACAAACTCCAGTTGAGATTTGCAAGAGATGATGGGGAATTTTGCCTTGCAATTCCCATTAATTTCCGTTGCAGCCGGGTGATGTTGAGCACATGATTTATCGGGAGTCTCGTGCTGGTTTGTGTTGCTTTTCACAGTAAAATATTACCTTCCCTTTAGATAAGAACAATCCCCTCTCCCAAAGTCCTGGGTCTGTCAGTGGGACATTAGGAGCATTAATAAAAGTGAGTGGAGTGTTAATAAATTAGCAGGTACCTCACAAACTTCAGCACAGAATCCCAGAATGGTTTGGGTTGGAAGGAACCTTAAAGAACATCTCATTCCACAATCCTGCCATGGGCAGGGACACTTCCCACTATCCTAGTAGTTCCAATCCCCTCCAACCTGGCCTTGGACACTTCCAGGGGTGGAGCAGCCGCAGCTTCTCTGGGCACCTTGTGCCAGGATCTCACCACCCTGACAGGGAAGCATTTCTTCCCAAAATCCCATGTATCCCTTTTTTATCTTAAAGCCATTCCCTTTTGTTCTGTCACTCCAGGCCCTTTATGTCAAAGGTAATGGGGAACTGCAGGGTTGTTGTAAATTTTTAACTGATTAGGGCAATAAAACCTAAAATCAGCTTTGGAAACCCAAACTTCAGCACAGGCTTTGCACCCAATACAGCACAAATAAAGGACAACAGAGAGAATCAGACTTTAAAATTACAATTTCTATTAAATTCAGGCAAATAGGGTGTCTATGGACCTGTTCCTTCTGCAGGCACCTCTCAGCAGAGGTAAGAAAACGGAATAACCAGATATGTGGCAGTAGAACAGCCCAGTCCAATCTCAGGTTATGCTGCCACTGAGGAAAAAGAAAGGAGGTCTTGGGGATCTTCTGAAATAATTTTAATAATGAAACCAAGCATCAGGTAAAAGGTTTTTAATAGCACTCACTATCCACACCTGTTGGGCACTTGGAAAGGGCTCATGCATCTCACCGTCCTGCTTGCATTTATAGAACTTCCTCACACTCAGAAGGGTCCCGAAGTGATTAGAATTGACTGGCTACAGGATTCATTTCCCTGGGCCTGAACTGCATCGATTCTGGTGTAGAGCACAGCAGCTCTTTAACGACGAGCAGTAACAAACCATGAGAATTCGAGGCAGGAGGTCAAGAACAACTCAGCCATCCAAAACCACAAAAAAAAAAAAAAAAAAAAGGGATTGAGGGAAAAGCACTGTAGTTAAAATAATCTAAAATTTGAGCAGAACCCATGGCCAGCACCTTCAAGCTTCTGGAAATTTCCTTCAAGCCATATGCAGGCAGGTGATTACTTTCTCAATTTTGTTTGAAAAAGCCCAACATGGATGTATAAAAACTCCCATTATTTGCTGGGTACAACAGAGGGAATTACCAGCCTTATTTGACAGCATCTTGAGCTTTCTGATTGATTTCCCAGCTAAGCTGTTGACCAGGGATGACCCAGCAGGGATGGCAGCCCCAGCTCGTGCAGCTCCCTCCCAATCCTCCTGGAGAGTGAGTGATCTCCGTGCACCAGGAGTGACCCCGCAGGCAGAACAGTTTCTTGGCACCTTTATTAGAAAACAGTAACGATATGAGAGCAAAGACCCCTGGTTTTATTTGAAGGTGCACTAAATAATGTATTTTCCAGTGAGACTTTCAGCTGGTCTGTCTGCCTGCCTTGCTCTGGGAATCACAGTATCCCAGAACAGTTGGGCTTGGAAGGGATCTCTGGACATCATCCAGCCCAACCTCCCTGTTGAGGCAGAGTCACAGAGAGCAGGTGACACAGGAACACCTCCAGGTGTGTTTTAAATATCTCCAGAGACTCCATGACCTCCCTGGGCACAGGAGGTGCAACCAACAGGAGACACTAACCTGGATTTCTGTGTGTCAGACCCTAATTCTGACAGCAGGGACCAACAGAGAGACCTTTAACACTAAAACCCATTACACTGGCCATGACCTCAAAACACCCTGGATCTTTCCATAGTTCCTGTAACTCGACAAGAGCACATTCACACCTTAGACTTCTCTTCTGGCTGGGGCTGTGCATTAGATGTGCCACCTCCTCCCAGCCATGCTCACCTCCCTCACCTCCTGGACACGCCATTCCCAGGAATGCCTTGCAAAAAGCTTTTGTGATGCTGAAAGGACCTTGGGGAGAGAGAACAAAGGCTGTGCCAAGCTAACCATTAGCACAAACCCCTCAGATCCAAAAACACTGAGCCAGAATTACGCCTCCCACAAGCTGGAACTCTCTGCATCAAAGGATTTAGAGTTTGGAGTTTGCACATTCAAACTGTGGAGCGGGGTCTCTCTCCAGCCTCCCTGAGCATCCCCCTTCCTGGCTGTACAGCTCCTTTCTGAGCCTTGGCTTTGCAAACACCTAAAAGCCTACAAAAGGTTTGAAAGGACAGTGTCTCCTCTCTGCACCCTGGCTGTGCTGCTTTCCCAGGTTCCTGGAAAGCGTTTTGTGACATGTGATGTTCACGTGTCTGAGACATAACACACAACAGACCTCAGCTGTCTATCAGCCCAACAGCCTGTTCTATCGTTTGGGGCTTGCTTTTATATGCAATTCAAAGCTCTGGCTCTAAACAGCCATTGGTCTAATCTCTACACACCCTAGACTCTGAACCAGTCAAATGCTTGTTATTTTAGCAGAGCTGTTGTTGGTTGAGACCTCTGTCAGTCAGCCCAGATGCTGGTTTATGGCACTGGGCTGGATTTCTTATTCATAACTGGATTGATGTTCACTACAAGTCAGCTTGTGCTGCACCACTTTCCCATGTCCCTGGTCATGGGTGGGCAGGGCTGTGGCTGCCCCAGGCAAACGGGAGGTGAAGCGTGGTGGTGCTGGCTGGAATGTCCTGTGGTTCCCAAATGGATGAAGGGAGGGACAGGTGGCTTCCATAGCACACAGATTTCCTAAAAGAGCCAAAACATCTGCTGGAAACATCGGTAGCCAGCTAGCCCTGGAGAAGGCTGGCTGCAGGATGGATGAGTGCCTCAAGGGACACCCAAAACTTCCAAAAACTGTAACACTGCTTGAGTGCGTCTGTCCCAATGACACTAAAGGTCTCTCTTAGCCAGTTCAGAGCTGCTGAGCCCTGGGGATGAAGATTCTGCTCTGAAGGTAATAAATCAGAGATGACAGAGGGAAAACTGATGGGGAATGCACAAGGCAAAGAGCATGGAAGTTGGCTAAGAGATCCCAGAGACCGCATGGGAGAGAGTTCATTACTTTTCTCAAGTCAGTGCTGTTAATTACATTCAGGGCTCAAAATAAAAGTCATCTCTAGGTGAGGAAGCCTGACTGGGCTTCGTTGTATTTTGTGTTTGCTGAGTTACCTTTCCTGCATCGCTCACCTGGTGGGGAAGATTTGCTCGGACTGTGGTGACAGCAGATAAATCACTGGCTTTGCTGCCATCTTTGAAAAATGAATTTCAGGCCCCCACATTTCTCATCAGTGCATCTCCCTTCCCGCTGCCTCCTCACTGGCACAGGAGGGCTGGAGGCTATTTTAAATGGAAAGCCAGGACAAATCTGTGGCTGAGCTCCTCCGGGCAGCTTTGGGGTGAAGTCAGAGCTCCTGCCCCAGGGGCTGCTGCAAACACAACCTGGTGGGTGCCCACCAGTGGGCACGGAGCCCTTACCTGAGCTGGGATCACTACAAATTTGGGTCTTTGTGTATTTTTAGGAGTGGAGGGGCAGCCAGGTGACCTGAGCCAAACTGAGCTTGAAGAGTTGTGCCAGAGACTGGGCAGTCACCACTGCCCAGCAGCCACTGTGGGCACTTCAGGGTGCTCAGGAAAGGCTCTTGGGGGCTCCCCACAAGTGAAACGCTGGGGGCTGCTCTGCAAGGCTCATCCAGGCCACCAGGCTCAGCTTTTCCAGGAGGAGCCGGCCTCCCCCACCAAGTAAATCCAGCCGCTGTAAAAGAGCCGGATCCGCCGGCGATGCCGCTACCAGGTGTTTGAAACAAAGGCATGGGAAGAGCAAAATTAGGTCAAATCTGCTGATGAGAGATGAGTAAATAACAGTTGCTATTCCAGGGAGCTTTTGTTCTCACTAAAAGGAGAGCAGGCAGCTTTGCAGATCTGTCTCCTCTCATTCCTGCTGAAGCAGGGGTTTAGGCATCCTCAAAGTTTCATGGGAGCATAAAAGGAGGCTGCGGGGAGGGAGGGGGGTTTAAACTGTGCACGCTCATGGAAATGTGTAGCTGAGGCTGTGAAAAGTGATTAATAGAGCCAATCAACAAACAATAGTGAGAATATTATTGAAAGACTTTCTTTGCGAGTGTCTGAGCACGATGGGCCGACAATATAGAGGAGTGCGCTGCTTTATAACTGGAATTTTTTCTTTGCAAGTATAATAAGAAAGTGGCTAATAATAGGATGGAGAATATTTTCAAGGTGTGTTTTATTATCCACTTATCTCTGACGCTTGCCAAAAGAGGCCTGAATATTCCTCAGTACATTGGAGACTTTCTGGCAGGGGAGAAAGACTGATGAGTGCTATAAAATAGGGAGTTAATGAAAGCAACTACATCTAAATGCAATATCTGGGTCCCATGGCTGAGATTTCCTGCGGACTGACACTGTATCCCTCTGTGGCTCAGGCTCTGCAGCCAAGTGAAATGATGTTCTCTGCCACAGGAGGTGGGGGAAGCTGAGAGTCATTGCCAGCATTTAATGACACAAAAGTAAGATCGTAGAACCGTAGAATGGGCTGGGCTGGGACCTTAAAGATCATCAAGATAATTGCCATTATCTAATTTGCTGATAAAAAGGAGTTCCACAAGCCCCTGCTCCCCAGAGGGATGCAGGCAGAGAAGCTGGCAGTCTCCAGGCAAAGTAATTCGAGAAAAAAGCCCAGAGTACTTTTTTTCTCATACAGAGGGAAATAAGGGGCCATAAATGCTCAGATTCCCTACCAAAGCATCCGGGACTACCTGAAATCCCACAGCTACCAGCAGCATCCCAGAGCCATTCAAACAGCAGGACCCCCCAGGTGTCCCCTGCTGTGGGGAAATGTTGAAGTTTGGCTCATTTGTCCTCTCATTCCCACAACGTGATCCCAGCCAAGCTGAACATGCAGGAGCTGGAGATGTGCTTTATGCTCTTTGTAATACCAGCTGACAGTAGATATATATATATTTATATAAATAAAAAAACCCCCTCTCTATACACAAAAATCTATCTGTATTTGAAGCATCTAAAAGAATTACTTTGCTGAAAAACATGGGAGATGTTGATGGCAGTAGAAGCTGTCAGAGAGGCGCAGAGATTTAGCACTGCTGGGCCTTAAGAAATGCTGCTTTTGTGGATGCTCCTCGTGTGCTGCAGCTTCCCCAGCTCAGCTCCATCACCTCCTCTCATCTCCACAGCCACCAGCCCTGGCATCCCTCACCTCATTCAAATTCCAGAGGTTCCTCTCTAACGTGCTGAGCAAAAGCTTACCACTTCCTATCCCAAGCTTTCAATCTCGTGAGAAATGTTAAAACGAAAACATGAAAATTACAGGAAAAGTATCCAAAGGATCATAACCTGCCACAGTAATGAAAAATCCAGTTGGGCTTGGAGTTGAGCTGGGCTGATGTAAAATAAGGAGGAAAATGAGGGATGTTTAGTCCTGCCTGTGAGAAGTGCTGCTGTGTGGGGCAAGAAACAGAATGCTAAATAAAACCACAGATGGAACATTTCTTGGGAATTACAGAATTATGGAATATCCTGAGTGAGAAAGGGACCTACAGGATCATCCAGCCCCTGGCCCTACAGACACCCCAAAGTCCCACCCTGAGCATCCCTGGCAGCACTGTCCAAACACTCCTGGATCTCTGGCAGCCTTGGGGCCGTGCCCATTCCCTGGGAGCCTGGGCAGAGCCAGAACCCTCTGGGGGAAAAACCTTTCCTACTATCCAACCTAAACATCCCCAGCACAGCTCCAGCCATTCCCTCAGTTTCTGGATGCACCAGGCACTACAGGGGGGAGATTATGGGTTCAGTTATACCTGGGAAAACAGAAGGACCTTTAGAAACCAGCAGGAGTAGCTGGTAGGGAAAGAAAAGGGTGTGTTGGGGTACCAGTGCCCTGATAACACCCATGCCAGGCTGTGCCTGATGGACCATCCCTGGATGGAGCCCGAAGTTCTGCCGACAGCCCCCTCCCAGATTGGCTGTACCACCCTTTGTGTCTCAGTTTCCCTCCCACCAAAACCCCTGCAGCATTTTGGAAACCCCTCTTTTCCAACCCCAGTCCTGCCAAGTCTCATCTCTTAGCCTGAGTTAAACCAACAAGCCCCACTCCCAACCCCCATAGCTCCCTTTGCCAAGCATGGAAAAGTGACTTCCCTGCCAAGCTGTGCGGCTTCAGCTCTCCATCTCACCCAGCACTGCAATATTCACAGAGCCACTCAGAGACAGGCAGGGTCTATTAGTGCTAATGAAACTGGGGAGCCCAATTCCCCACGCAAATGAACTTGCAGGGACGGGATTACATCTCTTCACATGCACGAGGTTGAGATCTGGCATCCGTGGCTCTCTTTAAAAGTCTGACCTCATTCCTGCCTTGTAAACACCCTTCCAAGTATGAATAATAATAAAACCCCTTCACTTTTCTTGCAAAATCATTACATTGTTTTATTATTTTCCTATTCATGCTGTCAATAATAAATCACATTACCCAAGATGTTCACATTTATTAGACTATTTAAAGCTCAGCATTGCTGGCGTGGGTTTGTGTTCGTGCTGTTACCAGAGCTCAGGGTTTGTTAATAACTTCAGGTCCCCAGCACACACCTTTCATTAAACAGTGCAAGAGGGGACAATAGTCCTGAATTAGCAACACCATCCAAACATCCCAGTGCCATGGGAGTGTCAGGAGAGGAGCTTCGGGCTTCAGGGCCAGGCTGGACAGGGCTTGGAGCAGCCTGATCTAATGGAAAGTACCCCTGCCCATGGCAGGGCATGGGATTGGATGAGTTTAAAATTTCCTTCCAACTCAAACCATTCTGGGATTCTACAGAGCTCCTGCAGACATTGGTAAAGGGAAGGAAAGACTTAAGGGGGATAAGAGATGCAAAGAAACAAACAGAGCCTAAAAGCAATGCTCACTCCCTTCTCCAACACCAAACTGTCGTGGTTTGGCCGGAAATGTGTTTCTAGAAAAGTCTAAGTCCGGCCAATCAGTGGCTAAATTCAAAACTGGCATTTGATGTGGCCACTAAGGGTCTGGATACACCTCTGAGAACACACGGGGGTTAAAAGCAGGAGATTCCCAGAGAACTTCCTCTTTGGGAATCCGGCGTGGGTGAGTAAGGTCCGACCTCTCCCCTGCCCAGCTGCGTCTGGGTGGGGGAGGGGGAGGCCATGACAGGGAGGAGGCCGGGAGCCCCAAAAGCTGCAGAGGTGGAGGAGAACATGCAGGGGTTGACGAGATTTGAGATGTCTGGGCAGCCCCCCGCCCCCGGAGAGAGGGACAGAGATTGTGCTGGCGGCTCAGCCGGCCAGAAGCGGGGGAGGTGGCGAGAGAAGGTGCCCGGCAGCTGTGGGAGTCCTGGACAGGCAGAGGCGAAGTTTTTAACCCCTTGGTAGAGTAATAGAAACTTTGCAAATACTGCTCTTCCTGAATCAGAATGAGGAGAGAGAGATGATGGACTGCGTGTGAGGAAAACTGGAAGAGATGAGAAGAATCCTAGGTGAGAAGAGATGATGGAGTGGCCTTGAGCGGGACTCTTTCTTGTATGGCCATGGACAGACCCATACCTGGAGACTGTATTTAGGGGGAGACAATACTTTGGAGCCAAGAGTGAAGCAGTGGAGTGAACAGAGACGGCTGAGGAGGGTGTGGGATGCCCTCTGTCTCCGTGGAGGGGAAGATCTCTGCTCACGAGCCCCTCGGCCCCAGGGGGTAAATTTGGGGGGGACTGGTGTCCCAAAGTTGAAAGACTGCTGCTTTTGGAACTGGGTAGAGCATCCTTAAACAAGATACCCTAAAAGCAGTCCTGGCCTGTGTCCAGTGGTGAGAGCACTGGACATGGGGGGGAAGCCTATGGTGCAAGGGAAGACTTCTCTCTCCCCGATGGATTTGAGGGTGGATTATTTGAAAAGATGATAATGGACTGAAAGTTGATTACCTGAAAAGTGGGAATCTATGGTGTTATCTCATTCTGTGGAGAAAAGGGGGGCGGGGAGGAGGAATGTATTTGGAAAGTTTTTATTCTTTGCTCTGTGTGTGTGTGTTCCTTTATGGATATTGTTATTAATAAAATGTTGTGTTTTTCCCTCCATCCCTGAATGGGAGCCTGTTTTGTTCTGTTCCCGGGTAACATCTCACAGCAACCCTTTTAGAAATATACTCTTCATGGAGGCCCTGGCATTGTGCTAAGGTCAAACCATGACACAAACTAATCCAAGAAGCAGCAGGGAAAGCTGAATTCCTACAAATTATTTCTCTGCTCACTTAAATTGTCCCTTTACTCTGAGTGATGCACACACCCATGAGAGGATTCCTCACCTGCCAGCCTGAACATGGGAGCTTTAACCCATTTCCAGATGTGACCCTGGGCACATTGAACGAGCTGGAGAAGGCCACACAGGGCCCTGGGAAATGAATTTCTACCAACTCTGCAGCCCCTTTCCTGGGGCTCTTTGGGCCACAGAGAGTTTTAATGGTGACACACATAGTGTCACCCATCTGTGTGAGCTTGCAAAGCCTTGGATCACCAAGAGAAGCACATGGGCTTTGTGAGGAGCTCAGTGTAGAGTCATAAGGCCTCAACCGGGGTGTGCTGGGAGACAAATTGAGGGACAAGAAGAGGAGGAATTTATTCAGTAGATACATACAACACCGGCATAACAAATCCAGGGTCTTTACTCTTGACTTCACTGCTGAAGCCAGAGCATCACCATCCCCTGGTGCCAGAGCAGCGGGATTTGGGGATGCACCTTCTCTGCCAGCTTCCTTGAATAAAGTGCAATTTAGCACTTCAGGTTTGTTTGTGCAGGCTCAGCCTGGGGCTGCTGCACAGCGAGGGCAGGCAGAGCTCCCAGGGCAGCAGTGAGAAAACAAACCCGGCCCTGGCTGGTGCATGTGAGCAAAAGGGAATCATATGGTTGAAGAGAAGAGTAATTGTAGTGGAAATTCAAAATCACTTCACTGAGCCCATTTCATGCTGTCCTTGTTGATCCTGTAAATCAGCAGCAGCAATTTATTCCGAAACAACAACAATCCTGAATGGGGAAGAAAATGAAATAATTGTGTTTTGACCAGCTTGAGACAATTCCTCCATATTTATAAACACAGGTGTTGAGTGTAAAGGCCCTGTCATGCTCATCAGGCAGCACCAGGCTGGGCTGTGCAGCATGGCCAGGCCAGGAGGCTCCTCCTGCAAAGCTTGGCCAAGGGTTTGGGATTCCCATCTGGCCTCCCAGAAACCAAAAGGATTCATCAGTGTTTCAGGGAAAAGCAAAGCCAAAACAGCCAGAGCAAAACACCCCCATGTGGCTGAGCCCCAGACTAAGAGGGTTCTGCTTCTGGCATCTTCCTGTGCCATCGCCTCCAGTCCATCTCACTCCCATACGTGGTTACCTGAGCTCTGCTGCTTCACCTCTGTCCCTGCTCACAAGTGTCCTCACTTCCCAGCCCTTGGGACACGCACAGATCACAGAATCCCAGAATGGTTTGGGTGGGAAGGGAACTTAAAGGCCACCTAGTTCTACCTCAGGGACACCTTCCACTGTCCCAGGCTGCTCCAAGCCCTCTCCAGCCTGGCCTTGGGCACTGCCAGGGATCCAGGGGCAGCCACAGCTGCTCTGGGCACCCCAAGCCAGGGCTCCCCATTCTGACAGGGAACAATTCCTTCCCAATACCCTTGTCCCCTGCCAGTGGGAAGCCATTCTCTGTGTCCTGTCCCTCCATGCCTTGTCCCCAGTCCCTCTCCAGCTCTCCTGGAGCCCCTTCAGGCCCTGGAGGGGCTCTGAGCTCTCCCTGGAGCCTTCTCCTCTGCAGGTGAGCACCCCCAGCTCTCCCAGCCTGGCTCCAGAGGGGGTCCAGCCCTTGGAGCATCTCCATGGCCTCTCTGGCCTTGCTCCAGCAGCTCCACATCTTTTCACGAGCAGAGAAAACGTTCTGGTTTCTGTTAAGCTGTGCAAGGCACACTCAGCCCTTTGCTGCCCTCGCACACGGAGCAGGGGATGCTGAGCCTGCCAAGGAAGGGTCTGGCTGGAGGGGGCACTGCTCACACCCCCTGCAGCCTCCCGGGGTCCCCCCAAACCTCAGATCCACCGGCTGCAGGGCCTGGAACCACCTGTATTGCCTTTGGCTATCTCAGAGCCCTTCATCCTAGATCAGAAGATAATCAATTGGCGGAAAAAGAATCTGACATCCAACCACCTCTGCTTTTAACCATCCTCAGGATTGTACCTGTCAGTCTCCCACACTACTCCATGAATCCCTGGGGGATCTGGGACTCCCTCAGCCTCTGTGTCACCTTCCTAAGAGCTCTGACAGCCTCTGCATCACAGAAAAGAGGTGCCAGCAGCCAAGACCCATTTGCAGAGGAAACCAAGGTATAACAGCTCTCCAGGTACATCAATCAAAGTGTCTTCTAGGGGAATATTCTGCCTTTTTTCCCTAAAAAATGTATTTGGCAGATGATGAAAACAATGTCAGACTTTGTCTGCCTCACAGTTCTCAGCAGAAGACCTCTCAGCTCATTTTCTACAGTCTCTACTCCATGTGCCAGATCCTTTATGATCCCCACTGGATCTAGCAGCTGGAAAACCTTCCAGCCTCTCTCCTTATCCATTTCATTAATTATTATCTTTAGTTTCACCCTCATTTCCTTAAGCTGTTTTGACAGCCTTGTTGGTCCATCAATCAAGTGTCTTGTAAGTACTTTTGAAATTCTTGGTGAATCTCAACCAAACTTGACAAGGGATGATGAGACTTCACTGTTAAAGGGAAAAAGGAATATGAAAAAACCTAAAATAACAGCAACAAAAAAACAAGATGTAAAAAGAGGCTGGGTAAAGAGAAATACCCTCTCTCTCTGGAGATAGAGAATACAAAACATAAAATATAAAACTTCTTCCCTCCTCAGCACAAGTTCCTTATTCCTGTGCCCTGGGAAGGGGGAAGGCAATGCTCTCCTCCCAAAAAAACCCCAGCACAGGCCACGAGACAGTGCCCAGGAAAGTTTAACTGTTATAAGTGGAAAACTTTCCTCAGGATGTTTGTTTGAAATCTGTATCACAGAGAGGGAGATGTGCCAGAGGGAACAAACATCATCTCGATTAAGATTCCGCTGCACGAGGGTCAGGAAATGCCTCCTATGAGAAGTTTGCCCTCTGAGCCTGCCGTGCCTGGAATCTCTAGAGACAGAGACAAAAGACAATTCCAATTCATTTTATTCCTTCTTTTCTCCCTTAAGCCCAAAACACCCCCATGGCACTTTGACCTTCCAGTTTCACTCTCACTGTAATGAGCCCCAGGCATCCCTTTAGCAGGATCCATGAGCAACCCCTGCTGTGACACTCCTTCCTCTGGCTGAGGACAAGGACATTTCCTCAGTGTTTTTCTGGGATCATTCACGAATCTCCCCTTTCCAGTCCAAATTCAGCTGCACGGGTCTGCTCGTGCTCAAGTTTAATGATGCCACGGGCTCCGAAGACCAGGGAGATGATTTTATGGAGTTGTGGCTGATGGATTGATGGAGGAAGGAAGGGGCCATCCCAGTTTTCCAGTGCACGCTGCAGGAAATGTACTTTGGCTGTCATTTGGGCTGAGATGGACAGATGGAATCAGGGCAGCGCTGCAAGGAAAATTATGGAAATACGAGGTAATGCCAGATTTTGCTTTGTCAGGCTCAAGTAGGTGGTGCAGGATGAGAGTAAAACTCAGGGAAGGGCTGGGGGGATGCAAAGCAGATTTAAGAGCAGGGAGATGTAGGGGCAGGCTACTGTCTCCTGAGGCAAAGGTGGATTGCTGGACCACTGGAAGTTTCTCCTGTCCAATTAACCTGCTGACACAAGGGCTCCTGTTAAATCTGAGCTCTTGCCACTGACCTTGTGACTTGGTCCCTGTTTCCAGGTCTGTCTGAGTCTGGGTTTGAGCACCCTCATCACCCTCCTGTCCTTGCCTTCCAGCCCTCAGGGAGGTTACAGCCGCTTCTCCAAGGAGTCCAACACCAGGCACTTGGCACCTCGCAGGGATTTCTGGATTCCATTTGGAGGCTGATGCCCACAGTCCAAACCACAATTACCTGAGATGGTTTTGCTTCACACAGTGATAACAAAAACTCTCTCCTGTCTCCTGCTGGTGCCTCAGACTGATCCCTGATAAAGGTGAGAATACCTCAGACACCCACAGAGCTGCATTTCCCATTACTGCTGTTGCTATTGAAGTTATTAAGATAATTGCTGTGCCAGACTCGCCAAGGCAGCGGCTGCTAGGAGCTGGTAATGCTGCCTGTTTTACACTTGTGGGGATGGATAAGTGGGGGAGATTTACACCCGGGCTGACAGTCAGCTGCATTCCCACACCTGATAATTTGCACTGGGAGCCCGAGAAAGGCCAGTGCCTCTTTTCAACCTGCTTGTTTTACGTTCGTTTTGGTTTTGCTATCAACTAAATGCACTCAAGGGTAAAGACTCCTCGGGGACTGTGAAACGGTGCTGCTGCAAACACAACATCTATATTTGTTGCCACGGCAATGGTTAATAACATTAAAATGGAACATGGGCCCTTTTTGCAGCAGGACACGTGGGCTGATGCCTCTGCAGAGTGGGGGAGATGGAGGCAAGGGGGACACAGAGCTCCGTGCCTCTGCCTCACACATGCTGGGGGAACCCTGTGCCCATAAGGAGACACCAAGGACAGCTTTGCATCCCAGCCAGGATGGAGAGGATGGAGAAACCTGGAAAATGTGAGAGGGGTGGTGCTGAGATCTTTATAGCTAGAGAACATGCCACCTTGGGGCCACGCCATGTCCCTCCGGCCACCAGCACCGAGTTCTGCAGTGCAGGAGTCTCCAGGATGACCTTTCCTAGACAGACACTAGAAAGCCATTACTGAGCACAAGCCAATTTGCTCTGCAAGTCTAAGTGGCAATTTTCCTTCTTAAATACATTACAGTTGAAGGTAAATGGCTATAAACAGAAAGTTACTCCTCACTCCCTCCACAGAGACCTCTCCCTGTGGTTATGAGCTATGATCTTAAAAAATACTGTAGTGAGGCACTGGCAGCACAGGACATGGTTGTTTTCAGCAAGTGACTTTTGTGCCAGGCTTTTATTAAGAAGGAAAAAAAAGATTAAGTGATAATATCCGCAGGGGGCAATGACTTCTTCAAATATCCTTATGCAGCAATTTTACCAGGGAGTGAAAAATTAAGAGCAAGGTTTAAGGTCTCTTGGATTTTATTCCGAGTAGGTGCACTGGCTGAAGAACTGCAGCTTGCCAAGGAGCTCATGAAAATTCAGCAGGACGAGGTCATAAGCTGTGGTTATGTGAGGAATTTCAGTACCAGGAGGATGAAGAGAAAACACAGGGACTGCAAAGAGCTTCCCCCCAGTCCCACTGCAGGGTCCAGAGAGCTCCCACAGCTGAGGGAAGCCACGGTGATAGAAAGGGGAGGTGGTGTGTACAGCAAGGGAGACCTGCCCTGCCTTCTCACCACCCACACGTCTCACCTGAGCCCCAGGAGAGCCTGTCCTGCCCATCTCCACCTGCAGGTCTGGTGGCCAAACAAAGGCATTTCCCCTCCCAGCCCCTCCTCATGCCTCTTAGCAAACAACCTGAGATTAAACTCTTTAATTAGCAGCTCTCAAAAGCATTGTGGGATTCCCTTCTTTTTGATCAACTCGTTGGTCTTTCCCATCCAATACCTGCCTCCAGCTGCAGTGCAGTGGCTCCAAACAGCCTCACACAAAGGCAGGGTAATCACACCACCCACCTTGGAGAATTTAATCCTTCTCATCTCTTATTTTGGCCTGACATTTCTGTTCATTAGGAGCACGCTGTGTACAACACTGTACATCTTCATTGGGAACCCACCGTTTCTATTAGATGTAATTATTTCTCCCTGTGGCTTGCATGCTAAAGATGGGCATGAAAAAGCAAGAGGCTGCTGCAGGAAGGGATCACAAAAGTCTTTTACAATCCATGTGCTTTGCAGCAGCATTCATGGACTACCTGAGACTGGAGCCACAGGTTTTGGAGGTGTGCAGGACCATTGGGATGAGTTATTTCCACCTCTGGGCTCAGCAGGAATGGTTGGGGTGGAAGGGACCTGAGAAAACACCAAACCACGAGGGCTCCCCCGCCAGCACCTGGCTGAACTACAACACCTGGGTGTGAGCAGAACATCTGCTTTGCCCTGAATCCCCTCCAGTAACAAAAGATCTATGGTAACCCCTGGCACTCTGTGCCAGGAGCTAATTAGGGCCTGTTGAAGGTGTTGCTTATTTTCTAGCCTGAATTTGTAGGCTTCATCTTGCAGCTACTGGGTTTTAGTGCCTCTCTGATGGCAAGACCAAACCCCTTTTCTAATGTTCCCCTGGGACCAAGCTATCCCTGTCTCTCACCTCTCTGTACATTTTCCAAACCCAGAAGAGGGAGAAAACTTAAGGGGTAGACCAAGCCCTAAACTTTTCCTTTTTTCCCCTAAGCATTTTCCCACCTTGTAACATTATTTTGTCTGAAACATTTTTTTTTTTTATTTTCAAAACTGTTTTCAGCTTGACCGAGCCAAAAAGCCATTTACAAAGTCATTTTCAAAGCGGTGGCCCATCGTATTCTGGCAATTTGGTATCAGGCCTGTGCTCTTTTGAAATGAAATGGTATTTGAGACGTATTACAAAAGTAAGTAAAAGTATTTCCAAATACTTCATTTAAAATTAAATGCTATTTCAAAAGTAAGCGAGAACCATCAGAGCACAGTTTGCTTATGTTGAATGAAAGAATGAACCACTTGCAGGAAGGGGTTTGCATGGGTGGAGTTTGGGGTTTTCTATTTGTTTTTAAATTATATTTTCACAGTGCTTCAAAATGCTGTCATTTTGCCACATTTTAGGCTGAAATTGCCATTCTTAACTAAAGAGGGGAGTCCAGCTAAAACCTTAGGGCAGGAATTTCAGATGGCCAGAGCCAGTGGGGATAAATTCCACCCTTGATTCCAAATGATGGCCAAGCACACAGAAAAACAACCTCCATTAGCAGCTCCCTGGCACCGGGACCTGTGTGAGCCTTTTCAATTCCCAGAGTCTCAGAACTTGAAAAAGCCATTCCACACTTATTTAGTGGAATATCTTTATTCAACCCTAAATGTACGCAATCAGCATTAGGTTGATGTATTCCAGCCAGCAGCGACTTGGGGGATCCACTTGAACAGGAGACTTCATGAATATTCTACAGACTGACATTTGTTTGCAGTATTTGAATATTTCCTAATAACCAGGGGAAAAAAAATGCGTTCCAGGAGGCCAAGCTCATGAATGCTTTATAAAGCCAGGTCTCCCCTGAAATATCATAAATGGCAAACATTGCTCACTACATATGCAAAAACACTGGGCATTTCCAGCACCTGAGCTCCACTGGGAGCTCCCCTTTCCAGGCTGGGTCTGGTGGGCAGCGGGTCCCAGCTCCAGGTCTCTTCCATGGGATGCAGGGGAGGAGGTGCCCACCACTCCCTGACACTCCTAACGTCCCAAAAGGTTGTTTTTTTAATGGGAGCAGAAAATAGGTGTCTCACAGTCCTTCTGTTAGCAGAATCACACAATCACAGAGAGCTTTGGACTGGAAAGAATTTTAAAGATGCTCCAGTTCCAGTCCCCCACTGTGGGCAGGGATGGCACTCTATGGCTGGAGAAATCCCTTCTTTTGAGGGAACTCTTATCAAGGATTATTAGTATTTTTTATGAGCCTCAGTCCTGCAGCAGCACTGCAGGAGTGTTTTATTTTTTACTGCTGTATCTTTTCTCCTTCACATCATAAACTTCAACCCCTCAAAATATAACTTTCAATCTATGCCACCCCCAGTACTTGAACACAAAGAAAAAAACCACACTCGAGGTAACCGCAGCCATTAAGGATGTGAACAGTTATTTCCTCCAGCTCCTCCTCAGTGACCCTTATTTAAAGCATTCCAAAATCCAGCCTTTTTCCAGCCTTGGCCTGTGCTTGTTGAGGGCAAGTGAAATGGATTTTCATTTGCTACACAGTTCTCTCCAACCATTCAATCTTTCTGCCCTTATTTATTCTTTTACAAAGTCAGTGGGTCCCTATCTAATATTAATATTTCTTTGTCTTGAAGAAGTACAAGGATTACTCATAAAATCTCTGCTTCTGCATATTTTGAAGAGTAAATAAGGGGATTTTGAAAGCCTATTTGGCATCGGCCTAAATCTGCCTTTCAAAGCTCCTTTGTGACCAAACCAGTTGTCCAACACACTCCTCATTGTCTCAACAGCTTCATAATTCTGACGGTGCTGTCTCACTCCAAACAGATTGCTTCCAGCTCCAGGATTAGTCCAGTGACGTGCAGCCAAAGTCAGGGAATTCAGTTCCTCTTAAAACACACAGAAAGCACCAGAAAGCTTTGATGTTGTTTGGAGCAAGCAGGCCAACTAGCTTGAGTCAGACACTGAGGGATGAATCCATCACCTGAGATTTCTCTCACAGCCAAAAGAGAGGAATGAGCACTTTTAGCAGGCAGGTCTCCTCAAATGCCCATTTTCAGCTGAGACAAATCATGCCTGAGGTTGTCTCTTCCCACTGACTAAAATCCCACGAATCTGGGAGCACAAGGCTCACAGCTCATGTTTGGAGACTCCACCTGGAACATGAAACCATCCTCAGAAACAGCAGCCTGACACAAAATCCTAACAAACCACAGGGGCTGCCTTCCATCCCAGCTTCATTTTAGCTGTTTTCCCTGCATTCAAGAGATTCCTCAATCCAATCAAGTGCTTATTAACTGCTCTGAGCTCTTATCAGCAGAATGTGCTGCTGCTGCCAAATTAATGCAACAAGGATGAAGTCACCCCTGGAATGTTTTATCCCACAAAACCTGTGCGTGCATCCAGGTAAGGATGTCCTGATGGAGTCCAGGTCACGCTCCTGCAGAGCCAGTGGAGGTCCTGGTCCCATTTTGGGTCTGATATTTCCACCATCAGCCATCTGGAAATGTTTCACTAATTAAAGGCTCTCCCTGAAAACTCAATTTGGCAATACTCCTCCAGCTCTGCAGTAGATTTGACCTTGGTGACCCCAACTATTGTGCTCTGCAGGTTGACAAGGTGCTGAATAAACAGGTAAGCACAGATTTTGTCTCCTTTACTAATAAATCAATTTTAATTACGGCGACAACATCAGCAACAGAATCGAGTCAAACTGCTGGGGCCATTCTTCTCCCCAGCTAACTATCCCAAATTAAAGGGTGAATTGCACTGTGCTCGGGGTATTGTCATGCAGACGAGGGAAAACAACTCGCTTTCCAATTTCCTCATGCAAATGCAGGCGGAATTGTTGAGACACAGAATATGTTTTGCCATCTCAGTGGTTCTGTAGAAGATAAGAGGAGCCGCGAAAGTTTTGCAATTTGTAAGCTGGCAGCTTATTAAATAAATAAATAAGAACCCCCGCCCTGCAAACCCAAATGTTTAAATAACATTACAAGTAAACTGTCAAGGTCAGCAAATAATACGTTTAAACAATCTTGTATTCTTTTTGCCTTTCTGCAAAGACTATGCTATAATTTATGGGTTTATTTCCTTTTCAAAAGAAGTTTCTTGATACAGTCTCAAACTCTAGCGGAATATTAAAAAAATAATAGCAAAATATTCCAGCCTGAAGGCTCTTGCAGGGTGCTCTGCATTCCCAAGCTGGTGCCTGCACCTCCCTAGCACGAGGCAGGCGGCACTGCAACACCAATTTCTGTCAAGTTACACCCTACCCAATAATTGCAGGCATCCAGAGAATGGTTCAGGCCACACCTGGTGTGCCTCACCCACCAAGAAGAAAAAAACTTGTGTGGATAAAGGGGGAAGAAAGGCACCTCAGTCATAACCAAGTAGGACCAGATGTTATTTTTTACCTTTTCAGGACCAAATGAACACTCAAGAGCAGTTACATGAGTCTGAGTCCCCTCCCAGGCTCCTTACGTGTTTCATCTCCATGACTCCATGTGTCACTCTTTCCCTTTTATCCCACATCTGAGAGGATCCCTGCTCCCACAGGAATGCTCTCCATGCCCTTGGGGTTAGTGTAAAGGCTGGACCACATGCAGTGCTGCAGGACACCCTGTGATGGGGACATTTCCAGGGTGTCACCCACAGCTGTGGCCAGTGACAGCACTAAGCACCACCCACACCCACACTCCCCCAGCTCCTGTGGCTGTGGGGCAGAGTTTGGTGATTTCCATGCTGAACTCACCCCCAACACCATTAAACTCAAATCTCCAGTGCCAGGGACAGCGACAGGAGCCACAGCTCAGCAAGTGAGACCCTGATACATCTGGCCACAGAATTATTGAATCATTAGGGTTGGTAAAGACCTCCAAGATCATCAAGTCTGACCTTTGACCAAGTTAAATTCCAGGTCCACTAAACCATACCTTGAAATGACACATCCCTTTGTTTTTCTGAACACTCCTAGGGGGGATGACTCCTCCATTTCCCTGGTCCAATGCTTAACCACTCTTCCTATGACATTTTTCCTAATAACTAACTTGAACCTCCCTTGGTGCAACCTGAGGCCATTTAATCTCCTCCTGTCCTTGTTCCCTGGGAGCAGAACCTGATCTCCCCCTGTCTGTCCCCTCTTGTCAGGGAGCTGTGGAAAAACACCAGGTCCCCCCTGAGCTTCCTTTTTTCCAGTCTGAAGAACCCCAGTCGCCTCAGCCACTCATCCAGGCTGATTTCCAGATGTCCCACCCCAAAACTTCCCCTGACCTGGGCCTCCTCCCCTGCTCCAAACCCAACCAGCCCAGCTCAGCCAATGTCACACAGGGATCAGCAAAAGGTGCTTCCCTCTTCTCCATGGGTCCATCTCAGCTGCTCTGGCATGCTCTGAACTAGAAATAAATGGATATAATCTGTAAAACAGCCTGATGGGGTTGGGAGGAGGGAGCTGACGCCAAGCCACTGACCATATGCACTGAGCACGGAGAGGGAAGGGGAAGCAGGACTGGAAGAGGCTCCTGCCGAGCAGCTGTCAGCCCACCCTGGCTCTTTGTGGGACTAAAAGCGTGTAATTCCCAACTCCTGCATGCTGCACAAGTTATCATTGGGAAGTTGTTGCTCTGCAGTGACTTGACAGTCTAACAATGCAAAATAAATCTATTCACGCTGCTTTGGCGAGACCAAATCCCGGGAATGTGCCGCAACAGCAGAGAGCAGTGATAAGTTCTTGTAACTTACAGCAACTCGGTGCTGTCCTCATTACCATAAATTATCTTCCTGCACACACAGGAAACCTTTCCAATGGACTCCAGCTTTTATTCCCTGCTCTGTGTTAAAGCTGGGGGTGCTTTGTGTGAGCCCAGAGCCCTCCTGATGGGGCTGGGTTTGAAGTGCCTGAAGCTGCAGCGCTTCTCCCGCTTCTCTGACCAGAGCATTGGTGTTAGCAGTGCTTTCTGAAGGCTTGTGAAGAGGATTCACAGCTGGATTTTGTGCTCTGGAATCCACAGGGACTTTGCACATCATCTCCTGCAGGTCTCTCTGTGCAGCCTGGGTAGGGCTTTGTAGCAGAATGTGGTTAAAAGGAGGGGAGAAATTCTGCCTCGAGGGGAAGAGCAGAACCAAGACAAATTCACAGAGCCCAGGAATGAGGCACCGAATAAATCAAAGTGGACAGCTGAGGGAACAGTGCTCTGCCTATCAGCGGGATCTTGGATGCATCAGTGTTGATGAGAAAGGGCAGTGAGACATCTTCATTTCACCTGGTCCCTCGTGGAGCACATGCCCACAGCCAGGACTGGGGAACACAGATCCCCACAGACGTGCTCCCAGTCTGGTACCAATTCCTTGCCTCATCTCCTGCACCCTGTGCACACTGGAGCTCTGGAAGGACCTGTCCATGCCCACTGCTCCACCCAGGATCTGCTGGCCAGCACATCCTGCAGTGCTCCAACAACTGGAGATCCCCAGGCCCTGCACAGCAGCAGGCAGAGACACACAGGGCCTTGACTGAAATAAAAGTAGTGCTTTTTTAAAGCTTTGTCTGGATTTGCAGCTCGGGAAAGTTGCTCTATGAGGATGTTTGGGGCCCCAGCCTGAAAGGAAACATTTGTTCTGGATTAGACAGCTGGAACCGGAACAGGCTGGGAGAGCTGGGGGTGCTCACCTGGAGAGAAGGCCCTGCCAGGGCCTAAAGGGGCTCCAGGAGAGCTGGAGAGGGACTGGGGACAAAGCATGGAGGGACAGGACACAGGGAATGGCTTCCACTGCCAGAGGGCAGGGATGGATGGGATATTGGGAATTAGGAATTGTTCCCTGTGAGGGTGGGGGGCAGGGCTGGCACAGGGTGCCCAGAGCAGCTGTGGCTGCCCCTGGATCCCTGGCAGTGCCCAAGGCCAGGCTGGACAGGGCTTGGAGCAGCCTGGGACAGTGGAAGGTGTCCCTGCCCATGGGACAAGATGTTCTTTAAGGTCCCTTCCAACCCAGACCATTCCTGGATTCTGATTTCACAATCCACTGTGGTGGATTGACCTTGGCTGGACACCAGGTGCTCGAAGAGCTGCTCCATCTTTCCAGCTGGACAGTGGAGATAAAACAAGATGGAAAACAACTCAGAGGCTGAGATAAAGCAGTTTACTAAAGCAAAGAGAACAAAAAGGTTTATTCTCTCCTTCCCATCAGCAAGGGATGCTCAGCCACTTCCTGGGAAGCTTCAGCACATGGAGAGGCTGCTCTGAGCCATAAATACAAATAATGACTGCCCCCCATTCCTGGTCCCTTCCTTCTCTCTTTGCTCTGAGCTGGGGCTCTGGAGTGTCCCTTTGGTCAGGGTGGGCCAGCTGGCCTGGCTATGTCCCCTCCTGGGATTGTGCTCACCCCAGCCCCTGGATGTGGGGAATGTTGAGAGAGAGTGCTGAGGCTGTGCCAGCTGTGCCCAAACACACATGAGTGTGTTATAAACACCTTTCCAGCTCCCACTGGGAGCACAGCACTGGGATGGCTCCTGTGGGAAATGAACTCCAGCTCAGCAGACCAAACACATCCCTTCCCACCCCAAAAATTCATCTGAACTTCACAGGAGGAGCATCCACCCTCCCCGTGCAGCCCAGCAGAGATGGCAGTGGTCAGGACACATGAGGGACTTCCTTCCTCAACAGAAATGGAACCACAGAAGGCTCCCAGCACCAGAGTCAGCAGCCTGACAAAGCATATCCTGAATGTCCTGGTGCTTCCTCTCCAGGTGGATTTTGGCTCTACAAAGACTCTAGTGGGACCACAGGTTCACATTAGCAAATTGCCAAGCAGCAACTTATCTCCAAAAGCTCTTATTGGGGAAAGGCTTTTGGAGGTTTTCTGTTTTGGATTTAGGGCTTTCTCCCATTTTTTTCTTAAAACAAAGACTGCTTGTACTGGTGCAGGCAGAGCTGACTGCCTTGTGCAGGGGATGGGGGAGCAGATTTAGGGAAGGGGAGGCACAATCCCAATGGCTAGTTTAGGTGTCCCACACCTGCATGAGCCATGTGCTGCATTAGCACACCTCTCTCCACATGGAACTGAGGACTTCCAGCTTATTCCCTTGAAATCCCTCAGCCACCTGATACCAGCAGGAAGCTGGGGGATTTGGATGTTGAAACATTTTTTTTCCAAATCACAGGGGTCAAATTAAGTTTGTTTTCCTCTCTATTCTAGCCAGGCTAAAAACCATGCTGCCGAAATCCACAGTGCCATGAAATGAGGGAATATCCCCCAAATCTCCCCTCCAAAGCCAAGCTGGGAGATGTGCTCCTCTCCAGGCTCCATACCAGGAAACATTTGCAACTCTCAATCCCCAATTTCCCTGAGCTCCTGTCCCAGGCAGACCCAAGCCTGGTCTTTGGCTGGGTTTTAACTGAGTGGTGTCTCCTGTCCCTTTGCTGGGGGATCAGCTCTCGGGGAGCTGTTCCCAATTTATTCCTCAAGCTGGATGCTCCTAAGCAGGCGACAGCCCTAAGTGCTTCTTGACAGAAGCTTGGAAATATAATGTGCCGCAGGTTGTGTTTCCTCCCTCTTAATAGGATGCAAAGCTCCGTTTTCAAAAGGATATGCTAACATTTTAAGCTCTTTTTGTTCGTATAAATGATAATGTAGTCAACACAAGGGCCTCATCTCTCCTTGAAGTGAATATTATTCCTATTCACCTTAACACATGAGCACCAGGCTCGAGAGGAAACCTTGGCCAAGCTCCCCCTGAATGGGCTTATCCAAGGCTTTGCTCCCAGAGAGGAGCTGATGGAGGAGAAGCAAATCTGGCCACTGCTAGAAAACGAAATGTTGGACTTGAGGCCTCCTTAAATTGTATAAGCTACTGCAGCTCCTCATTCAGTGCCGTGCAAAAGGAGATCTCCCAGTCCCAGAAGAATGATTTCCTGGGGGAAGGATGCAATAAATAATTTGCCTGAAATAGAGAGGTCAGGGCGTTGACCAAGACGTGAGGAGATCTTTGCTGTAGGCAAACTACAGAGAAACTGTGGAGTAAAGTCATAAAAGACAAAAGCCATCAGTTTTTAGGAGCACTGACTTCTCCAAGCCCCTTCATTATCCCTCCAGTGCCTGAAGGAGCTGACAAGAAAGATGGAGAAAGACTCTTTACAAGGACATGGAATGGCATGAACAGGGAATGGCTTCCACTGCCAGAGGGCAGGGTTAGATGGGATACTGGGTAGGAATTCCTCCCTGTGAGGGTGGGGACGCCCTGGAATGGATTTCCCAGAGAGGCTGTGGCTGCCCCTGGATCCCTGGAAGTGTCCAAGGTCAGGTTGGACAGGGCTTGGAACAGCCTGGGATAGTGGAAGGTGTCCCTGCCATGGAAGGGGTGGCACTGGATGAGCTTTAATGTCCCTTCAACCCAAACCATTCCATGACTGACACTGTGACTATTTAGGCTTGTGGTGCTTTTCCATACTCAAGGACCAGGATTCCCTCCACATGCCAGCCCCTCTCTGAACAAATGCACCCTGCTGTCTCCAAAAGACATTCCTGGCAAAGCACACCAGCAGCACTCAGATTCAGGGAGGGAGGAGTTGAAACCCTTCAGGTTTCCCTGCTTGTGAGGTTTTGGAAGGCGCTGTTCTCCTTGTTTTCAGCGCCCAGGCTCCTCATCACACCTGTCTTACACACAACCCCTGACAGGTTCACAGACAGACCTGTCTGCCTGCTCCCAGATTACAAAGGAAGGATCAATTCCAGCCTGTCAATCCCTCCGTTTCATTAGCAACTGATTGGGAGGCATCACATCCTGTCTTCCAAGAGTCAAACCCGTAAACAAGACAACATTGTTAAAAAATGAAAAAAAAGCCCCAAACCACTGAAAAAACAGCTAATAAAAAGCTCTGACTGCCAGATGCCAGGGATTGCTACGAGACTGCAGCAGGAATAACAATTTGGGAGATAATTGAACTATTCCTGTTGGCCATGAAACCACAGCTCTGGTGGGACAGGCAAAAAGAGGTTTCTCAAAGTTA
The DNA here is from genome assembly GCF_036417665.1 of Passer domesticus. NCBI lineage: Eukaryota > Metazoa > Chordata > Aves > Passeriformes > Passeridae > Passer > Passer domesticus. The sequence goes on along the minus strand of NC_087496.1, from coordinate 1,973,675 downwards.
TTGGACACCTTGGAAGATGCTTTTCCTTTTTGGATAAGCAGGAAAAAAGGTGCCATAAGGAGAGAAGGGGAATTGTTCAGAAAACCATCCCTCTCTCCCTAGATTTTCAATACAACCTCACCATTTCCAAAGCTGGGGAGGTGCTGGCTGGGTTCCTCAGGAAGGACTAAACCCATCCATGTTTTTTTCCTAAAGCACCAACTGTCACGACTGTCAATTCAGCTCCTTTCATGGAGATTAGAATTCATTTGCAAAAGTAAAAAGAGATTGGGAAAAAAAAAAAGTAAAAAAAAAAAACAAAGAAGGAAAAGGAAAGAAAAGGTATTTAATTGGCAACTGAATTCTTCATGAAACAAAGAGATGGATTCATGCAAAGAAGAATAGGGAGAGCTGTTTTGATATCTGAATTTTAATGACTCCATGGCATCCCTATTTGTTATGTATCTGCTTTCGAAATGTCACGGCTGGCTCTAGTGGTAATTACTGAATTTCAACATTTATAGAAAAGCAGCACATACAGTATGGAGATAATTGCCCAGTTGGAGAGTTATGAAGGATCCAGGTTCCCCCCCGCCCTCCTCCCTCCTTCTGTGACTACAGATTTTTGGTAATTATCACTAGAGCCACTTGTTAAAAAATCAGAAAGCAGGTAAACAACAAACACCAGTGTAGTTTATTCATTAAAATTCAAAAAACACATCATCATATTGATCTTGAAATTACAAACTGCTGCAGCTTGCAAAAAGCAGGGCCCTCCTGCTACCCTGGTGTTTAGTGTTGCTGTAAATCATACACTGAGACACTTTCCTGATAACAATTGTTATGTAATAAACACTACTGTGGGGCACTTACAGGTAAAATAAATCGATTTATCCAGGTTATAACATCAGCCATGATCAGACCACAAATCCTGGGGCTTGGGGTGGATCTGATGTCAGCACAAAGCAGGGAGCACCCACACTCCAAGGAGAAACACTCCAAAGCAGTTGGGGAGTTTGATGTTTGAGTTTTGGCTTAAAACTCAAACTGCAAACTCAAAACTCAAAACTGCACATGCCTTTTGGCCCCGGTCTGTCCCAAAATGCTGCTGTATCCATAAAAGTCCCAAAGGAAAGGGCAGCTCAGCTCTGCCTCTGCCCTGCTTTCATCCACATGACTCCTACTCTTTGCAGCAAACACTCTCCCCACCTTGCAGACAGGAAAATCCGGACACTCAGCTGTAAATCCCTTGGTTTCTCTCAGCTCCTCACTGGAGGGCTGTGTGATGTCCCCCACCTCCCTTGTGCCCCATGCCAGGAGTCACAGCAGAGCCAGCAGTGCTGTCTGCACACAGGATTCGGGCTCAGCTTCAAACAGCCCCAGGTGCTGAGATTTTAGAATATGAGATTCTGTGACGCTCCGATCTTTAATCAAAGTCAGGTACAAAGAAAACTCGCCTGCTTAGAAGTGGGGATGTGTTAGAAGCAGGGGCATGGGTTGGGGAAGGTAAACACACAGGGATATAATTAAAGGAGAAAAGACAGTTAACGACAAGAATCTCCTGGCTTTTACAAAAACACAGAAGGAAAAGACCATTATACAGACACAGGAGATAAGTGGATCCAGCACAGATAAGACTGACAGAGGGAAATTGGAGGCAGGAGAGGATAAGAAGCTGACACTGACACTTACAATATTTACTTTTCCATCTGTGTTCACAAATGAAGAGGATGAGGATTTGCCTAAGTCAGGGATCAGAACCCTGGGGAGAGGAGAAGAGGAATTAGGGAGTGTGCAGATAACACAAGAAATGGTCAATAAGAGCTTAGGGGAACTTAAACTGACACAAAGCATTAGGGACCAGATGGCAACATGTGTAGGAGGGATTTACCAAACAGGGGAAGCAATGGCAGGGCAGGACTTCAGCCCCATGGATTCCCTGAAAATGGGGAAGGTAGGGAACAGAGAGCTCCAGCAGCAGGTGGACATTTACACCAGAACCATCAGTGATCTCTCCAAGTCCCCATTACTCTGACAACTCTCTCCTGGCGATGCTGCAGACAGCAGGGTGGATTATCCCAGCTGCCTAAAGTAATATTTTTTTGGACAAAAAAGTCACTAATTTCATTGCTCTGAGGGCTCCTCTTGAACTGCTCTTCCCACCTTTATTTTACTATTCAAGGCTTAGAGTGTCCAGGAGAGAATTAAAATTTGGGTGTTTTCTGAGGGCTTACAACTAAATCTGAGGTAGGAATATCAGAGCTGAGCCGGCTTTCTCAAACCACCACTCCGTGAGACAGTTAATTGTAATTAAACCCATCTTTATTTAAGACCACATAAAGATTTGCTTAACCTAAGCCTCCCTCCAAAACCAACACACATGACTAGCACAAAGCCAGAGGGGTGCCTCCTTCAATACAAACCTTAATGCTGGGGGAATGTGGAGGGAATCAGCTGCCCATCGACTGGAAGAGGAGTATTTATTTGGAAGCTCATTTTTAAGGGGAAGAAAGGCTTAAAAATGCCCAGGTTCATTAAGAACAGCCAAGATGATCTGATGAGAAGCAGATCAATCCTTATTAACTTGTTAGGAGCCTTTGAAGATGTTTCTTGAGTCAGTGGACACGGGAGCTGTGATTGGCACCTCTCGCTGCCCAGGGAGTCACAGACAATGCCCGTGGGGCTCATACTAATGGGAACCACTGGGAAAGTCTGGGAGAGAAAGGAGACCCACAAGGACACCCCACAGTGTCAGGGGCTGCCCTGACATCCTGGACGAGGCTCCCCAGGGAGGTGAGGAGCAGGTTTACAGCCCGCTCTGCCCAGCCTGCAGGGTAATTTAATGAATTTATCATCTTGATGCACATTTGTAGTGCAACCCCCAGCTTTGCCCATTTTATTGCACCTTCCAGCTGTCTGCCTAACCCACAACTCAGCTCTACGACTCTCTGGCAGGTCTGAGCAACCTTCTCCTACTAAAGGTTCTCCTGGAGCCAAGGAAACAGGAGTCTGACCAGAAACACCAATGGAAAGGCTGAATTGGAAATAGTAACATACACCAGGAAAGACTGAATTTGAAACATTAACACACACCAGGAAATGCTAAATTGGAAATATTAACATACACCAGGCAGGACATCCTCCTTGACATCCTTCACCCTCAGCTTGCTCACATCAGTCCGGACTGAGCAAGCCATGATGTCTTAGAAATATATTCCCCAATATTTTTATTTCCCAAATATTGCTGTTCCAGAAGGAACCAGGGCTGGGTTGGTAATAATCAAATAAGTCTCCAGAATATGAATATCCCTCCGCCATCATTAGGGATGAATGTTATGGAGATGAAGCAGTGGAACAGGATAATGAGGTGTGCAGTGGAGGAGGCTGGGAGCCTGCCAGACAGGGAGGATGCCACTTCCTATCATTATTCATTGGTAAAATTGATAGCTTGTGCCACCAGCCTCTCCCCCAGTTCCACATTCATCCCAATTAAGGAATCACAACTGATCTCAAGGAACGAAAGTGTCACAGTGTTCAGCTGGGGCGGAGCAACTTTGCCTCCCAGCTCCCACAGCTGCTGGACAAGAAGCTCCTAGCTCACCTGATGTCCTGTTTCTTCCATATAACAAGAAAATAACATTTCTCATGACCCTAGGATGTTTTCTTGTTCTTGGTTGGGTGAGAAGATGAGCTGCCACCTTTGCCCCTCCTCTGTGCCCACCTCTGAAGAACGAGGTCTACATTCCACAGGGAGGATGATGCCCCACCACAACCCCTCTAGACAGCTGCCAAAATCCCAGGCAGTGTCTGGAGCAGGGTTTGCTGTGTGGGTGGTGACACGCCACCAGTGATGGGTGCCAGATGGGAGAAAGCAAACGTGGGATCTCATGCATGGAACTCATTAAGTTGACTTTGTAAGGAACACCCTGAAAACTTAGGCTGCATCAAGTGAAATGTAGGTTGGATATCAGGAAAAAGTTTTTTTATGGAAAGAGTGATAAAGTACTGGAGTTGTCTGCCTGGGGATGTGGTGGAGTCACTGTTGCCACATTTCTCTTCACAGAGAAAAGCAAGGCACAATTCTTCCCAAGCATTTCTGAGATTCACATTCTCTGAACCTCAGAGAAAGGAAAAACACAATTCTTATCTTATTTGCTGTGCCTGTGTTGTGCAAAAGTAGAATGCAATATGGAGACTGTTCATCCAAAGGGATGGTGTTTTGCTTCCTTGGCCTATCAGGGCCAAGTGTGTGTGTGGAGACTGTTGGCTGACAGTCACAGGAGAGTCACGAGAGGAGGGCAGTCTGTGCAGTTGTGTGCAGAGATGAGTGCTTGGCAGATTCAGTTTAGATGTAATGTAATATAGTATAATAAAGTAATTAATTAGCCTTCTGATATCAGTGGAACATTCCACCTTCATCAGGGTCTTCCCAGTTTAGTAATAAGTCATCATCCCTGGGTGTGTTTAACAAAGCCTGGATGTGGCACTGGGTGCCAGGGTTTAGCTGAGGAGTTGGGGCTGGCTTAGACTCGATGATCTTGAAGGTCTCTTCCAACCTGCTGGTTCTGTGAATTCTGTGAATTCTGTGATAACACCCCTCAGAGAGGCGCTGCAAACCCAGATCTTACGAGGCAGCAGAGACTCCCTCTCTCACACCTGACTAAGTCCCCTAATCACAGGCAAAACTTCAATCAGCGCTTACAACAATCCCACAACACAAATCCATCCGACGCTCCATTAATGCTCGCAGTATGACTTGTTATCCACAAAGGAAACACTGCTGGGTGATAATGAAGGCGTTCGATTGGGATTTCGAGATGAGCAACAAGAAGTGCCTGGTTACCAGAGCGTGACACTCCAAGCTGGGATAAATAAGCTCTTGATTGCTGCGCTCAGCCCAAGTCACCTGTGGCTCCACTGAGGAGCCTCTACCTGCCCACCACCGTTGTCAGCTGGCTGGGATGATGACAAAACCATGGTTCTGCTGCCTCTTTCTTGTTTCCCAGCCAGGCCTGGCCTTTCCTGGCACAGGGCTCACATGTTTGTATCACCACCAATGCCATGAAGCTCAGTGAGGTCACGGGAAGTAGCAGAGCAGAAGTGGCTCACTGTGAGTGGAGCATTATCTCCATTAATTGAGGCTGGGTAAGAGCTGTACAGGCCAATTTTTACCCATCATTCTCTCCAAAGGACCAGCTCACCTCTCTGGGCCCTGAACCATTAATGTGGGGGTTTTATGCCCTGCTCAGGATTCTTTATTAAACTAGCCTGGCATTTCTGTCAGCACAGGGTCACAATTTCACTGCACAGCCTCATTGTCTGCACCAGAGCAGCACGAGCTCTGCAACAAAGAAGAGGAAAATCACAGAAATACGTTGTTTTTCCTGACACGAGGCTCAGGGAGGGGCTGGCATCACTGAGGACTTGCCTTCCTTGCTGCTGCCCTGTGAAAGGCAGCCCTGCCCTGCACCACTGAGCACCAGTGTCTTGTCTCACCTGCCTGGCTTGGGATGTAAAAGAGCCCTTCCTGAGCCTAAGCTGCAAAACACTAATAATTCTCCTGGCAGCTGGAGTCCTGACTGGAAGCCTTGTTTTATTGCTTTCATGCTACTTTTTTGCTCAGAAGGCAAGGAAAATGTCAGAGAAGTCTAAAACCCCTCCTATTTTTATATTCATTGGCATAGAAAGCAGTGAACTTTCATCTCCCCTCAGTGTTGATTTAGGGCAACTTTGCTGGGACAATTCAGAACACAATAATGATGACGATGATAAAAAATATAAATATATAATGGTCTCACATATAGCAGGGAAGAATTTGGGACTGAGTGAAAGTAGAAGAGAGCAGAACTTCTCCAGGTGATGCTGTGCCACCCAAAGGTTTGCCTTGCTTTCTCTCACAGATGAAAAACAATTCAAAACCCAAGGGACACATTTGGGGACAGTCCCAACTCACTGTTTATAAAGAGGGGATGTGTCTCCCCCAACAACAGCTCACCTCTCTTGGTATGAGCTGCAGCAGGAGCCTGACCCTGGTGGGTTTGGAGGAGCCAAAGGTTGGTTTGGGTGCTGAGGGTGAGCGAGGGCAGCTGATGCTGAAGGGCAGGAGCAGTTTGGGGCAGACAATAAACACCCCAGGCTCCAGGCCTTGAAGCAGTTTTTGGCAATTAAGAGTTAGGGCAGCACCTGCTTAGGAGTGGAGGAAGGGGAGCCTCACCTCTGCTGCAGCATTTTTTCCAATCTTCCTTAGAAATCCCTGGTGCTGCTCCCAGGCAGTGACAGGACATGGCTCACTGGAATTGTCCTCACTGGCAGCTGTGGGGACTGTCAGCAAGCCCAGTCCCCACGCACTGACAGAGTGAAGCAGCTCTCCCAGGGATTCCCTTTCCCCCTGCACCACACGGTCCATTGCACAAAATGTTCCCCCCACTCCCAAATACAGCAAAATGCAGGATATTGGTGAGCCAATAGCAAGTGTGGCTACACACAGTAAAATATTACACGTGTGGTCCCACCCACCTTGTAAATAATCAGCTTTGAAAAGCTTTGAGTTGGTCAGGAAGGACCAGCTGAGCAGCTGATGGGGGCTCTGCCCCATGTACCTGTAGGTGCTTTACTCACCCCCCTTCCTTTTATTTTTAATATCATCACTGCTCTAAAAATGAAATCAACTTGACACTGATGGAAGCTGAAAAACCCCACCAGACCAGTTTCTCCATGTGCCTGACTCCAGGGCCCCTTGATCAAATTGTTTTCCTTTTCCCTGCTGATCCCCACGAACTCCTCAGCTCTGCCCAGGGGGGACAGGGCTGGAAATGGAAGCCCAGGTTTCCCTTTGGCATCGAGCTGTCAGAGACAGCTCCGTGAGCATCATCAGTTCTGTGGCTGCTCCTCGGGAGCAAGGCACAGCTTTGGAGATGGAAATGAAACATTTCTTTCCCATTCTCTTTTCCCTGCCAAGCCAGTAACAAGCTGGAGATGGGAAGTGCCAGGAATGGATGAAAATAGAAGGGAAATAGCTGATAGTATTTCAGCTAAACCAGCCCTAGGGTGAGGCAGAGAGCATCTCCTAAGGAACCCCTGACCCTCACAGTACAGCCCTGAAAACAGGGAGGTTATTTCTCCCACGGGAAACAGTCCTGCCTCAATTAGCAAAATTTTCAGCCCAGATGGAGCAGGGTTATTATCTACCATAACTATCACTCTGCTTCACCTGCAAAACACCCTGCCTGGCTCCAGAGCCCTTCCCTCTCCACACAAAGCACGTCCCAGCTTTCAGGCTTCACCAGCTCCTTGTCCCTTCAAGGCTGATCAACCTTGGCTTGTAAACGAGGTGAGTGGCTGCAACACTTGCTCCTTTACGAGCTCAGTCCTGCAGCATCTTTAGGAGGTTGGAGGGGAAGAGAGAGGAGAAATAACACATTCTGCTGCCACTGGAAAGCAAATTATTTCCCAGCCAACATGAAAAACCCACTCATGAACTGACCACGGATTGGTCATTACTCCCACTTGATATTTATCACTGGGTTGTTTCACCAAATGAATCCTGTCACCAGCCTTTGCAGGCAGTTGCCAAGTCCCAGGAGCAGCTGCAAATCTTCATTAATAAAATTTCAGGAAGTGCTTTGTTTGGGCTGGAGACTGCCACTTCCCATCCTGCCACCCTGCAAGTGTGAGGTGGCACCAAAAGTTGTGTGCAAAAAAAGGCCTGTGAATTTGAAATGAAAACAGATGTTGGGAAAGGCCATCATCCAGCGTGTGCTCAAGGAAATGCCATTAACATTTCCCAGAGATGGGCCCTGAAATCTGGATGCTGCAGGGGATGTGTTCACAGTTAATGAATGGGGTCCTTCCACGGGTGGTGTGACAATGGGGTCACGCCTGCTGCTGTCAGGGAGGGTGTGGAGGTACCTGGGTGTGAGGGCTGAGTCTGAGAGAAGCCACAGGCAGCACCTGGCTCTCCCCAGGCCAGGAGCTCTGCAGTCCCACAGCATCAGACTGGTTCTGAAAATTCCCAAAGTTTGGTATTCCCTTCATGCAGAGACACAGAGCACTTACTTGAGGATAAACAAGGCTATCCCAAACAGCCCAGATGGAGACAGGAAAAATCTGAAGGAGCACAGAACATTCTCCCTTTGCCATTCCCAAAACCGGGTGTGAGGGGCAGGTGAGATGGAACCAGGCTGCTGCTCTCGGCCGGAGCCTTCTGCCAAGGTGGATTTGTACTTCTGGGAACACACCTTCATGATACTCAAAGGGCAGGAGAAAGTCAAAGCAACACTTCCAGGCAGCCAGGAGGGTTCACAGAATATCCTGGTTTGGAAGGGACCCACAGGGATCATCCAATCCCACATTTGGCCCTGCCCAGACCCCCCAACAACCCCACCCTGGGCATCCCTAGCAGCGCTGCCCAAAGGCTCCTGCAGCTCTGGCAGCCTCGGGGCCGTGCCCATTCCCTGGGGAGCCTGGGCAGTGCCAGCACCCTCTGGGGGAAGAACCTTTCCTGATCTCCAGCCTGCCCTGCCCTGGCCCAGCCCCAGCCGTGCCCTGGCTCCTGTCCCTGTCCCAGGGCAGGGATCAGAGCTGCCCTCAGGAGGAGCTGCAGCCCCTGGTGATGTCTGACTTCAGTCTCCTCAGCTGAACAAGGCAAGTTTCTTCAGCCACTCCTCGTGTAGCCCCTTGAGACCCTTCACCATCTCAGACTTGATTCAGCTTGGATGGGGCAAACCCTGGCACCTGATGCTCCTGGGTGCTGGGCAGGGTGATGCACCCCCAGCAAGAGCCCAGGGCAAAGCTGTCTCTCCCACCTCCCAGAATTTGGGTGAAGGTTCCAGTTTGGAACACTTTGCAAGCCGTGCCCCTCACTCTCATGGGAAGCTTTGCTGTTCACTGCAGGAGTGTCCCCGTGCTGGGGACAGCTCTCCCCTGCCAGCCAGCTCTGCTCCCTGGGGCACTCAGGATGGCACTCAGGATGGCACTCAGGATGTCCCAGCTCTCCGTGGCTGCTGCCTTTACACCTCCCTGTGCTCAGAGCTTTGGGGAACCTCACTGTGAGTGACGGACACGGCCTCCAGCAGCACACACAGCTCTTGGCTGGGGCTGAATCAAACCCAGAGAATTCCATTTAAAACCACAAACACTGCCTTTAAATCAAGGTAATGCTGGCTCATGCAGCCAGGAGCTGTCTTTCCTTGCCACAGTTACCCTGATCATAGCATCATTCAAGTCCTCCTGTTGTTATAGACACCTATTATAATATTGGCTTTTCTCAAATATTAAAATGGATTTTATATGTGTGGTGTTAAAGCAACTTTGTTATAATGATACAGTTTTTATTTCTGCTGTTAATTAAGCTTGGACATAGCAGTGAAATAGCTGCTTGTGTTAAAATGCCTGCTTGGATGGGATAACACCCAATGAACACAGGATGAGCACACCTGTACAGATCTGCCAGCTGTCAGCACTCACTGTCAGTGAGGACCAAGGCCCAAAAACTGGAGGTGATAAAAAAGGACTAAAACCACAACCAAGGAATAAGCATGTTCCAAAAGGGTGGAACCGAATATGTAAACTAGTTTAGGGAAAAAGTAAAGTTTTGAATATGGAATCTTGGAATATATAAACTAGTTTGGGGGAAAGATTGCTATGCATAATTGTTTATGACTATGGAACAAGCTGATACAATAGAAATGGGATATAAAGGGTGTTTCCAAACTAGCAGGTGTGCTCTTGGCTGAGTGGCTGTAACATCTTTGCTCTATTGTCTTTGTCTTCTATTGTCCTTTATTAAAATTTTTAAATTTTCACAGGAGAGTGAAGGTGTTTTTCACACTATCAAGGCTCCTGGATGCTTTGTTCCCCCAAAATGGGAACTATTGGTCACCCTGCCCTGCAGAGCTTCACCCCTTCCCTTCCCTTCCCCACCTGCTTTAAGGGTGAGTCAGTGTGGCATCCACGTTCCCTGAAAAAATTCCTTTGCTCAGGATTTTTCTCCTGGGAAGCTGAGAACCTCAGAGAAAAAGAAAACAATTCTTATCTCATTTGCTTCTCCTGTGTTTTGCTCCTTTGGAATGTGCTTGGAGATTGTTTACCCACAGGTGATTGTTTCATTGGATTCTGGTGTGAGTTGTTTTCACTCCTTGGCCAATTTGTGCCAAGCTGTGTCAAGACTTTAGAAAAAGTCACGAGTTTTCATTATTATATTTTAAACATTCAGTAAGTATCCTTTCTGTATTATTTAGTACAGTATAATATAATATTCTTTAATATAATATAGTATAATAAAGTAATAAATTAGCCTTCTGAAAACATAGAGTCAAATGCATCATTCCTGCCTTCGTCAGAGTTTCCCTACAAATACAATAATTCAGACCAGACCTGTGGATGTGAAAGCTCAGCAGAAGAAGCACAAACCATGGGGACAGCTGGATCCAGGCAATTCCTGCAATCCCATCCTGAACGTGGCTCCAGCAGCCTCCCCACAGCTCATTCTCCTCTCACTGCCTGCCAACCACCAGCAGCTTCTGCTCTTCCTGCTTGCAAGTCAAAAAGCTTGGAAATTGAGGAACAGAGGAAAAATATTTGCTCGTTATCCAACCAATTAGTTGGTGGTAAAGACAGCAAACAGAAGCGAAGTCTCCGAAGCACCACATTTTTCTTTTAAGTGCAGTAAGCAGCTAATGACTCTGCAGAGCTCTGGGAAAACAGACTGGAAGCTCCAGCTTTTTTGAAAATGTGAAAATAATCTGGAGCTCACTGTGTTGTTTAGGTCTTGTTGAAGAGAAAAGCTTTGGGAAGTACAGCCCAGAAGATTTCCTCTTTTCTTCCTCCTGCAGACCTTGGTAACATTCAGCAGCCTCTGCAGGTACCTCATGCACCTTTTCAGGTGTTAAATAAAGGGAGCATTGATGTTCCCTGAGGACAGGATCATCAGTGCCCCCAAGGATAAGGAAAGGGTCCTCCTGCTCCCCAAGATCCACCTCGCAGAGGAAGGTAAATGAAAATACACTTCAAACTCACCACACTCCTGATACCACCACAGCCAGAAGGGTTGAAAAATACCATGAGCACATTGCAGCACCTAATTCCCAGGAGAAAATTTGCTTTGGATTCATTATTGGTTATTCAATGTGGGAAAACACTTCATAACCAGATCCAGATTTGATACCACACACCCCCACACTTTCCCCCAGGTTCTGACCAAAATGCACACCCAGCACAAACACTCCTGTAATCCTGATGGCTTTGAATCATGGGTGTCACACAGAAATCAAATTATTTATTTTACCATTCCCACATCCCTCCCAAGCTGCTTCTGTCCCAAAATTGCCTCTTACATTTTCTGTATACAGATAGTAATAACTAAAATAACCATGTGGATGGATATCACGAACCTGGAAGGTAATAAGAGGCAATGACTCCAGTGACTGAAATGAAGGAGAAAGACAGTTAATGAAATAGAGATGCCTTCCAACAGCTTTTAAATCAATTCACAGAGGCAATTTAAACAGCCCATCCTGTCATGATGTTTAAAATATGTCAATTCTGCTACTTTTCCCCCATTTCCCTTTTTGGCTGAGTTTCTTTCAGTTTTCCCTTTTGGTTAGGAAAAAATAAAAGGCGGGGGGGGGGGTGCTGTAGAAAAACTCACCTTCTTGGCTTCACAGCTTGAGCTTGTAGAAAGACAAAAATCTACTTGAACAGAAGTGAAGTAACTCCAATGACAGAGTGCCCTGGTTAGAAAATTCCTAATAAATCACCAAAACCAATTGCTGCTCCAATGCCACGTTTGACAAATTGAAAATAAATTGCATCAATTGCATGGGAGCCAGGAGAGCCCAGTTCAATATTTTCTCCCTAATACATCTACAGGTGGTGTTGGGGGGGACATTTCTATTATTTATTTATTTTTCACTCCGATCAATGCCGTGTTCTTTCCCGATACACCCTGCCCGCTGCTGGTCAGTAAATATTCATCTCTTCCCTTAATTGATGTGTGTTCAGGAATAGCCAAACATTCCATCTCCCCCTTCTGCACAGGACAAGCATCAAGGTGGTCAAGCTCACACAATTATGAGCTACTTTAGTGAAATTATTTGAAATCTGAGGTTTTTGCTCAGACACTTTTCACAAATCCCACTCCTAAACACAAACTCCCTCATCTCATCTCTCTCCAAAATCATGGGGAAGGGACAACATCTTCTCAAGAACAGTTTTTGAGGACTGTTTTTCTTCACCTTCACAAGTATGGCATTAATGAAAACTAAAATTTCTACAAGCTGAAATAAACTAGAAGAGGAAAAATGTAAATGTTGGGCAGGAATTGTTCCCTGTGAGTGTGGGCAGGCCCTGGCACAGGGTGCCCAGAGCAGCTGTGGCTGCCCCTGGATCCCTGGCAGTGCCCAAGGCCAGGCTGGATGGGGCTTGGAGCCCCCCAGGATAGTGGAAAGTGTCCCTGCCCCTGGCAGGAGGTGGCACTGGGTGGGTTTAGGATCTCTTCCCACCTCAAATGTTCTGGGATTCCATGATTCCCACCACCCTAGTACCACATGTAAACTTCTGCTGCATTTCTACAGCTCCAACAGGTCCCAACAAAGTCAGAATTTGGAGTCTGCCCACTACATCATAAAATTCTCACTTTAAAGCCAGCCTATGCAGGAATCATAGCCAAGGCCAGGTGAAAAAAGGACAAAATGGGGATTGTGACTGTATAAAAACACCTCTGATCCTGCTGTGGAACCTCTCTGCAGACAGGGATGCAGCAATTGGAAGATCGTGGTTAGATAACACCATTTCTGACTAAATTAAGCATTGCCAGGTTAAGGCCACTAAAGAATTGCAGCACTTCTTCCCAGGATCTCCAGCCCACACAACAGGCAGAGCTCCTTTCATCAGCAAGTGTTTAATACCAACATTTCTCCTTAGGTCTTATTTTCCTTCCCATTACTCTGAAAGAGGTTTTTTTCCTGGAGCTCACCACAACCAGCTCAGCTCCTTGGGTGAGTTCTGTCCACCCAGTGAGGGCATGACCTGCTGGAAATCCAAATATGCTGTGACTATGTAATTAAGCCTCTGTAATTAAATTCTCTTATAAAGCAAATGCAGCAGAGCCACCTCCTTCTCCTCACTGCATGACCATGGAAATGAGGTTGGACTGCTCTGGTTAACCTGCCAGCCTTGAGGACAAATGACACAGGGGACAGTGCCACCACAAACTGCTCCCTGGGGGATTCCCCCAGCAGTTTCTACCCTCCCTATCCACCTGCACACTCAAAGTTGTTCCCAATGCCAGGAAGAGGATTTTTTTCTCAAGGTGCAATGGCTTTTCCTAGATGAAAATGAGGCATTTTCATGATCCACCAAAAAAAACCTGTCCCTATCCTGACACACTCAGGCTCTGGAGATACTCATTAGTGATTTTTGCAGCAGGCAAACGCAGGGAAAATGTATTTTCCCTATTAGACTGAGTCTTGGAAACGAAGGAAGATGTTGGCTCTGATTTCAGCTAGGAAAAAGCAAAAGCACCAACCAGCCCTGCTGTCCCCATCCCTCCTCGTCCATCCCTGCAGAACAAACAAACAAAGCCTGTGAGCCCCAGAGGACATCTGGCCCTGGGAATTCCAGCCCAAACAGTTGCAGCCTGGCACAGACAAGGCAAGGGAAAGCAGAGTCTGGTGGGAGGCGTCACAGAGCCTTAATTAAAGGCTGTGGGTAACACAGCCCTACACAGCAGGATCTGCCCAATATTCCTGTCTTTGAGAAATCTTCTACAGGCTTCACAGACACAAACCCTACATTCCATATATACAGCTGCAAGCATCTCATTCCTGACTAGAATTACCCCTGTTAGGAGCAATTTCTAGCGGTGCTGAGAGCAGTGATGCTGCTAAGTCAGCTCCTGTTGCCCAGCTGCCAGAACCAGAGCCCAAAAATCCCTGCTGCACCTCCAGCCTCAGCCCTTGTGCTGCTGTCCATGGCACAGAGGGCTGGAGATTTGGGAGGAAGCCCAGCCTACTTTCCCAGCCTAGCACATTGTGTGGTTGCTAATTTGTGCAATTATTTACTGGAAGCAAGTAGAAAATGGGATATTTGGGGGCTATGAGGAACTTTTGGGCCATTTGTTGCTCTGCCCTAAGGAAAGCAACAAGTGGCTGTATCACCCTGGGGGGTGCAGGGATCAATTAGGATCAAGGGGGCGACTCAAACAAGGTCCATCAGAGGAAAAGCAAACCCCACACTGCCAGAGGATGGTGTGGAACAGGGATATCTGCTCCCTCCATCACTCCCCAGGCACTGGTGAGACTGCTAGAAATTCTAGAAATTCTGCTAGAAATTCTAACCCCATCCCATGGAAACAAAGAGGAACTCTGAGGTTTCACACCAACCCAAATTGAGTCCCCGGAGAGAGGACTGGAAACAAAAAAAAAATTCCAGCAAAGGGCTTTGGCATTACTACGGTTCACAGTCCAAGAAAAGTGGGCTTTGCCACGGCCCTGCTCTAAAGCTGCGCCTCTTGCATTAAGGGAAGCATAATTCAGAGTCGCCAAATCCCAGGCAACAAGCCCAGGCAATTGTGTTTGTGTCTCTACTCAGGGTAAGAAATTAGTTATCTGCCTAAAACAAGCAGGCAGTTTCCAATGCTGTATTTGTGTAATTTGCATGCCTCAATAATGTTTTATGTATTACGCTACTTATAAGCTAAAATGTACATGCACGCTCCTGCAAATTTAGGTAAATTATGAATAAATTAAATCTTATCTAAATAAACAAGTGTCTTTTTGAACAGAAATGCGAGCTGTCATGAATATTTAAGTGGACAAGGATAAATCCTCTTCATACAGTGTTACTTCAAAGAGGATTTTAGAGCTTCCTGATTTTTAGTTAGGGGAAAGTAAAGAAAAGAAAAGAGGAGGGGAAGGAAACCTCAGGCCCAGCTATTCTCCAGAGAAATCACTATTGAGGAATCTGGCCCTGTGGGGAGAGGCAGCAAAAGCTTTTTTTGGAGGCCTGCAAGGGGTTTTGTTGTTATTTTCGAGCAAAGGAAGACTTGGAGGTTGGGTTTGCAGGGAGGAAACTCGAGCAGAGCCAAGGCGTGGAGCCCATGGACAGCCAGCACTGGGAAAGGAGAAAAGGGAGACTTAGAGGACAAAGTCAGCATCGTGCTCCACTGATGTATCTCTGCATCCAGCTCCTCCTGGGGCTGGAAAAGGGAATCCACACGTTTTCAGTCCGGTGCAGCACCTTATGAGGACTTTGGGCAGGCAGTGCAACCTCCGGGTTCACTGTTCTCAACTGCACGAGGAAGATAAACATGCAAATAAGACGGCAAAGACGAGGCAGGAGATCATGTGCCTTATCTGCCTGCCCGAGCCGATCCCTCCTAATTGCAGCTGCAGCGCTCCTCGCCCGGGTCTCACCCGCGGCTCCAGGGGGCAACGTGAGTCTTAATTAACTGAGTCTGTGAAGAGCTCCGAGATCCTCAGATAAAAGGTGTTATGGAAGGGCAGAGTGTTATCAGCTGGAAATAAACCCTGGATAATCTTCTCTCATCCAGAACTGGATGTCTCTTAATAATAACCCCGCGGCGCCGCAGCGCTCCCGATTAAGCCCCATCTGGTGCTCCAGCAGGAGCCATGCAGGAATCAGGAGGGCTGGGGGGCCAGGCAGCAGCTTCCCTTTGGAACATCCACTGGCACGTCCATATTCCCTCACTGTCCCTAACCTGGAAGTCCCAGCTCCTGCTGATAACCCGTGAATTCCCCACAGGGTGCCAAGGATGGAGAAGGGCATGCAGAGGACGTTCGGCTGGGAGGAGAACCACCAGTGGCACAGGGAAGCTGGAGAATGTTGTTTTGCACATTCTCAGGGAGGAATGCTCCAGGTTTTTGCCTGGTAAATTGGAGAAAGTGTAGACTTTTTACTCAGAGGAAGAAAAAGAAAAAAAAGAGGAATAAAGGACCTGGTTAGGTGGATTCTGCTGGAGGACATGGAGATTTTCCTGCATTCAGGTTGGGTCTAAAGCAGTGAAGGGCTGAAGCTGTTTGCCCCAGGCCATGGGAAATACTATGTGAGATTTCAGCCCTGCTCCCACCTAGAACATGGCACTGAACAGGATGAGCCTGGCAGGGAGCTCCTCATGGAGCCAAAGGTGGCACAACCAACCCAGCTGCTGATGCCAAGAGCCAGAACAAGGGCTCCTTCCCCCAGTGCCAAGGCTGGGACGTGTCAGTGGAATTCCCTGGGTGCTTTCCCATCAACTCCATGGACCCCGAGGGAGTTTGGCTCTGATCTGCTGCCCCATCTCAGTGGAGACCCTTCCCTTCACACCTGGGGGGAATGACATTCCTCTCCCTGATGGCAAATCCACCTCCCCAAGAGCAGGGACCCTCCTGGCATGAGAGCCTTGGACACTTTTTTGTCCATGACATTCCTGCCTGTCTATCAGCAGGGCAGCTTAAGAAGCAACAGTCAGTAGGGACAAACCAAAAATGCCCCAATGAGCCTCTTCAGAGCACACTGGGGTTGGATTTGCTGAGTGAGCAGCAGCGTTATCATTTCAAGGTGCAAATGAACAATCTGGCTTCATCATGAATGTGTGTGTTATTGGGAGATAATGGCAGTGCCACTGGAACAGGCAAAGCCACTAAGACCATTTCAAGCTGAGAAACAGCAGCAGGGGACACTTAATGAGCTGCAAAGACATTGCTGGGAGCACACCCCGGCTGAGCGGGGCCTCCTGCAGCCAACCATCACATCAAATCACCACAGACACGTCACTTGTCCTTCCAGAACTGTGGCTCCAAACCCTTCTCTGTCCTCTCCTGGCACTCCTCTTCCTCACCCCCCCACCTTTCCCCCATGGGGTCACTCAGCCCAGGCCTGGATCTTGCTGTGAGAGGGACCAGAGGATGATGCAGCCTGGGGAAACCAAGTCCTTGTGTGACCACTGTGTCCCCAGCTGGCAGTGGAAGGGCAGCAGGAAGCACTTCCCAAAGGAATTGCTGCCCCCCTCCCCATACAGATGGTCCTACACAGATTTTATCATCCTTCAAGTTTTGAAGGAGTCAGGGAGGAAAAAAGGAGGGGAAAGAAAAGATCTTTAAGGTCTGTTGGCTTGTCAGATCTTAACCTTTAAATCAAAAGCAATTTTCAGAGTCATACAAAAGTAAAAAGGCTTTTGAAATCAGTGCAATTTTTTTTTCCTTATCGGTGCATT
This sequence comes from Passer domesticus, assembly GCF_036417665.1. Lineage (NCBI taxonomy): Eukaryota > Metazoa > Chordata > Aves > Passeriformes > Passeridae > Passer > Passer domesticus. Next base: position 1,956,484 of record NC_087496.1, on the reverse strand, counting down.
CTGCATTTCCCAAGTCAGACAGATCAGTTTTGGTCTGAGACCAAAGCCTTGGATAACAAAAGCAGAGGTCGCTGCCTCATCCCAGTGTCCTGGGGAAGTTGTTGAGTTCTGCCCTTCTTGAAGGATCTGCAAGACTCATTTACAAAGGCACTTGGTGGCCTCCCACCTGCACTGTTGCAATTCCACACTAATGAGTCAGTCCCAGTGCTCCTGCAGCCCCTGGGGAAACAATCTCATCCTCGTTCCAGCTCAGCTCTTTATGAAAGCATAATTACAGTTCTAGCTGAGGATTTTAGCCCAGGATTCTCATCTTCAGTCCCATTTGCTGCCGTTCCCAGGAGAAGATCCCAGCACGTGCCTGGTAACAGCAGCTCAGAGCTCACTGCAAATCCCTGCCCTCCGTGGCCAAGGGGCTCCCAAGCCACCCTTGGAGAGGCTCCAGCAGTGGGATTTGAGCTCTGCCAGGCAGCACAGGGCCATCCTCCAAAGGGAAAACAAACTGTTGTGCTGAGAGGAGATACCAGAATGCCTCTGAACTTCCCTGAGCACTCCTCATCAGCCAGGCAAGGCTTCACATTCCCATGAACTCCCTGCAACCTCACAAGGAGGGAGCAGGGCTGGCAGCGTTGGGTTTGCTCAGCCCCTGCTCCCTTCGGAGAGGCTGAGGGCTCCCACATCCACCTCTCCGTGCAGCCCTGGTAATTCCATCCCTAAGGCCCAGGGAAGAGCAGTGTGACAGTAAAAATGCTGACACAGCGGTAGTAAGAGAGCAGCACGCGCCGTGCTCTCTCTGGAAAGGTGTTCTGTAGCTTCTCTTTCCCGCTTTTGTCCCCCCATGACATTTAATACATCAAGCTAAGTTGGAAGCAAGCTTGGGGAGGGGGGTACAAAAAAAAGCCCAACCCAAACCCTCTAAGATGTGTCCCATTTAGCATCCTCATAGCTTCCAACAACAACAAATTTACAGCAGAGAGAGGGAGGGCGAGGGAAGATGAATGAAATTGCCTAAGAGAGGGAAATGAGCAAACCTAAAAAAGCAATGCCTTTATTTAAAAATATATAGTTGAGAAGTCTAATCACAGAGCATTCAGCTGTGAGGTCTATCCATTATCAAGAGACTGACAACACACACCAGTAGCCAGTCGGGGAACGTTACTTAATAAATCAAAGCTGACAAGCGCTCCCAAACTGATATAAAAATGCTCTTTAATGTCTGTGACCTGCATAAGTTTTATTCATTTTACTTTCTAAAATAATAGATGAATAGCAATCGAAAACAATCTATTCTGCTCAAGTAGGCATCATACATCTTTATTTTTCAAGTGGTTATGGGAAAGAAAGAGAAGTCCCTGGGTGTGGAGGCACAGGGCAGGGCCGTGTGTGCCACGGGCACCTCTGAGGTAAATTATTCCTCCAGCTGTTTCTCTGCCCCTGCATTGCCTCTCCCTTCCTGAGCAGTCAGCAGCCAGTTGATGTGAATGTTATTGACACGTTGGAGGGGCTGAAGGATGCTCAGCTCCACGGATGCCGCAGCTGGGCTGAGACAGGCCCCACATGCCAAGGGCACACCTGACACCTGCTCAGCTCGGCACAAAACCCCCTGGAAATCTCCAGGCTCAGCATTTCGAGTCCTCACCCACCCTGCAGTCCCTGATTCCACAGTGCTCCTGTGAGCCTGCATCCCTCACAGCAGCTTTTATATGCTACATTCCAGTGGGAACAAGGGTTTTAGGAAGCAAGGAGCATCCACGAGAGCCATGGTGACCATCAGGCCTCCAAAAGGCAGAAGCTGTTGTGGGAAGATGCCCTCACAGCCAAGAATGTTGCTTCCAAAAGTTAGCTATAGCTGCTTTGGAATTAGCCCAGACTCCCTGGTAACTCAGACCATCAGCTTCCCTGCAGGGTCGTTGTTTGAAAAGCAAAATAAAACAAAAGGAAGCAGTTTCTCCACTGCTCTCAGTTTCCATTAAATGATGATCTTTCAGGAAAAAGAAGATTGAAATTGCTGTGTGTGTGTCGCCTCCACCACTCCACCTCTCAGCTTTCAGAAGAAATAAGGTTTGATCTTTTCAAATGGAAATTAAGCAATTTGCAAAATATGTATTTTGGCATTTCGGCAACTTGGCTTTCAAAACAAACTGGGGGTTTATTGATTCCATGAACCACCACCAGAGTTATCTGCAGACCATAATTTTCAGCTTTAATGAGAAGAGCAGCTTTTCATTTGGAATAATAAGTGCCCTGCTCTTGTGTTTTGGCCCATGCCCTCCTCTCCCATCAGTGCCTGGCAGCCAGGGGCCTGGTGGAGCACAGGCAGGGCTGGATGCTCCTGACATCCCAATCCAAAAACCCAGGGTGAGGCAGAAGGGAACCTTCCCTCGATTTTAATCAGCCTTAATTCACACTGTGGCTACAAAGTGGTTGGGAGGACTGGTCAAGCATAAATCACCATCCTTCCCTGCAAGTTTAATCAACTTCCAACTGAAGCAAGCATCTTTCTGGTGATGAAAAGGACCATAAAACCACGGAGGGAGATATCCTGAGTGTTATTGCTTCCATGGCCTTAGGTCTGGGAGCAGCAGTGCCATAACCCTGACAGGAGCACCTTCCATCATCTCAGCACTGATAAACATTCACCTTAAACGGGAAGGGATTTGCAAGCAGCTTTCCATCTTCTGGGTACCCCTCCAGGTGTGTCCCAAAGAGGGAACACCCGGCCCTTTCCCAGGCATTGCTCCAGAAGCACAGCTTTAGTGGGAAGCTTGGGAAAGCAGGCAGGAGACATCACCAGGGAAAATGTTCTCTACCTACAAAATGAGAAGAGTGATTTTGCTTTTACATTCCAGGAACAACAAGGGTAAGCTTCTCACCACCTGTAAAATGCCCCATGCTCCATTAAAACAATGTCCCAGCAGACAGAAGGCTCAGACTGGATGCAGGAGAGCAGGGAATGTACTGAGCTTAAAATAACATCCAAAAGGAGCAGTTCGTGGTTCAGCAGGGAGACTGGGGTCTGGCTCAGCATTTGGGATGTTACATCCTGCCCTTCCACAAATCCTGCTGTGATCAAACATGTGAACAGGCATGGGAACAGCAAAAAGAACAAAAAAAAAGAGACAAAACTCAAAAAAATGGGAATTATGCATGGCAGACCTCTGAGATGTGCCAACAGGGCTCCAGCAGCCGGCTGCTCCCTGCTGATGCACAGCCCAGGAAATGAGGCTGCAGCAGACAGGTGAGAGGCAGAGCTGTACTGAACATGGGAACAGGAGATGTTTCACCTCCCGACTCACCCGCCCCAATTACTGAGCTGTGGCAGGTTTGATCCTGCACTGCCTTTCCCCCAGGGAGGCTCCTGCTCCATTCCCTGCTCAGGTGAGACTGGAAGGTTCCAGCAAAGCCAGAGCCATCTGGGGAGGGCTGGGGAAAGGATTTGGCTGCTCCAGGTGGAGGCTGACAGGCTGAGAGGGTGAATGTGCAGGGGATGAGCACCAGGCAGTGTCCCAGGCCAGGCTGGATGGGGCTTGGAGCAACCTGGGCTAGTGGAAGGTGTCCCTGCCCATGGCAGGGGTTGGAATAAGAATTTTAAGGTATTTTCCAATCCAAATCATTCTAGGATTCTGTGATTCTGCAAAATCTCATTTCCAGTGAGCCCCAAAAGCTTCAGCCATGCTGGGAATTGCTTGGTTTGGGGACATTCCCTGTGAAGCTGCAGTGCTCAGCCTGGTTCCTGGCTACAAAACCAGGCAGGACGTAGGAAATGTATGGAATAAAGAGTTTCAGAGAAACAGAAAATATTTGTGAATGTCACCAATGCCAAACTGCTAATGGAGTTTGCTTTGTTTTTTAAAAGCCAAACGTTTTACCGTCAGCACTTCTGAAATAAAGTAATTTGACATTTTGGAAATAAATTCCTTTTGATAGAGCATTTTAAATTCAAATTGCTCTAAAAACAGAACACTAAAGCAAACATGAGGGTTAAATAGTCCCAAACCCCACAGATGAACATTTCGCATAGTTTTACAACAATCTGCTTTAAATTTTCCTTCGTGAAAAAAAAGCGAGCAAGAACTCCAGTGCTCCTGGCATGGTTTGACCTGAGTTATTAGTTTTTTCCTCCAAAGCTTTTGGCTCAGGCACAGCACTGATCCAGGCTCTATTTAGAGAGACTGACACAGGCAAACCTCCCGTGGTCAGTGCATCCCCTTTGCCCAGGCATAAAAGAACCTATTTTCAGCCTGGCCCCATTAACAGGGCATGGCCCCCCCGCTCCACCTCCACCCCAGACTTCTTCAATAGGAACATGAATATCAATAAAGCATTAATGAGCAATTTTCCCAGCTTCACCGGCTCTTACTGGAAATAAACCCTGACATCTCTTATGTCATTGACTACCTCTCATCTGCCTACCTGCCCTGACAGATCCCCAATAGAGCCTGGCCTTCCCTCGCCTCTCAGAATAGCAGCTTTGCTCCACGGGCCTGGGGCTGTGTCTGGGCTTCAGCTCCCACTTGGGCTGGTCTCAGATGGTCTGAAGCCATGCCAAGGAGTAGTCAAAGGCCTTTCCTTTCTCCTGAAGTTCCTGCTGAAGGGTTGGTGATGCTGGCACCAGCCAGCCCTGGAAGGAGGGAGGCAGACGAGGGAGGGTGGGAGATGCAGGTTCCAGGTGTTCATTAGGCCCTGGCACAGGGTGCCCAGAGCAGCCCCATCCCTGGAAGTGTCCTAGACAGGTTGGATAGGGTTTGGAGCAACCTGGGATAGTGGAAGGGCACCCTTTCACCAGCCTTCCTAATGGGCATCTCCACCTGCCACAACCAAATCCTCCTTGCAAAAAAAGAATCCCTAATCCTGAGTAAAGCTAGCACTGCCTAACCCAGGACTTGGAGGAAGATGGATGAGTTATGTGACCCCTCCAGGTCCTCTCAAGCCATTCCTATTCTGCATTTCTCCAGTACCAGGAGGAACTGTGCCCCCAATAAAAACAGCTCAAGTGTGTCTGAGCTGCCTCAAACATCTCCAGGGTTCTCTCTCCTCACAGAGAAAAGGATTTTCCAGATGCTCAAGCTCAATGTCCCCATTGGAATTTAAATACGGGATTATGACCCTTTCCCCATGGTCAGTCATGGTTCCTCTCTGCTTTGCAGCAGTTTTTGGCATGTCCAAGGCTGTTGGTGCTGTTCTCCCACTCTCTGTGCTCAGCTGCTTCCAGACCACCCCAGAAAGGCACAAGGGAAGGAGTTACAGGCATGGGAACTGCATGGCCTTGCCAAATACAAAAGCCCAACATTAAAAACCCCAAACACCCCAATCCATCCAAAAGAAACAAAGAAAAATCCCAAAACACCAGAGGGGAAATGGAATTAGCTTTGAAACCTCTCTAAAACCTCAGCAGCAGGGAAAATGGGGGGGTGAAACCATGGCAGTGCATGAAAAGTGTGGCTGATCCAAGGAGTATTTTGTGAGGATGGTTTGCAGGGAAATAAGGTATTAAGAAAAACCCTTAAGATGGAAATAAAAACAAAGAGGATATGTTTTCACCCCTTTAGAGCAGAAGGTTTTCCTGCCCTATCACTACAGGAAACCTCTGCCATGAATTGCCCCCAACACAGAAGATTTCCCTGCATGAAGAAGGGATTATTTCTGCCTTTTCCCCTTCCACACATCATTTACAACATTCTGCAGTTATTTACCAACATCATCTGCACTCCCTGGCACAAAAGCCAGGAGAGAAGCAGCTACAGAAGTATTTGTTCTCCACTTTTTATGAGGCATCTCCAGCCTGCCCTGAGCTATTCCCTAACCCTGCCCCATGGGAACACAGGGAGCAGCTCCCGTGGGTGGCTCAGCCCTCAAGCCAAGGATCCTACCTTGGAGGTTTGGAGAGCTCTGCCCACCCTCCTTAAACCTGATCCCTGCTGCAGTGCTCTCAGAGCCCCTGAGCCATGGAATGTGCCTGAATTAACACACTGGGATCTGCTGCCCTCAGCAAGGCACGCCCTTCCACTGAAGGCAGGGAGCATATCAATCAGTGTAAAAATAATAAAAAACCCAGCCCTGCCCGGCTCTAAGTCATTCATTCAGTGGGACTGGGTGAGTGAACTCTAAACCCACACTCAGGCACCTCCCAGTGCTGCCCTTGGGGTGAAAATCAGGGATGTTGGGGTTGAGACCAACTGTTTGCTCAGATGCTGTTTTTGTCTTCATGTTAACAGCCAGGTGGTGAGATAAAACACAATGAGGGGAAAAGCTGCTGTTTCCAAGGCTGACCCAAACAACAGCAAGCTGGGGGAGCTTCTGACTCCCTACTGTCACTATTGAGTCAGGAATGGGAAGAAAGGAGATACTTGACTCCATGCATCTCCAGAGGCAAAAGGCTCCTTTATTGCAATCTCACAACATTTATAACCAACATCATTCACCCAGAACCTGATTTGCTCTTAATCAGCACCCCTCACATGATTGGCTAATTAAGGAGACACCCTTTGATAAACATCATATGGGAAAACAACTGTTCAAAACACCAGCTGCAAGACTGTTTTAATTCTTTCTCTCAGCCTTCTCAAAACTCCCCAGAACAATTCCTGGGAAAGTTTATCTGGTTCCTCTCTCTGACCAGGCTGTCAGTATCCACGCCCTACAAGTCCCTGGAAGTTGTGGCCAGGTGGGGGTCGGGCTCTTCTTTCAGGTAACAGCGACAGGACAAGGGAAACAGCCTCAGGCTGCACTGGGGAGGTTCAGGTTGGATATTAGGGAAAATTCCTGCCCTGAAAGAGAGGTCAGGCATTGGAAGGGGGTGTCCAGGGCAGTGGTGAAGTCCCCATCCCTGGAGGTGCTCAAACACAAGCAGATATGGCACTGCACGACATGGCTCAGTGGGGGTGTCCCATCAAAGGATGGACTTGATGATCTTCGAGGTCTTTTCCAACCTCAAGGATTCTGTGATCAGACATCTCCACTTTTCCAGAGACCAGTGGAAGAAAAGAGACATTCCCGGGGTTCTGTGTCCTGGTCCACCACAGGAAATGCTTGGCTTGCTCAACTGCTTTGGAAATTTGCCTCTAAAAAAGCAGCAAAGCCAACACAAAATAAGCATTTATGTATATTTATGTAAAATCATGGAATCCCAGAATGGTTTGGGTTGGAATGGACCTTCAAGCTCATCCTGTTCCATGCCCTGCTATGGGCAGGGACACCTTCCACTATCCCAGGCTGCTCCCGGCACTATCCAACCTGGCCTTGCACACTTCCAGGGTTGGGAAATGTATATTTATGTACAGCCAGAGATGCAGAACCGTGCAGTTGCCCAGCCAAGACTTCCTCCAGTGCCTCTCCACACTGGTTGGATCCTCTTAAGATCCCCCCCCTAGTCACCCTTGGGCCAGCCTGGCTCCACAGGTGAACCACAAAATATCTTCTCACAGAAAGAAATCCATAAAAGTCAAATTTTCTCTGAGCAAAAAAAAAAAGAGGGAAAAAAAGTCAGTTTTGACAGGACTTTCATTTAAAGAACTTCTTTCCCTTTTACAAAGGAAGAGTGCTTTAAAAATGTCAAAACATTGGATTTATTTATTTATTTATTTGGAGCAAAATGACATTTCACTTGGAAATGTCAGTTAATTTTTAGCTTTGAAAGTTTTACAAGATGAAGCAGTCAAACTGATTTTTCTGACAATACCAAGACAATTTCAGTGAACTTGACTGGAACACGTTTTGGGAGGGAAGTGCAGGGCTTGAAGAGGTAAAAAAAAAATTAAAAAGAGAAAAGAAAAAGAAAGAAAGAAAAAATCATTGCTCTTCCAAAACCTTTAGAACAACAATAGGGAATGAAAAATATCATTTGAATCCTCAGAAAGCAGTGAAGAAAATTGCCAGCTCAAGTGCTTTGTGCCCTGTCGGTATTTACAAGTTTTACTTGAAGCAATTAAACTTCCTGAGTGGATTTTGGTGATTGCTCAGAATAGAAAGTCTAATGCTGTTCCTCCAGCTCTCCTCGCCTCCTTAATCCGAGGAGAGGCGGAAGGAGAACAGTCACTGGAGAAGGAGGTTCATGGAATAAACACTCCTGGCTCACTGCATCTCCAGCCCTGGCTTTCCTGGAGCTGCCAACACCCAACAGGGACAGGGGATCTTCCACAGAATTCACAGAATTCACAGGTCGGAAGAGATCATTGAGTCCAGCCCAGCCCCAACAGCTCAACTCAACCCTGGCACCCAGTGCCACATCCAGGCTTTGTTAAACACACCCAGGGATGGTGACTGCACCACCTCCCCGGGCAGCCATTCCAGAACTTTATCACCTTTCTGTGAAAAACTTCTTCCTAATATCCAGCCTGTATTTCCCTTGGTGCAGCTGGAGGCTGTGTGCTCTGGTTCTGTCAGTGCCTGCAGAAAGAGTCCAGCCCCAGCTGAGCACAGGCACCTTTCAGGAGCTGTGCAGAGTGATGAGGGCACCTCTGAGTTTCCTTTTCTCCAGGCTAAACAACCCCCCTTCATTCCACTTCAGCTGAGACCTCTCACCCACAGGAGCTCACCAGGGGAGAAGTTGATGCAATTTAATGAGCGTGGGAACAGTTGTTGATCCATTAGTTTCTTGCTGTTAAACAGGAGGAAGAATGACCAGGAGAGCCCAAAGAGCTGCTGCTGCCAGCCCTGAGCCTTGGAGCCAGCATAGATTTGGGGAACAGTTTGTAAAGAAAGGATGGGAAGGACCTTCACCTCTCCGTGTCACTGGCTCAGCTCTTTGCAGACCTTAGGTAGGGCATCAGGGAGAATTTCCTCATGGAAAGGGTTGTCAGACATTGGAAAGGGCTGCCCAGGGTGGAGCCACCATCCCTGGAAGTGTTCAGTCAGGATTATGGTCTGGGTGACAAGGTGGTGTTGTCACACACTGGACTTGATGATCTTGGAGGTCTTTTCACATCTTAACAAATATTTGATAGAACAGTAGAGCCATGGAATGGTTGGGGTTGGAAGGGACCTTAAAGATCACCTCATTCCACTCCCACTGCCAGGGCCAAGTGAAGCTGTCCCACATCCACGGGCTGATTTACTGGAGAATGGAATTCAGGACGAGCATGTGGCTTCCCCTTTCAGCAAAACCATTCACCAAGAGTTTGGAGTAATGTTCAACCTCCTCCACGAGGAAATCCTGAACTGATGAAGACTGACCACCAACCTCTTTTTTGGGTGATAACCCCCAAAGCCCAGGAGGGGCACAGGCTGTGCCTGTGGTCATGGGAATGAGCAACTCCATGGGCAGCCCTGTGGCCCCTCCTGATGCCCAGTCCTTGGCACATCCAAAAGCAACTCCAGCCAGCAGGACAGATACCTGCTCTACTCTGCTCTTCTGTTGAAAGAAGTCCAGAGAAAGCCGTGGAGATGCTCCAGGGCTGGAGCCCTCTGTGCTGGAGCCAGGCTGGCAGAGATTGGGTTGCTCAGCCTGAAGAAGGCTCCAGGGAGAGCTCAGAGCCCCTGCCAGTGCCTGAAGGAGCTGACAAGAAAGATGGAGAGAGACTTTTTACAAGGGCCTGGAGTGACAGGACAAGGGCAGGGTTAGATGGGATATTGGGAAGGAATTTCTTCCTGTGAGGGTGGGCAGGCCCTGACACAGGGTGCCCAGAGCAGCTGTGGCTGCCCCTGGATCCCTGGCAGTGCCCAAGGCCAGGCTGGATGGGCCTTGGAGCAGCCTGGGACAGTGGGAGGTGTCCCTGCTCATGGAACAAGATGATCTTTAAGATCCCTTCCAATCCAGACCATTCTGGAATTTTCTGATTTCTGTGAGCAAAATAGCTCCTGCAAACAGGTTTGTGCTGCAGCCAAGAACTTCCCTTGCACGCTCTGAAATCGCATTGCTTTCCAGAATGGAACAGTTTTGTTGAAGGACTCACTGAAGACTTTTTTTGCCAAGCAGGTCTTCCAGAGCATTGGGGATGTCCTGCAAGGGATCATCTGTGGCCACTGGCACAGGAAGGGGCAATGCTGTAAACTTTGACCCCAGATAAAAGCCAGCAAATGTTCCAGCCCTCCATGCCTCCAGATGCTCTCCAGCATTCTCAGCTGCAATCCCAACACCTCCAAAGCCACGGAAATGCTGCACACAATAATCGCCCTCTGGAAATTTAAAGCCAGCAAGCTTTGTCAATGAATAAGTGTTCCAAAACAGTAAATTAATAAATTCCCCCGAATCCATAATAGATACATCTTTGTTCAGCCACAAAGCTTTGATATAAATTGTAGCTTTTTAGGGCTGCACTGTCAGAAACGTAATATATCACCTGAGAGTGGATCCGAGTTCAAAAGTACATATAATAATATAATTAAGATAGCTTGACAAGAATGTATTTTAAAAGTATAAAATACCTGCAGGTATAATGGCTTCATAAAGTCTGTCAGATTTACTTCTGCTGTGAAGAAATTTAAAATGTTTTACTCTAATGCAATGCAAATTAAGCTGAGGATATTCATATAACAGCGTCCTGAAGAAAAAAAAAGAGGTGGAGAGAGAGAAGAATCAGAAGTCAAGAGCAGAGCAAACAAGGTACTGAGCTTTCCAGGCAACTGGGCTGCTCAGTGGGACGAGCAGGAGCCAGCAGAGCTGGGTTTGATGCATCCCTTTGCTGAGTTTCCTTCCAGGTTGGCGTTATCATCCCAGATTCCTCACCTTGCACTGCAGCACTGATGTGCTTTATAGAATCATTTGCAAGTGGAAAGTGATTTTCTTCTTTTTTTCCAGTTCTCTTCCCTTGCTGCACTGAAAGCTTAAAATAACAGAGGTGTTCAAGGGGGAAGGAGTGCGTGAGGGTGGAAACCCAACCAGCCTTGCCAAAGCTCCTGTGCTTTCTTCACTGGGCATTTCCCCTCCAGGGGCAGCTTGGGACTCAGCCTAGGACACTTCATGGCATCTCACACCCCTGCCCCACTGCCAGCCCCTGCCCCGAGCACCTTCCAAGCACAGTAAATATTTGCCTGTTTCCAGGAAGAAAAGCCATTAAGAAATCAATAGCAGAATGTTAATAAAATACTTTTCGCTTCTCAGTTTCTTTGGCTCCAATGGCTGTGTTTGGATTTAACTCTGACAGCTCTGCTGAGCCACACAAATCCTCCTGACAACACAGGCAGGGAGGGACTTTTCCCCTCCCTCACTTAACATGTGGGTTTTTTTTTGGCAATATGAATTAATCTCCTTTCTAACAGGAAGACACCACATTCAAAGGCCACTGTGTGCAGCAGGTGAGACTTGGCTTCTCTCTTGCTCCATCAGCTTGGCTTTGTGCCTCAGTTTCCCCACCCGAACCACAGAGGCTGCTCTCCTTGAAGGCCCTTAGCAGGATCTATTCAAAGAAGGACTCTTTTGGGGTCATCCTTCCCACACAACAAAATTCCTTTGCTGGGGCTTTAATTCATTTTCCCATCTCAAAGGGAAAGAAATAATCTTTTTAAGCTTTAATATAGTGCCTGAGGGCATTTGGGATTTTTTTCCCCCTTCTGTTCCCTACTGAAAACAGCTTGAACGTTCAGTAACCATTTCCAAGAGGTGGGTTCCAGAAACCCAAGACATGAAATATTAAGAAGTTTGCAAGCAACAGCAACACCTACAAGGGTGGAACGGCCCCACTTTTAGCAATATTTGGGACACAGCTGAGCCTAAATATATTTTAAAGTTGGGAAGAAAGAGAGGGAGCACGGAAATGAACCAAACAGCCAGCATAAAAATCCAACAGTCCCAGCCCTGGAAAAGCTCTCTTCCTCATCCTGTTGTATCTCTATCCTACCTCCCCTTGCTCCTCCCCAAGAAAAGCAGAGTCAAACAATCAAAAAGCAAAGCAGTGACAGCCAGGGAGGGACCGGGCTCGTCCCTGCGACAGGTGGCAAAGTGCTGGGCTGCAATTGCTGCTGTTAAGTTGCAAGAAAACAAAGATGTCAAGAGTCTACGGGGAGAGCTGGGAGGACGCAAATCAAGATCCATTTCCCGGTGTCTGTGCCAGGTGGAAAAGGGAAGTGTGAGCTGATTAAATCTGTGCTGGTGTCAGATGGGGAGAGGGCTCCTTCCATCTGCTCGCCAGCCACTCCCGGGGCTGGCAGCTCCGAGCGAGCCACAGGTGAGCAGAGCCCGGCCTGCAGCTGCCTGCCCTGGGCAAACTGCTCCTGGCTGGGCCATCCGGGCATGGAGGGGCACAACAGCTCTGCTCCTCCTCACTGCTGATCCCTGCATCCCTCCTGCTCCAGCTGGCTGCTCCCCACCCACACCCAGCAGGCTCTGTCACATCCAGAGGTGCTGGGTCCTTCCCTGCGTGCAGCAGGAGTTCCCATTTCTGTCTGCACAGCAGGAACAGGGATGCTCCCCACACTGCAGGGGAGTTCAAAACAGGGCTGTTGGCCACTGAAATAGTGAAATCCTGCATTGGTTTGGGTTGGAAAGGACATTGAACTCATCCCATTCCACTCTCTGCCATGGGCAGGGACACCTTGCACTATCCCAGGATGCAAGCTTGCTTCAAGCCCACCCAGCCTGGCCTTGGACACTCCCTGGGATCCAGGGGCAGCCACAGCTGCTCTGGGCACCCTGTGCCAGGGCCTGCCCACCCTCACAGGGAGGAATTTCTTCCCAATATCCCATCCATCCCTGCCCTCTGGCAGTGGGAAGCCATTCCCCCTTGTCTTGTCACTCCAGACCCTTGTAAAGAGTCTCTCTCCATCTTTCTTGTCAGCTCCTTCAGGCACTGGAAGGATAATGAAGGGGCTTGGAGAAGTCAGTGCTCCTAAAAACTGATGGCTTTTGTCTTTTATGACTCCACACTTTCTCTGTAGTTTGCCCACAGCAAAGATTTCCTCACGTCTTGGACAATGCCCTGACCTCTCTATTTCAGGATAATTACTTATTGCATCCTTCCCCCAGGAAATCATTCTTCTGGGACTGCAGGACCACCAGTCCCTCCAAGCTTGTGGTATCCACCCCTCACCAGCCCCACTGAATGTATCCTCTGCATTCACCAGACAGACCTGAAAACTCAGAAGTTTCTCCAAAAGAATTTCCAGATTTTTGGGAGTGATCCAGCTCCACCTCTGCAGTGCACACTTCACACTTCACTTCATCCTTTTGTTGATTTTCTCAGTTGTGTAGCCACCTGAGATAGTTTATTTTTAATCAAATAACCACAACACTACGGAAGCCAATGCTCCATCAACAGACTAAAAAGACTCTTTGCATCGTGGCTCTTTTCAGCTGCATGCTCAGTCTGACAACACTTCCTACAAGGGCTAATGCTAAAAAAAATAATAATAAAATGCTTTCCTCTATTTCAGCTTTTATTGGCAATCCATTCTCATTAAGCCAAACACATTTGTCTTCATAACGTGTACTTCACAATTACAATATCAAAGGGTTTGTATCTACATAATAAAAATGATCTATAGAATAATACAAGGGGAAAACATCGGAACATAATGTTGTTATTAATGAATCCAGTGGGATGTAGGAAGGAGATATTCCCATGGGGCACCTCCATGGCCTCCACTGCGAGACACTGTGGAGTGAGCTTGGGCCTGGGACCAGCACTGGGAGGGCAGGGAGGGCAGATGGGAGTGGGATTAAATGGAATTAAAGGACAGCTCCCAGAGACAGAGGGAAGGCAGCTCCGAGGGCTGTGTTAGCAGGGTGACGGCTCAAACACCTGTGGGGTGTGATCCAGCCCCAGCCTCAGCCTCCTCTGCCCATCCTGGGCACCAGCTGGGGCACAGACACCCAAAATCACAGGAGAGAGAATATCCTGAGCTGGAGGGACCCACAGGATCATCCAGGGCAGCCCCTGGCCCTGCCCAGACCCCCCAACAACCCCACCCTGGGCATCCCTGGCAGCGCTGTCCAAAGGCTCCTGGAGCTCTGGCAGCCTCGGGGCCGTGCCCATTCCCTGGGGAGCCTGGGCAGTGCCAGCACCCTCTGGGGAGAGAACCTTTCCTGATCTCCAGCCTGGCCTGCCCTGGCCCAGCCCCAGCCGTGCCCTGGCTCCTGTCCCTGTCCCAGGGCAGGGATCAGAGCTGCAGCCCCTGAGCTCTGCCCTCATCTCCTCTGCTCCAGCTGAACCATCCCAGTGCCCTCAGCTGCTCCTCCTGGGCCCCTCAGATCCTTTCCCCATCCTCACAGCCTCCTCTGGATGCTCTCTAATGGCTTCATGTCTTTTTTATATCGTGGCACCCAAAGTGCCCCCAGCAGGGGAGGTGAGGCTGCCCCAGCCCCGAGCACAGCAGGACAATCCTCCCCGGCCCAGCCGATGTCCCCAGGGCTCGGTGGCCTTTGGGCTGGCAGGGCACTGCTGGCTCGTGCCCAGCCTGCCCTCACAGAACTCCCAGGTCCCTTTCTGCTTCTTTGAAAAGCTCCTCGGTGCTCTGCAGGGGCTGTGGCTCAGGCAGAGGGGAACATTTCAGGCCTGTAAGTCCGAAATGGAGGAGTGGGGCTGGCAGAGGCCCCGTGCCCAGGTGGGAGCTGATCCCTGGCATTGTCCCCGTGCCCGGGTGGGAGCTGATCCCAGCATTGCCCCATTCCCAGGTGGGAGCTGATCCCTGGCACATCCCCCGTGCCCAGGTGGGAGCTGATCCCGGCACATCCCCCGTGCCCAGGTGGGAGCTGATCCCGGCACATCCCCCGTGCCCAGGTGGGAGCTGATCCCTGGCACATCCCCCGTGCCCAGGTGGGAGCTGATCCCTGGCACATCCCCCATTCCCAGGTGGGAGCTGATCCCTGGCACATCCCCCATTCCCAGGTGGGAGCTGATCCCTGGCACATCCCCCTGCCCGGGTGGGAGCTGATCCCTGGCACATCCCCCGTGCCCAGGTGGGAGCTGATCCCGGCACATCCCCCGTGCCCAGGTGGGAGCTGATCCCGGCACATCCTCCGTGCCCGGGTGGGAGCTGATCCCGGCACATCCTCCGTGCCCGGGTGGGAGCTGATCCCGGCACATCCCCCGTGCCCGGGTGGGAGCTGATCCCGGCACATCCTCCGTGCCCGGGTGGGAGCTGATCCCTGGCACTGCCCCCGTGCCCAGGGTGGGAGCTGATCCCGGCACATCCCCCGTGCCCAGGTGGGAGCTGATCCCCAGCAGCGCCCTGCACAAGGAGCAGCTCTCCTGGAGGCAACTCAGACACTGGAAAAAGCTTTTCAACACTCAACCTCTTTAATTCCTTTGTGTCTCCCAGACAGGATTCAGCAGAGCACCAGTGGGTTGATTAAGCTACATTGTACGAGATTACAAAGAACGAGGATAAATAGAAGGGGGAGGTTCCCGCAGTCGGCAAAGACGTTTCGGTCCAGAAAAGTGGGGGAGGAGGAAATAACCCTGAGCAAGAAGGCAGGAAGGCAGAGCTCATCTGCAGCTAACAGGGAGAGACTGCAAAGACTCAGAGCAAGGGGGAGGACATTCCAGAGGCACCCAGAAAGCAAAAACCGTAATAAATAAAAATAATAATAGCAATGTTGTTATTTAAAATAATTAATACTTTTAATAATAGCAGCAGCATGAAAATAAGGGGAAGGTGGAACGTGAGGTTTAATTCAAAATTTGTATTATTTGCCCAGACCTCTTCATTTCCGAGTGCCCATGGTGGGAGGACAAGACCACTCCCTTGTCTGACCCCAGCTCAATATTCTCAGAGCCAAACACACAAAAAAAGGGGCTGAGGCTCTGAGCCAAACTTTGTCATTTAGGAGATATGCTCCCATTTGTGTTCCACCAAAGTGAGGAGGCAGATTTAGTATAAAAGGGCACATTATTGACTATCATTGGCAGCTGCTGGCCAGCTCTAGGAGTTTAACCAAGATACATGGCTGGCTGCAGCAAAACACAGCTACACACAGGGCCTGGGATGGTTTTTTCTGAGGCAGCCAAAATAATGATGCTCACAAATGCAAAAAAACCACCCAATACTATCAACATTTCAGAAAGAGTCCCCAGTTGGAAAAAAACCCTGAGAGATTAGGCAGGCAAGGCAGTGACAGCAATTCTTCTCAATAACTTTGACATGCTGCTTGTCGTTCTGTTTTTTCTCCCTTCCCATCTTCAAACAGACCAACACAAACAGCATTTGAAAACAGCCCTTTCAAACCAGGAGCTGGAATTTTGGACATCAATGATGTCAAACCACAGCAATCCAGTGCTTACAAATAACTTCTTGCCTTGTGACAAGAGAAAACTGATTTTTGCCTACAAGGTGCTTGTTGAGGGAAGCGCTCAGTGGCTGCGGCTCCCTCCCTGCCAGCTCTTAGACAGGGGCAGAATATGGGATATCAGGGAATATCCTTCAGATATCAGGGGAAGGTTCTGCCCCAGAGGGTGCTGGCACTGCCCAGGCTCCCCAGGGAATGGGCACAGCCCCGAGGCTGCCAGGGGTGCCCAGGGTGGGATTGCTGGGGGGTATGGGCAGGGCCAGGGGCTGGATCCTGGTCACTTCCAGCTCAGGATAATCTGTTCCACCCCCCTACCATGGGCAAGAGCAAATTCCACCAGACCAGGCTGCTCAACTGAGCCTTGAGCACTTCCAGGGATGGGCAGTCCACAATCACTCTGGGCACTGCTTCTCACCACCCTTATAGCAACAAATTTCTGCCTAATATCTCATCTAAACCTACACCTCCAGCTTTTCTGTCTTTTAATTGTCTTAGCTCCAATTAAAAATTCACTTTTTTTTTTTTTTCATAACAAGAAAAAACCAAGAGTGGAATGCTTTTACTAGTGATGAGGTGCAACACCTGGATTTCCAACTGTCTCTCACACTCAACACCATGCCAGGTGTGCAAGCACATGCTGGAGGGAGAGCCAGGCACTGCCTCGAGCTCAACCAGCAGGATAAGCATGGAAGTGAAGTGCACTGCCCATCACCAACAGTCCAGGCAAGGGAGAAACTCAGGATCAGAACTCTCTGTTTGGGAACAAGGCTCTGGAGCTGCCTGCTTTTCACCATATTCATTTTATTGAAAAGGGAAATTTATATAAATAGCCCTCCCTCCCAAATTCTGTTTGTAATCTTGGTGAATAACTATTGCTTTAGGAGGGTAGAATTGCTGACTCCTTTATTTCTGAAAAATGTATTAGAAAACCTTCTCTTTATAAGAAAAAATGAGAAAAACAAAATCAATAGAGTATGAAGGAGCATGAAAAATGCATTTTAGAGTCTCTCCTTTTTTTTTTTTTTTTTTTTTTTTTTTGGTTCAACATTGCTTTCCTGTAAAGCTTCTGCAGAAACACACATTTAAATGTAAATGTTCTGAAAGTAAATGGGTAAGGATGGAAAAGATGAAGAGGAATTGTGAGCCACTTGCACCAGGTCCTTGGGATAAGTAATGCAATAAGCAGTGACAGGCCAGCATGGCACATGGGACTTCCCTGGCTCTTCCTACGTCAGTGGAGATGTGTTCCTGCTGGAAGACAACAGGATCTGCTGCTGCCCAAATCCCAGAATCCCAGAATCAGACACTGGCTTAAGTTGGAAATGGACCTTAAACATCAGTTGTGGAAGGGACACCTTCCACAACTCCAGGGTTGGAGTTGCTCCAAGTCCTGTCCAACCTGGCCTTGGGCACTGCCAGGGATCCAGGGGCAGCCACAGCTGCTCTGGGAACCTGGTGCCAAGACCTCACCACTCTCACATCCAGGAATTCCTAATTCCCAATATCCCATCCATCCCTGCCCTCTGGCAGTGGAAGCCATTCCCTGTGTCCTGTCCCTCCATGCTTTGTCCCCAGTCCCTCTCCAGCTCTCCTGGAGCCCCTTCAGGCCCTGGAGGGGCTCTGAGCTCTCCCTGGAGCCTTCTCCTCTCCAGGTGAGCACCCCCAGCTCTGCCAGCCTGGCTCCAGAGCAGAGGGGCTCCAGCCCTGGAGAATTTCCTTGGCCACCTTTGTGTGTCCTCCCTTCCTGTAACAGGAGCCCAGAGCTGGAGGCAGGTCTGCAGGTGGGGTCTCACCTGAGAGAATCAAATCCTTCTGCTCCTCATGGCTACAAAGCTGAGAGTTGGGGGGACCACACTATGAAGCTTTTGGGCAAAGCAGAAGCTCACAGATCATCAGGATGGAAAAGAATAAAATCCAGGAAGCTGTCCCTCAGAATAGGCATGAAAGCAAATGGTCAAACACAGCAACAAAAAGACCCCACCATGTGCTGTAATTCATAGATTTCCATACATTTCCCTGAGTTGGAAAGGGACCTACATGGATCATTGTATCCAGTATTTGGCCCTGCACAGGAGAATCCCAAAACTCACACCCTATGCCTGTGCCAAACACCTCTGGCTGACCTTCGCTTGCCCAGACAGTTTTTGTCCTTCATCAGAGCAGGTCAGAGCCTGGCATCTCCCACCACCCCCAGGACCAATCCAGTGCATCCCCAGCCCTGGCAACACACCATCCCTGAACATCTCCAGGGTCCCTCCTCCAGCCCTTCCAGCCCTCATTAGCAGGAAGGAGAGGGAATTAACCCCCCCAGCTGCTGGGGAGGTATAACACCAGATCTAATTTCACAGACACCGTATATAGGGCACAAGCCTATAATCATAATAATACAGATGTGAGATACAGATGTTCCCAGCACCAGCCCGGGTGCATCCTGTTAGAGAGTGACTCAGTCTGGTGCTAAAGCTGAGCTAATACCGAGCTCCTGAGAGGATTAATAGACATTAATGGGGCATTATCCAACCATTAAACACACTTGGGATCGTGCTAGACCTAATGCTCCCCATAGCCCCGGTCATTCCCAGCAAGGTCAGGGATTCTGAGGGGTGCTGAGCTCCCTGGCTGGCACACAACAGCCAATGAGCTGCTCCTGAGCAGCCACCCACACTCCATCCATGCTAGCATCTCCTGGAGAAAGGACATCCCCAGAGGGCAGGGATTTGGGGGATCCCATCCCCAGCAGTGCTGCCTTGCTCCTGTAATGCCAGACACCTCTGCTAGAGCTGGCACCCGGCCCAGGGAGGAAAGACAATTGTTTTTTTGGGTAAGCCAATATGCTCAGGTGGTGGCAGCTCTAAGGCTGGCACAATTCCTGTCCCACCTGGCAGCGACAGGCTCAGACTGAGAGGATGAGAGGAAATGGCCTCAGGTCATGCCAGGGGAGGTTTAGATTAGAAAGATTTTCTATTAGGAAAATGTTCTTCATGGAAAGGATTGTCAAGCATTGTAACAGACTGCACAGGGATGTGGTGGAGTTACCATGCCATGGAAGTGTTCAGCAAACATGGATGTGGCACCTGGGGACGTGGGTTAGTGGTGAACGTGGTGGGGCTTGGTTGATGGTTGGCCTTGATGATCTTAAAGGTCTTTTCCAATCTTAGTGATTCTGTGATTCCCTGACCACCTTGAATGGAAAGAATCAGACATTATTTCCCTGACATCTCCAGAAGAAAGCGGAGAAAATGTGTTCCTGCAGAAGAAGGGGAATATTTTCCTTTGGAAACAGAAGCCCTGACAAAGGCAGAGGACAGAAGATGGGAAGCAGTGACTGTAAGGCCATTCCTCACTCATTTCCCTCATTACTACAGGAAGGGAGAAGAGGCTTCCCAAAGGATTTGTTCATGAGGTTCCTCCCATGAACAATCTAAAGAATGATTCCCCACTCCAAACCAATTTTGCAATGCACAAGCTGCCACATCTCTCCAGTAACCACAGACCAAAAAAAAAAACCTTGTAATGTGAGAACTGAACCACCCCGACCAAATATTCAGCCCTTCTCATGCTGGTAGGAAATATCAGGGTTCAGTCCAGGCAGAACTGGGGGCACAACATGAAACTTGTCATTCCAGAGCCCAAACAAGCACTGCTTTAGCAAAAGGGATAAAATCCCATCAGCCAGCAGTGGGAACAGGCTGGCATTATCCTGGTTTCCCAGGCACACAGGATGTGCCTCAGCCAGCACAGAGCACCTTAAAGAAAAGAATTTGAAACCCTCCTTGGCCAGCAATTGTTGCATTGACCACTTCACCTGGTTTATCATCATACACTGCTTTTTCCTTCTATCTTTATTCAGGTCTTTCCGCACCTATCTCGCAAGATTTATTGACTGAACCTCTATGAGGTTTTCTCTTCCTTACTTGGCTCTGAAGGAAGGGGCAAAAAAAACCCTCTCTTGAAATTATTTGTATTCTTCCATATAATACCTCTTTCAGAGACCCATCAGAAAAGTCCTTTACAAGCGAGGAAATAGCCAATATTTTAGAATCTGCAGCGAGGCGCTTCAGCTAAGCTCACTTTATTGTAAAATTAGATGTCATTGTGAGAAGTACCCATATAAATACAAGTGCAAAGGGCCCTTGTGCTAATGCAGGAGCCAGGGTAACAATGTGCTATTTCTACCTGTCTGCAAAAAACTTCCCTTGATAGCTTTGCCCATATAATACACAGCATATTTACATCCAGCATTAAATAAATATTATGCAAAGAGTACCGTGCTCTAATATCCAAGTGTATTTATGAAAAGCTAAATTATATTGCTGAGTTTATTTTAGCCCTAGAAAGCCCCGTGGGGAAAAGATATTGTGCATCTTAAAAGGTAAATGTAAGCTCTTCAAGAGAAAGGAGCCTTTACTGGAAGCAGCACATTGTACCTGGGTAAATCTTGGAGCAATTACACAGCAAAGTTTTCTTTGATGAGGCAGAGATGTGATGACATGTAATTACTTTTTCAATGCTGCACTGTGTGTTTATCAAAATGTTAATGCAAGCATAATAACAGGCTGTATGTTTGTGCCGAGAATGTCAGAGCCTCCAGATGTCAATCACATCTGAAAATAAAATTGCAAATAAGTAAGAAGGCTTGATGGCACAAGTGACAGCCCAGTCCTCGGGCGGCTGACAGGCACCAGCTCGCTCTCCCTGGGCGCTTTGTCACTGTAATGCACCTAATGGAACAGAGATTCCTTCTATTAACCCAAATGGAACAGCCTGGCTCCAAAGTGAGCTAAGCCATGCATGGCCACGGACAGAGGGAGGCTGCTAATGAGCACTTCTGTAGGCAAAGTTTGATGGTTTCTCATTTCCGCTGTCCCTCTCGTTCTGCGTGGACCGGCACAGACATCACTGGGCTCCTGCTGCAGAAAAACAACCCGGAGCAGCTGCACTGCCAGGTGAGGATGGAGGGCTGGAGCCTGGCAGGTGAGCCCACAGCAGCCCAGCCACAGCACGGACAGAGCACTGCAGGCAGCGGCTCCATGACACTGATGCCTTTTTGGGACTACCTAAAAACAGGGGCCAGACAAAATTAAGGGAATAAAAAGCATTTCTATTTATTGAAGAGCCTTCAGGTACATTTAGGGCAGACAAAGCCCCCAGGGGCTACACCCAAAAATGGACTCAAGGGTTTCACACTTTTATAAGTTTGGTCCATTTGCATATTGGGGGTTAATATTCCAATTCCAAGTTCAGCTAATGAAGTCATTTACCCCGAGTTTACTCCCCTCAACTCACTTTTGTTTCCATCTCTCGGGCCTGAGGCAGTAAGGTGTCCTTGATTGCCAGGCCTGGAGAGGAATTGTTGTGTCTGTCCAAAATGGGAAAGCAGCAGCTCACATTGGATATGGAGTTTAGAGTTATACACTAAAGAACTGCAGGATTACAAATAGATGAAAAATATAAAAGCTAAAATCCTAAGGCATCAATACAATCACAGAATCATGGAATGCTTGGCTGGGAAGGAACCTTCAAGCCCACCTCATTCCATGGGCAAGAGCAAATTCCACCAGACCAGGCTGCTCAACCTGGCCTTGAGCACTTCCAGGGATGGGCAGTCCACAACCACTCTGGGCACTGCTTCTGACCACCCTTATAGCAACAAATTTCTGCCTAATATCTCATCTAAACCTACACCTCCAGCTTTTCTGTCTTTTAATTGTCTTAGCTCCAATAAAAATTCTCAATAAAAAAACCAAGAGTGGAATGCTTTTACCAGGTGCAACACCTGGATTTCCAACTGTCTCTCACACTCAACACCATGCCAGGTGTGCAAGCACATGCTGGAGGGAGAGCCAGGCACTGCCTCAAGCTCAACCAGCAGGATAATCAATAGGATGAGTGGGGCAGAGAGGTTTGGGGAAACATGCTAATAAAGCCAGGGAAGATGGTGTCAGGATGGGAATAATGCTCCCTGGCCTTCCCAAAGCTCCCTACCCAGGGAAAATGGCAATCTTGGAGAGTGCAGAGGCAGAATTTGGGTCCAAACATCTTGAAGGCGGCCTGAGCATCTTGGAAATACAGCTGACAGTTGCTTGGCAACTGCGGTTACAGAAAGATTTTCCAAGTAAGCAGCAGGCTGAGGGAAGTTTAGCATCACAGGCAGTCAATAATCCCAGTTTGCGGCGGGCGAGAGGAGCGCGAGGGGAATTTCTAACAACCCCTTCCCCAAAATAGAGCAGACACCTCATGGGGATGAACATGAGGATCAGGATGCCATTGGGTCAGGAGCAAGGGGAGAGGGGTGCTGGGACAAGGCAGTGACAGAGAAGTTGTGTCTCTTTCCAGGAGGGAGACAAAAGAACCTGGAGCCAGGATGGGACTCCAAAGAGGAGGAGTCAGGGTGGGACTTCAAAGAGGAGGAGTCAGGGTGGGACACAAAGAGGAGGATCTTTTCTCTGCAGACCCCCTCCCCTACCTGGCTCCAGTTCAGTACAGTGAAGAATTTTGGATTTCAAGGTTTTTGTATATTACAACAACCATGAGCAAAAGCAGTGTTTTGAGAGCAGGGGGCTCCACAACAGCTCCTGCCTTTCAGGAGGGATGGAATAGTCAGTTGTCAGCAGGAAAGCATCCAACCAACTCTCTAACAAACAGAGACAGCACTACTGACACCATCAGAACAGCCAACAAGTCTCACTTGAGCAAATATACTGGAAAAAGGGGGAGAAAATAGCAAAGCTCAAAAATTTGCCATGGTAATCAGCTTAATCCTCAACAAAAGAAAATAGAGAATAACCACTTGTTGAGGGAAGATGTGCCACGTGCTGATTCCAGGCTGGACAAAGCACTGAAACATTGGTTTCATTTATCCTTCCAGCATGGTGACAAAATTGCTTAGCAGAAAATTATTGCCTTCAGAGGGCTGCTGGTGACGGCTGACTGAGCTGATGATGTGGAAATCGCACCTCAGATCAGTATGCAAAAAACCCCAACAGAATGGAATAATAATAATGAAAACCCCCGAGCCAGCTTTTCCTCTCGCCTCTCTTGTTTCTCCTCCCCATTCCAAGAGCACTTGGCCACAGCCCTTCCGTGGATCCCTGCACTAATGCTGGGATACTTAACCTTTGCATTTGCCACTCAGCAGATGAAAAATGAATCCTCTTTTTTTTCACTCTTTTTTTAGAGTAGCTTTGGGAGCTTCAGCAAACTGAGTGTCATTTGGACACTGACGTGAAACTCAGAGCGCTGTAAGAATTCACCAGGGCTTTGCTAAGGATGTCACTGTCATCATCATCATCATCATCATCATCATCATCATCATCATCATCATCATCATCATCCTCAACGCCACCTTGGGAGCATCAGAGTTAATGTTTGGAGTCCTGCTTAATTGGCTTCTCGCAAGTTGAGCCTGCAACATGACAGCCTCACTACCCTGCCTAAAAATAAAGGATAAAGCTTTTCCAGCGAGGCGCCTCTGGGAAGCTGCAGTCAGCGTGAGGGATCTGAGATGTGTCTGACAAGGCAAGATCTCGCCTTCCTCAAAGCAAGGGCCTTACAATGCAAAATGTATTTATATTTTGGTGCTGCTCTCCAAAGCAGGTGTTAGATAATTCAGTAATTAGTATGCACATCTAACTTCATTGCAGCCTCTGTTGATCTCTCAATTAGAGTTAGCTGGGTCCTCTGAAGTTTGCAGTAGTTAATTAGAGCATTATTGAACAGCCAGGCTCTGCGGGAGAGCTCTGCCAGCAGCTGCCGGCTCCGGCTCACGCGGTCCCGACCCCCTCGTGTCCGGCTGGAGGAATGGGAATTCTGACCCACACTGCTAGGGGCATCCCCTGCCACAACCAGCGACACAAAGGGGTTGGGAATAGATCATCCTCAGGTTGCTTCCAACCCAAACCAGTCTGGGATTCTATACAATAACCCTGAGAAGTTCTGCATGCTGCCATTAATATTTGGGGGGGAAAATGGGGTAAAACAAAAGAATATAACCCAGCGCTAGGGAGACCAACAGGGAATAAAAAAACCCAGCCCTACAGCTTTCAGCATAGAACTCAGACCCAACACAGCAGGGAGCACAGAGAGGGGGAGTTTAACAGTAGAACGCAACACAAAAAGAAGTTTAAAATATGGACAACACATACTGGAACTGCTTTTATAGATTCATGGGATCACAGACTGGTTTGGGTTGTAAAAGACCTCAAAATACCATCTTGTTCCACTGGACAGGGACACCGTCCACTATCCCAGGCTGCTCCAAACCCCATCCAACCTAGCCTGGATACTCCCAGGGATCCAGGGGCAGCCACAGCTGCTCTGGGTAACTTGTGGCAGGGTCTCCCCACCCTTGTAAGGAAGAATTTGTTCTCAATATCCCATCCATCCCTGCCCTCTGTGCAGTGGAAGCCATTCCCCCTTGTCCTGTCCCTGCATCCCTTGTCCCTGGTCCCTCTCCAGCTCTCCTGGAGCCCCTTTAGGCCCTGGAAGGGTCTCCAAGGTGTCCCTGGAGCCTTCTCCACTTTGTGAGCCTCTGAACATCTGAACAAACCACAGCCAGTAGTTTGAAACCCAGTTCCCAGTAAATAATTGAAGGTGTCATGTCAGCTCCTGAAACCTGTTTTTGAGAAGCTCCTGATAATCACTGAAGTGCACCTTAGCATTTATCCTATAAATATTAGAGGAGGTGTGTGTGTACATCATTTCACATTCCAAAGCAAGCCTGTGAGCTGAACTTTAGGGAAATCCATGGGAAGAATACATGAAGCACGGAGAGGCGCGCGATGCAGCATGATCAAAACCGGGAGGTTTTTCAAACACTTGTCTCAAACACAGCTGATGATTTTTACAAGAGCTTCCTGCAGAAACGCCGGTCTCTGGGGACTTGGCAGAATGTATTGTCCAGATCCAAGGTAAATAAACACCCTAAAAGGCGGCGCCCACGGGAATCTCTTGGAGACTCCAGAAATTTCATTCTGGGGGATTACAGTCTTTGATAGGGATGCAGAACAGACGTGGGGCCACGGCAACGTTGCTGAACCAGACCCAGAAACCCAGAAAGCAGCAAAACACAGAGCTTTGAGACAGCAAAACTCCTGCAAGCCTTGAGAAAAGAACCCTTGTTTGATGCGCATCCCCAGCCACGCTCCAGGGCTGCCTCCCGAATTCCCAGGATCACCAGAGGATGCCACCTGTTGAGAAGCCCCATTAGCACGGACAAAAGGCCCACGTGGCACATTAGGAGCTCCAACACCTGCTATCAGGAGCAAGTTCCTTTCCAGGTGGCTTTATCACTGACCTCCAGATGGAGGTGAGCTCCACGGCAGGCTCTGAGCAGGGCTCGGGGAGAGGCATAAACAAAAAGCCATGTTTTGAAAAATTAAGGAAGCAATTTAGAAGTGGATAATTAGATCTTCTTTTCGTGCTGCACTGGGAAAATTAAATTACTTTTTTATGAAGGTGTGTGTATCAGCTCTGAGAGCATTGTAGGGAAAGATTATTTTTCTAATATTCCTTCTCCCTCCCCCCCGTCCCAATTCCCCAGCTCTCTGCTCCTCACGCATCCAAGGAAGTGGCACTTGTAGCCTTCAGCTGTGGCAGGCGTTCATCTCCAATAATTGCGTTTGCTGCATAAATTGCCAGTGACACGGAGAATAAAATTAGTTTAAAATGAACCCAAATGGCAAATCTCAAACAAGTATCAGATGGAAGAACTCATTAATCCTCATTTCAAAATGGGCAGAGTGTTGGGGCGGCCGAGCTGGCCCCAAGCCTGATGGGAGGGTGGGTTCTCTTTGGTGATGGTGATGGAACTCCGTGAGGTGGACCAGACTTTAACAGAGGTTCTGGTCAATGTGGAACTGCTGCCTGTCGAGGCACTGATTTCACACTGCTTAAAAAAGCCTCCCCACAACCCCACGATGAAGAAGGAGCACATGAGCAGCTCCATCCTGCCCTGCCCAACTCTTCTCAGGAGACAAGAAACTCATCCAAGCCCCTCAGCTGCCCGTGAACCACATCTTGCTCCAGCCTCCTTCTGCCTGGCAGCAGCTCCTTGGAGGGAATGCTACAACCTCATTGGGATGGGCACTCACAGAATCACAGAATTGTTAAGGTTCAAAAAGAACTTTCAGATCATCAAATGCAAACATCAGCTCAACACCTGCACCACGTTCACACCCAGACCATGTCCTCATGTGCCACGTCTACATGTTGTCTGAACACTGCCATGGATGGATGCAGGCTCTGCCTGGGCAACCTGCTCCAGTGCTTGGCATTCCTTAGAGTAAAGAGACTTTTCCCAATATCCAATCTAAACCTCCCCTGCTCTAGCTTGAGGTGGTTTCCTCTCATCCTATCATTTGTTCCCTGGAAGTGAGCCTAACCCCCCCGGCTGCCCCCTCCTGTCAGGCAGCTGTGCAGAGCCAGAAAATCCCCCTTGAGCCTCCTTTTCTCCAGGTTGAACTCCTCCAGCTCCCTCAGCTGCTCCTGGGGCTCCAAACCCTTCCCTGGACACACTCCAGCCCCTCAATGTCCTTCCTCTGGTGAGGGCCCAGAACTGGACACGGGACTGGAGTCCCTCTGCAGTGCTCAGTGTCAAGGGACAATCACTGGTCCAGTGCCCACACTGGAGCTGGCACAGCCCAGGGGTCATTGGCCACTTGCCCACCTGGGAACACCTGGCTCGTGTCCAGCCACTGCTGACCACCACTGCAAGGTCCTTTCCCACTTCCCAGCCCCTCCACCCCAGCCTGGAGCTCTGCAGAGGGTTGGTGTGACCAAGGGCAGGACTTGGCACTTCACTCTTGATTCACGTGCACTTTACCCTCACACTTGGAGTTTTTGGTACTGCCTGGCCCTGGACAGAGATCCTGGATTGTGTTCCCCGTGTCCGTTCCCCACACTGGCTTGCTGAGCTGCTTTTGCTGACTTTCTTTAATGAGGTTTATTGTTTGCACTGCATAATTTTCAAAGGCATGTCACCCACTTGGAGATGGCCCTCAGATCTCCAGCTTGGGGAGGGGGAGGGTCCTTTGAAGCCGCAGTCATTAATTCAGGAGCTGGTTTCTGCAGTTAAGAGCACACGTGTTTGAAGCACACAGAAGCCACCGTGGAGACATCTGAGAGGTGTCCCATGATACTGCACATTAGACAGAGTGATTATAAAACTGCCAGGCCTGCCGTCCTTCCCTGCTTTGTAACTTCCCTCCAGATATCAAAAAAAAATTGTCTAGAATATCAAAATATCACTGTCTGGCTCTGATGATGATCTTAGGACTAAAGACCACATGGAACAAAGATTTCATTTTAATTATCACCAGATCCATTTCTCCTAACCCCGTTGTTGAAAATGAAAGAAAACCAAAACAAATCACAAACAAACAATTAAAAAAACCTCTCAAAACTTCACGCAGACAGCTGGGAAACTGAAGTGTTGTGAAGCTGAGAAGTGAATGTGTTCATAAGCCAGGAACGCAGACAGGCACAGTTTTGTTTTTAACATTCCCAGTGGCTTTCAACCCCTCACTTGTGGTTCCAATAGAAAGAAAAATGTCCTGGTCACCAAGGCTGTTCCTGACGTGGTCACCCTTGGTCTGCTCCCTGAACTCCAAGCCTGCCTGCCTGTATATGTGCCACTCATCAGCGAGGCAGGATGAAGACAAAGTTATTCTCTTTATTAAGAGAGTAATTTATCGCCTGTGTACATGAAAATAGCCAGAGCACAGCCTCCTGCAGAGATTATTGCTTGGTCAACCCATCTCTTATTCTTGGCTTATCCAAAGAGACTGATCTTCCAAAAGTTTTAGCTTTGGGGAGAGGACTCACAGGTGCTTGGGGATAAAAGCTTCAGCATCTCTCTTTATTTTCCCTTTATTTCTTCCCTTTATGTTCTTTTTATGAGTTGCATCAGGAAAGGTTTAGATTAGATATTAGGGAACATTTCTCTGTGGAAAGATTTGTCAAGCAGTGGCACCGACTGCCGAGGGCAGTGGTGCAGTCACCAAAACTGGAAGTGTTCAAAGAACAGCTGGAGGTGGCACTTGAGGCCATGGTTTAGTGGTGAACAGAGAATTATGGAATTATTGAGGTTGGAAAAGACCTCCAGGATCATCGAGTCCAAGCTGTGCCCAGTGCCCACCTTGTCCCCAGCCCTGAGCACTGAGTGCCACGTCCAGGCCCTCCTTGGACACCTCCAGGGGTGAGGACTCCATTCCTCCCTGGGCAGCCTCTTCCAATTCCTGAGCACCTTTTCCATGGAGAAATTCCTCCTGATGTCCAACCTGAACCTCCTTTGGTGCACCCTGAGGCTGTTTTTTCTCATTCTGTGCTTGTCCCCTGGGAGCAGAAGTCTCTCCCATGGTGGTGGCACTGGATTGATTGTTGGACTTGGAATATTTTCCAACTCAAACAATTCCAAGATTGTTGGCAGGACAGGTGAAGGCTTGTTCTGAACCCAAATCCATGACTGCAGCCTGATGCAAGAACCACCTTTTTGGCACAGCCACCACCACCAACTGCGGCTGGAGGAACTCCCCTGCGGTTTCACCCATCCTCCAGCAGTGGGAACCCACCTCACAAAGGACACTGGAGAACCCAACAGTCACAATCCCCACTCAAAAACCCTCTTTACATTCAGCAGACAACAAAAGCCACATTAACAAGCTGCCAGTGAAGGAAACCAAGCTGCTGCTGCTCATTATGGCAGGAAACTTCTCCCCCTGTTCCAACACGGGCGCAGCCTCGGCATTGCTGGCCCCGTATCACTCAGGCATTTATTTTTATATACCTCAGCAATATGTAACAATTAGCAGAGGTAACACTAATTAGATGTTACATTGTAATGCAAGTCCCTCTAAACTTAAGTCATAACATACCTCTCTCCTAATGACTGCAAGGTCATTTTGGTATTCCGCATAATTGCTTGGATGCTAATGAATCGTTTGCTATGCATGGGAACATCCCGGCTTTTCCCTGGGTGGTTTTCACCATTTACCAGTGGACACTTGCTTTAAATTGCTGCTGAGCCTAATGCGGTCTTGAAGAAGCCACCTAAGCACCCCGATTAATTGCAGCATTTCATGGCTCCCAAGAAAGCAAGACCCCATGGCAGACCTGCTCCAAGGGCAGGGAAACGCTTGTTTGAAGGGATTACTTTGAGATTACGATGGCATGAGTCTTCAAGAGGCAGAAAACCTGAATTTCCTTTGTGCCTTGCAATGGAAAAAGCTGGAAGACAACAGGCTTACAGGCAGCTTAGTGCTGTTGCTGTCTTTTCCATCATCTATGTCCTAATCTCCTGAGGACCCAGCATGGCAGCACGCCACGTCAGGATCCCACACTTTGATTCCCTCAGTTTCCCAACCTGCAGCCACCAACAGAGCTGCAAAAATAAAAAAAATTAAAAAAAAAAAATTTGGAAATGGCAACATTTAGTGAAAGTAAATTCATAAAAAAATTTGAAAACAACATTCATGGGCTTAATAATTAGCTTTTTAATTAATCTCCTATTCTCCTCTAATTAGTCTGCTTGCAAAGAAAAATTATAAAAGCTATAATTGTTTTACTAAAAGCAACTGGATTATTCCAAGACTGAAACCATGCATGCCACAGGCAGTGGGAATAATGGGAGCCCCAGGCTCGGACCTGTTGATTTGGGGAAGACACCATGGTCCCTGCACAGCTGGGACCTGGGATCCTGGTGGGATCTCATGGTTTGGAGCACAGAGCATTGCCGCTGGGAATTCACCCAGGTAAAGGCACTGCCCAGCCAGCAAGATGTGCAACAACTCAATCCAGGACTGACCTCACTTGCAAGGACTTTCCTGAAACAAAATCCAAAAGAAAACCTGCATCCAGTCTTCAGCACAGAATGGAATTGTTTGGGTGGGAAGTGACCATAAAGCTCATCCCATTCCCGGCAATGCCATGGGCAGGGACAACTTTCACTATCCCAGGTGACTCCAAGCCCTGTCCAACCTGGCCAGGGATGGGCAGCCACAGCTGCTCTGGGCACCCTGTGCCAGGGCCTGCCCCCCTCACAGGGAACAATTCCTAATTCCCAATATCCCATCCATCCCTGCCCTCTGGCAGTGGGAGCCATCCCCTGTGTCCTGTCCCTCCATCCCTTGTCCCCAGTCCCTCTCCAGCTCTCCTGGAGCCCTTTCAGGCCCTGGAGGGGCTCTGAGCTCTCCCTGGAGCCTTCTCTTCTCCAGTCTGAACAGCCCAGCTCTCCCAGCATTTCCATGATGGGAAACTGCATCAAATCAGGAGGAAGGGAAGAGTTTAAAGAAGTTTTGAACCTCTGGAGGCTGGGTATGGCAGACAATAAAATCAGAGTGAACAAATGACTCATGACTTATCTCATGAACTTTGGTCACTCACTGAAAATCCAAGGAGAAGCCATGCTGGGATGCATTTTCCAGGGCCCCAGAATCAATGCCTGCAGTAACTGAAGCACTTTAACATTAGCTGGAAAGAGCTGCTGCCGTTCCAGGCTCTGCAGTGTTCAGTCTTGAAGCTCTGAGCCTTCCTTTCTGCTGGAGTGGCTGGATGGATCCAGCCTGGCTGTTGCCACAGGGGTCACAAAGTCCAGCAGAAGCTGGAAGCATCTCCTTGCATAAATCAAGGGGCTTGAACTTGCCTAGAGAAATTTGCCAACAAAGGAAAACACACTGAAAGCAGATGGAAGAAATCCTTCGACCCTGACTACAAGTCCCTGGAGCAGAGGCTTTGTGTTTTTAAAAGCAATTTAGGCAGATTTCCCTGCCTGTTTGGATAGGCAGGCAGGGGCAGGTAGGCAGCTAAATCCCTCAGACCACTTCCTGCATCCCAACCCGCGTCTTTAGCGTGACTTAAGCCAAGACTGTGCACTCTGCAAACGCCAAAATCATCACGCCAGCAGGATTTTGAAATTCAAAAGAGCCCTTTTAGCAACCTGCCGAGCTGAGGGAGTTGAGAGGCGGCTCTGTCGATGCACTGGGTCTGAGTGCTGAGGAGAGGGTGCTGCAGTGGATTTGTTGGTTGAGAGAACAGTCTATTCTCATGCTCAGATAATGCAGAAATAAAGTGCATTTGTAACAGACAACAAAAGGATTATCCCCCATTCATTTCAAAGCACCTTTCATTCCACTCAGGGATTACATTTTCCTTTACTTATCTTGCAAATGGTTTTTCATAAGAGAGCGTGGCTTATGGCAAATACCAAACTGTGGTTGGGACAATGGGAGTGTGTTCTGCAGGAGAGAGATCCCGCTCCCAGCACAACTCTCTGCTGTAATCTACTGCCTCACAAGGGCCACTCTTCTCAAGACCAGAGGCGGATCAGCTCAGAAACCTTGGCACACTTCAGATTTGGGGGAAGTTTCTTACAAGTGCAGTTTCAGCGTTCACATCTTGTCGCTGGAGAAGAACAACAGAGCTTCGTGCTTCTGTCGGGTCCATCTGCCCAGAATCTCAAAGCACTTCTGCAAACACAAATCCCACCCAGTGAACAAAATCTAACCCTGCATGGCTTCTTGGCTTATTGGAAAAGCAATTGCTTCTGCAGTTCTCTGTGTCTGGGAAACTGGCACACCACAAAAAATTCAACTGCTCCTCACACACAGGAGAATCCAGGGCAGAGACACACCAGAGCCTGGTGCAGTCACCACGCATCCCCTTTTCCAGTGAAAATCCAAGAGGATTGAGAAGATGACTCTGCTCCAAAGAAGACTCAACACTTGAACCATCAACATCAAACTACTGGCACTGGCAAGTTCCACCCAGATCATCAATTCCCATCTCATCCACTCAAAGACTTCAGATTTTACAGACAGTAAGAGAAAAGTGCTTGGTCTCTGCCCAGATGTGAGTTGGCAATACCAGAGCTGGGCTCTGCAAGCAGGTTAAGGGAGATGCAACTTACTGGTTACAACTGACATGTCTTTCTGCCTCCCACTACTACAGAATCCAGAGTTTCTCAAAAAAAAAAAAAAAAAAAACAAACCAAAAAACTACACAGAAAACGCCAACCAACCAACCAACCAACCAAAAAAACCCGACAAAAAACAATGTGGGGATGCAGTGAGCAGGTGGTTTGGTGCTGTCTGTAAATCAATGACTCTTGGAGAGTTATGATTGATTGGAGCTGGGGAGGGGACACCTTTCCATGCCTGAAAGACAGATAGTCCCTACTTGCTCCATCTTAGCTTTCCAAATAAAAATGGAGAAGAACACAATGCTTGCCATTACAGTGTCACTCAGCCAAAAAATAACCCCCATGTTTGTCATCCCCAAGCCTAACAGAAAGCATTCAGTTATCTCTCCTGTCCTGCTGTTGCTGATAAAGTAAATTACAGCGTCACCGAGGAGCTGTAGGAGCAGCCCTGCTCTCCACTGCTGCTCCCTCGTGATTTATTCCCTGTGGTCACCCTCAGAACCCCCAAAATGCCAGTGTGTATTTGCCTGTCCCCAGAGAGATAACAGTGCCACAGGAGCATAAACACCTCTGCTGGCAGCATTGGATTTTCCCACTGACATGTGAGCTGCTCCTTTCCAAAACCAAAGGCAGCCGGGCACAGCAGAGTCTCACAGGGGACATGGAATTAGTGGGAAAATGTCCCACTGCTGTGGGAGCTGGTCCCCACACTCATGCACTGATTCCAGCAAGCCCAGAGTCCCCAGTGCAAACTAGAGCTGGAGGCAGGAGCTGATGCACAATTGGCCCCGTTTGCCTTCTCATTGATCAGCCACTTTCAGCTCTGTGTTTATGGAACTATTTGGTCTCGTATAAGACCTATGGGGCTCCCCCCCTTCCTCCCCCTTCCTTCTAATGGATTGAAATTTTTAAAGGAAAAAAGAAATCCAGACAATACGACCACACTGCAAATCAATGCATCTTGTGGATAATAATACCCGAGATTTATGTAACGCTTAATGTTTGCAAAGTGCGCTGGAAAAAATAAATTAACCTGCAGAACTGCATTGCAATAGGGAAGTGTCATCATACAGCTGTGCCATGGGGAGGAGCAGAATCACAGGGACTCAAACAAGGAAAGTTTGAACTGATGCTGTTTTAACCACTGGCCTGGGCTGTCCTGGGGACTTCTGCATCGATCTCTGCAAGTTGCACAAATAAAAGAGTAAGCTGCAGATGCCCAGTGACACTTGCTTGGGTCAGGAGACCAAGGTTTAAATCTTGCTTAAGACCAAACCCATGAGAAAATACCCAAAGAGCTGGAACCCTTGGATGACTCAACAGACCCTTGGTCATGGCCAAAGTCAGGACCTCGTTTAAAACCATCCAGGCCTGGGACAAGCAAAATGCCAAAGGTGGCCTGGGCTTCATCCCTAAAGTTGGAGAAAAAAGTGAAGCTGGGGAAGGGTCTGGAGAGTCAGTCCTATGAAAATGAGCTGGTGAGGGAGCTGGAAAGGGGCTCAGCCTGGAGAAAAGGAGGGTCAGGAGGGACCTTGTGGCTCTGCACAAGTTCCTGACAGGAGGGCACAGCCGGGGAGGTCAGGCTGTGCTCGCAGGGAACAGGGACAGGAGGAGAGGGAATGGCCTCAGGCTGGGCCAGGGAAAATACAGGTTTGAGATCAGGAGGAATTTCTTCACTTAAGGAGTTGTCAGGCATTGGCAGGGGCTGCCCAGGGAGGTTTGGAGTGCCCATCCCTGGAGGTGTCCATGGAAGGACTGGACACTCTGCACTGTGTCACTCAGTGCTCTGGGCTGAGTGACAAAGTCAGCAGCAGTCACAGGTTAGACCCAATGACCTGGGAAGTCTTTTCCAACCCAGGCCAATAATTCTGAGATTCTCTGAAGGAACAACAGACAAACACCAGCACAAAAGGTGCTCAAACCATCCAG
Source organism: Passer domesticus (assembly GCF_036417665.1). Lineage (NCBI taxonomy): Eukaryota > Metazoa > Chordata > Aves > Passeriformes > Passeridae > Passer > Passer domesticus. The sequence continues at coordinate 1,922,486 of NC_087496.1, read as the reverse complement.
GCTGGTTTCTGGGCTCATGAGGCTGTGGTGCAGCAGAAAATCCCTTTTGCACCTTTGCCAAAGGCTGGCAACTCCATCCAGACACATCTGTACCTATGGGCGCAGCTGGAGCATCCACAGGTATCCAGGCAGATGTTCCACACTGCTTCATGGCAAAGTCCTGACCTCCTGGACGGGGGCTAGGAGGAGGCTTGGAAGGGAGCCTCCTGGAAGGGGCTCTAAGCTCTCCCCAGAGCCTTCACTCTCCAGGCTCTCCCAGCATTTCTGTGATGAGAAACTGCCTCAAAGCAAGAGGGAGGGAAGAGTGTAAAGAGTTTAACAACCTTGCTGCCTACTTGGCCTCAGAACTGTGCCTCAGTGCTGATGTGCACATCCCAGGCATGGAAAAACACCACATCCCTCCCTCCTGCCTGCAGAGCTCCCTGTCCCAGGAGAGGCAGCAGGAGAGCCCTCCCATCTGTAAACACGGGATCAATGTGCTTGCCAGAAGATAGATTATTTGTGCAGATGTTGGTGCTCTTCAGAGCAGTTTCCATGTGAAGGTGAACAGAAGCACGGCACACTTCAGCAAAAGCTCATTTAATTCTCATCATTACCAGGTCTCTAATGTATAATTGATCCTTAAGCCCGTCGGATAACTCCAGCTCCAGCAGCTGCAGCTCCCAGGGATGGAGTCCTGCCTGCACCCAGGAGGGCCCTTGTCTTAGGTTGGAAATGGGGCTGTGTATTTTGTTTCCATCTGTCAGAGCTGGGGCAGTTCTCTGCTGTGCATCGGGCAGTTTTCTTTATCTCTCCCACAGCCAATCCTCCCTCCAGGAGATCTCTGCTATTAATGGGTCATTAATTATTAATTATCTTCTGTTCATGGCCAGGGAGTGCCCCTGCAGGGCTGATCAAATTCCATCCTCCCATGGGGAGATGCTCTGCCCAGGGCAGGAGCCAAGCATTCCTACCTGGATACAATCTGAGCCTGGAACAGCACAGCAGCCTTTGCCCCCTGCATTCCCAGAGGAGCAGCTTTCTCCTGTCCTGCATTCCCAGAGGAAGAGCAGGCCCATCTCCAGCAGCCCTGGAGCTGCAGAGGAAAACTCCCCCCTTGTGCAGGATCCCTGCTCCAGCTGAAGCACAGCTGGCACTGCAGGAGGGCTGAGCCCCCATGGGATGGGACTGTGCCACCACCCTGACCCACAGGGGCCAGGGCCTGTTCTGACTCTGTCAGGGTTGTCTTGTGTTACTGCATTTGTATCTTATTTTTTATTTTCTTCCCTAATAAAGAACTGTTATTCCTATTCCTATATCTTTGCCTGAGAGCCCCTTCATTTCACAATTGTAACAATTTGGAGGGAGGGTTTTTACATTTTCCATTTCAGGGGAGGCTCCTGCCTTCCTTAGCAGACACCTGTTTGTTCAAACCGAGACATTCCCAGAGAGCACAAACCAGTTCCAGTGAAATGGGAAAGTCACAGCCCAAGTGCAGGACAGCTGGAATCCATACAGCTCCCATGGCCCTGGGGCAAAGCCTCTGCTCTTCCCTGCTCCAGCCCCACTCACATTCCAAGTTCAGAGCACTGGTGAGAATGGAAGCTCCCAGCTCTGTGCTCCAGGGAACTGCATTTGGCCCTGAATTGGAAAAATCAGGATTGAATCTTTCCCAGGGTTTTGCTCCTCAGTTTTGCTAAAAAAAAAAAAAACACCAAATCTTCTGTATTTCTGTTACTGAAAGCTATTTGGGTTTTGGCTCATTTGGGTTCTGTTTCTGGCCTAATCTAAGAGTTCTGTATGCTGTAACCCAAGGCTAAACCTATCCTCAGGGGGAATTAAACCCAAGGCCAAGGTTTTTTTGCTCAGTTTTGATGCATGAGCACAATGCTGGCTTGGGATGCACCAAAAATTTCAAGGTTGGCTGAGCACTAATAACAGGAGGTTCGTAGACTCCCTCTGCTCTGATGGTGTTGATGGAAATCAAATCCTTCAGAAGCCAAGAGCTGCTCCCAGCAGTGCGTGTACATAAAACACCTCCATGGACTCACTCCTGGTCTATTCTTTGGCATAGCTAATGAGAGCTCGGCAAAGGAGGGTCTGTCTGTCACAAGCTCTTTCAGAGGAAGGTTCCCAGCCTGCAGTTGTTGACCAACACTGAAAAATCCCAGGTTTTCTGCCTGTCCTTCTGGCTTAGTCGAGGCTCACCCACAGCGCTGCGTAACAGGAATGACTCTGCTTTTCTCATGGAAAATGAACCCATAACTCCCTAATCCTGGAGCAAAGCAGGTTGAGAGAAGGGTGAGTTAAAAAATACCCCAAGCCTGGCGTTGTTTGTGGAGCAACAGGAGCCATGACGCCAAAACACCGTGGGCTGCCACCTCCCCCCAAGCTCACCTCCCTCCAAAGGATGAAAAGAGCAAGTAATTAAACAATGGGTTTGCCATAAGTGCTGGACTTCAGAGGCTGCTTTTCCCTTTCTTCTTTTTGTACAAGGAGGAAAAGGGGAAAAAAAGATTTAAGATAATGGCCCTTTTTCTCTTCAGAATAAATTAAGCTCAAAGATAGAGAATCCCATTACTAATGCCTTTTAGCAAAGCCCAGACATTCTTTTAAAGTCAAACTTTAAAGTCTAACGTGCAGTGATCTCGTTGAAATCTTTCCTGTAATGATATTTAAGTGATGGCCAAGTATATCAGTGGGTTCAGGAGAAGTGCTGATTGCATATCTTCAAGGGAATGAGGCACTGCAGAGCCGTGGCAAAGGAACCCATGCTGCTGATATAAAAGTTGCCTTTAAAACTACACACACACAGTTGCTAGTAACTAATTATTCCAGGAGTCATGACAGAAGAAAAGAAAAAGGTAAAGAAATCAAGGCAAAGGATCCGCCTCGAGGAGGGGAATGTGGGACACGCGGCTCTGATGTGAGATAGGAAAACTTGTTCCCATCCCTTCTGTGCACCCTTCCTGAATTTAATATTCTTTTCAAATTCTTCTTCCCTTTTTTTTGGAGCAGGAGGAAAGCTGACAAAAGCACGATCTTCACATCTGCTCAGGGAAAATAAAATATAAAAGATAAGGTGGTGATGGGGGGAGGATTGAGATTGCTCACATGGCTCCTCAAAAGAAGGCCACCCCTTAGGAGACCCAGTGGCCACATCTGGGCAGGGGTCTCACCTCACAACACTGCTCTGGATTTGGGGGCCCATGGAGCCCCTTGTGCTGGACTTTCTCCAGCCATTTGGGGCCAGGCTGCAAAACCCAGAGCACCACCCTGACCCCAAAGCCAGGTTTTTCCATGGAGACAGCGAAAGGCCGGGCCTGGAGCACCAGAAGGAGCCGTTCCCTGTGTGGCACTGAGCTCTGAGGGCACGGGGAATTTATAGCAGTGCCTCCAGCACCGGGGCAGCCTCTCCATCTGCTGCAGCCTCTGCAGCTGAACCACTGCCCCGGGCTGGGCAGGAGGAAGAGCAGGGTCACAGCAGAGGGGGAGGAACTCCCTCTGTCTGCTCTGCAGTGCCCCTTCTCCACCCAGGCACCCAGGGGCTCTGCTCCTGCCGGCGTCAGCACAGCTTCCCAAGGAGGGGAAGGCAGCAGATATTGGGGAGACAAGAGCTGAAAAGCACAAGCAGATCTGGCCAGACAGGGATGGCTGTACTCCCTGAGTGCTTCCCAAGAACCACTCCAGACAGATGCAGCTTTGACCTACACGTGCACCCTCATCTTTCAGCCTCTCTAAACCGTGGGCTCAAAAGTTATGGCCAGAAGCTTTCAGGCTAATCCCACCTTTGGAAACAAAAAAGCAGCAGTGCTTAGGTCCTGTCTCATACATAAACATCCCCACACCAGTTGTAAATTTGTTTTCCCTCAAAGCTCTCTGTAAAGAAGCTGTTCTTCTTTTAGGCAGTGTGGTAGGAGAGGTTAGAAAAATTCCTGTATGGACCCGGGGGTGAGGGGCATCACCTGAGCTCCTGCAGCCAGGTTTGAGCCTTCCCAGAGCTGGTGAGGTTCTGTCTCACCCATTTCAAAGCTGCTTGCTGCCAAAGCAATAAAATAATGTAATGTAAATAAATTACTTCAGCCATACCACATCCCCTCATTTCTTCACATAGTTTTGTTACATGGACCAGCCAAATGCAGACCCCAAAATGGAACAGAAATCCAAACAGCGCCAAACATCTTTTAGCCACTCTCAAGACAACAGAAGATTTCAGTGCAGACAGGAATCAGCATCTGGTCCAGCATCCTTTGGTCCCCACGGAGAGGCTGCGGAGAAACCGGGAGCTGGAAACAAGTGACAGCACCTCCAGCTCCTGGCCTCTCCTCCAGGTGGATTCATCACCACCTCCTACAGAGGCCTCCCCTCCATTTTCAAAACAAGCTTTTGGTTTGAGGAATTACAGTTTAAAGGATATTGAACATTAATGGTCATCGACTGTGCATTTAAGGGGTAAAATAAGAGCAAGTCCCTCTGGCAATTACCACTCTCCAAGAACCTCAGGTTCTCATTTCTCTGTTAACAGTGCAGAGATCAGACTTACACATTTATTAGGAAGAGGCCACTTATGTACAGCTTGGCACAAACACGCTGTCAGCAGTGGTGTTTAATTAGGGATTACAGCCGTGGAACTGGATAATCAGGCCTGCTAATGAATCAGGAAGCTCAGTAAAGTGCAGAGATAAAGATTTTGGCTGCTTTCCTTTACCTACCCGTGCTCCTCCTTCACCATATCCCACTCCTTCCACCTAGAATTGCAGGTCTGGAGATGTCAGAGCAGGAAGACAAAGCTTTATCTTCCAGTGCAGCCCAGGTGAATGCAAAAAGCCTCCACAACATCAGTGAATATTCACAGTTTGCTCTGAGATCCCTAAATAAACAAACAAACCCCATCATTATTGTCTTGCTTCCAGGGGGCCCCAACCAAGACAGAGTGGCTTCACTTCTGCAGCACTGCCAGCAGGAAGGTGCAATATTTAAGGCAATTTTTATTGGTTGGACACTGAACACGGGGTGATACATTTCAAGCCTCATTTGGCACAAAATTGAAATGGTTTGAGTCAACATTCAAGGTAAATGTCTGCATTTTTATGGGCAAAGGCCTCAAGTTATTATTATTTGCTTCTCTGCTGGTTAAATTCAGCTTTGGTATATTTACTGTATCATCCTAAACTCCAATCAGACTGATTGCTGGTGGGGATATTATGGCTGGGAAAATAAGTCTTTTGCTGAAGCAGTGAGAGGGTAACAGACTTCCTTTAGCAAAGTCGCTCATAAATAAGAGGTCATATCTAATAATGTTTGCTTAAAACTTCTTAGCAGAGCTTCTGTTCTCAGACACTGCTTGGCTTTTTAGTTTCAGCTTTAAATAACTGCATGGGGATGGATTTGCTGGTGAGAGCAGAAATAATCCCCCTCAGCTGTTCTACCCCTGCATGTGCACAGGGCAATGGGGACGGCGAGAGAATAATGAGGAAAGGAGAAATAAAGTTTATCTCGAAGGCAAAGGAGGAAAAGTTCATCACCCAAAGCCTCACAGAGCTGGTGGCACCCACCCCTCACTACCCATCCTCAGCTACCAATCCCTCCAGGCTGGGGAAGAAGGGATGGAGAGCAGCTCTGGGAGAAGCTCTTGGGGTGCAGGGGGGGAGAGCTGGACAGGCCCTGGCCCAGAGCCCCCCTGTGCTGGGCTGATCCCCAGCGTGGGCAGCAGGGCAGGGGGGATTCTGCCCCTCTGCCCCCAGGTGAGACCCCACCTGCAGAGCTGCCTCCAGCTCGGGGGGCAGCACAGGGAGGAGCTGGAGCTGCTGGAGCCAGGCCAGAGAGGCCACGGAGATGCTCCAGGGCTGGAGCCCTCGGCTCTGGAGCCAGGCTGGGAGAGGGAGGTGTTTATCTGGAGTGGAGAATCTTTGGGGTGAGTGAATGGTGACCTTCCAGAGCCCGAAGGGGCCAAAAACAAAGATGGGGAGAGTCTGTGGACAAGGGCTTGGGGAGACATCAGTTTTGGACACTCCCTTCCACAGCCTGGTCTGGCTGCAGTGACCATGCCAAGGCTGATAATGACTGTGGTCTGCAGGAGGTGACTTTCTGAACATCACTGAGCCCCTGCACTCAGCAGTGGCATCAGTCCTTGATCCAGCAAACACCTCTGCAAGGGCTGGGACACTTGCAGGGGGTATTTACAGTAAATTTTTAGGATATTCACTCTACAAGTACATGGCCATGGAACCCTATCAAAACCAGGAAACTGAGAAGGTATCTTGGATATAGAAACATACATGTGACAAACTGAAACAGAGGCAGAGCACAAGGGCCAGCACCCAGAGCTTTGTCATCCAAAAGAATTTGCCATTGGAATGACATGCCTGAATTGCTCTCTGGCATCAGGATGGGGATGGAGCTAACTTGACTGGTGACGAGCTCCTGAGCATGGAAATGTCGAGGAAAAGACCCTGCTCAAAGCTTCAGACTGAACCCAGCAGCCAAGCCATTGCCTGAGCAGGGAGCTGCTAAAGAAACAAAGGCCCAGGGTTGGCAAAGCCCCTTCCACAGAGGTTGTGGCCAGGGCCTGGGGGAGAACTCGTGCAGCAAGGCAGGAACACGAGGGTGGACAGTGAGCAGCTCCTGGGGAAGGGAGGGGAAGGGGCACTGAAGCATTTTCCTGATGCACACACACAAATGTCAGTAAGCAGCACGGACATGAACCAGCCCTGACAGATGGAGCCATCCTGGTTTTTGTTTGTCTCCAAAGTTGTCAGTTCAGGTCTCCAGGTCAGAAATCATTTTATCTGTTAAACCATATGCTTTGTGGAACAAAACGCCTGGCAGACTTCAAGGCATATGTATTTTAAGGAGCACAGTAACACGATGAACATCACCAGACACTTGCTTCCCAGTTGTTATTGCTGTGCTACAGGCGAGGCTTTTCTCCTCTTGCCCCGTCTGTGGCCTGCAAATCACTGAGGAAAAGAAAAATACAACTTCACTCCAACTTAACCATTTATGAGTATCCTGGTCTAGAAATCCACTAAAGAATCATAGAAAGGCTTGTGCAGGAAGGACCTTAAAAATCATTATTTTCCATGCCCTGCGATGGGCTGTGACACCTTCCACTATGCAGGGGTGCTCCAAGCCCTGCCCAGCCTGGCCGTGGGCACTTCCAGGGATGGAAATCTTCTCTGGGCACCCTGTGCCAGGGCCTCACCTCCCTCACAGGGAACAATTCCTTTCCAGTATCCAACCTCAGCTTACCCCAGTCTTTACATGAACAGCAGCATAAATCCCATCCCAGGCCACCCTCCCACTGCAGGACCTTCAGTTGTCACAGCTGAGGGCTCTGCCTGCAGCAGGAGGCTTGGTTTCACTCCAGATGAAACAACTACATCTAAACCTCAGGTGAGGGGAGTTTTCCAAGCCTCAAGCTCTCAGGGGATGATCACTTAGGCTTTGTCTCTGCACAATTTGCAGAATCTTTCTCCAGAAACCCCACTCAAAGCAGATGAAACTTCCTGCTTTGCATGATCCCCATTAACACCTGGGCTGGGACAGGAAAGCCCCCTCCCCTTATTGCTTTTCCTCATGCCCCCACTTTGTACCAAACACCCCCTGGTCTATTTTAGGCTGCAAAAGCCAGATGCTGTTTTCTGCCACTGCCCTCAGCTCTTTGACAGAGCCCAAGCAACAAATTCCCCCTCTCCTAAATGGAAATAAATAAAAAGAAATGATGGACAGTCTATCAAACCGATTAAGCCAGGCTCAGAGAAAGCATCCCCAGCAGTCAGGTTCAGGGCCATCGTCTTGAGCACTCAGAATAAATGTCCAGGAGACATCTCCAAGCACTAACTCACTGCCTCAGGGTCAGGGGTTCAACTCACACACAGCATTTGGGGCAGGACAACAGATGCTGTTGGAGGTTCCTTGCTGAAATCATGTTAAACCATCTTTATTTTTCTTCAGCCAATAATGCAAAGTCTTTAATCCCAGCCTAATTAAGCAGTGAGCAGAGAAGGTTGGATTCCTATCTGACAAATAATTAGAGCTTCCCACCCAGCCCAAAGCCAATTTCCTCTGGCAGCAGAGAGCTCTCTGAGCAGCACCCAGGTTATGGCAGCTGGACACGGGGCATTTATCACCCTTTGTCCAGAGCCATGGGTCATGCTGGATGTGGAGGTGCCTGCTGGAGCTGAGCAAGGGCAGCTGCTGCTTCTCCTGTGCTCGAGCCATGGCGACAGGGAGCTGCAGAAGCAGGTTTTCCATTGGGATGATCAATATCCAGCCATTTCCTACCGAAAACCTTGCTTTGACTGAAAAGCTGGCTTTTTACTTAAGAAAAGATTGGCTTTTTCCACCAAAGAAAAGATTGGCTTTTCCCACAAAACCCCAGAATCATCAGAGGGAAACCAGTGACAAGCTGGACTTTCTTTTGTCAAAGAGGCAGCAAAATCCTGAACTAATATGCCAGGAAGGATAAACTGCTCTGTTCTATCCCCAGGACTCCTAAAAGCTTCACCTGCCATCCACTGCCTCTTTCCTTTAGACACCTATTGTGTCTTTGCAGTGAAAATAAAGGCAAGAATAAAGGCTCAAAGAACTGGGGTACTGAATATTGCAGTAAAAGGGAAAAAAAGCACCACGAGGGCTCAGACTGGCTGCCTGGGGGAGGACAGAGCATCCCTCAGGACTGATTTCTGAGCAAGGAAAGGAGAGTTTGGAAGCCAGCAGAAACCAGACTGCTCAGCAAATAGTCCATGTGGGGTAGGGTTTGGAGCAGCCTGGGCTGGTGAAAGGGGCTCCTGTCCATGGCAGGGGGGTTGAGATGAGCTTCAAGGTCCCTCCCAACCCAAAGCAGCCTGGGGTTCTGCACTCCAAACCCCCGTGATGCTCCCAGACACAAAGAGGTGCCTGAGAACACCGACACGTGGGGCTTTGGCAGGAGAATTTCAGTGCCTCGCTTTATTTAACATTCAAACTCCTGCAGAGCAGAAAAACAATGCGTTTCCCCCCTCCTTGTTCCATTAGTTTCAAACAGACCCTGCAAACAGAAACATCTTTTTCTCCTGCCTGTCCTTTCCTTGGGCTCTCACTGCTCACCCGTGTCCATTTCCAATCCTCACTGTGCTCTGCCAAGGCTCTCCTCACTTTTCCCTAACAGCACTGATTGTTAGTACAAAAAAATGCCCAAACAGAAAAACTTCCTCTAGTGGAAAGTGTCCATGGCAGGGGGTGGAACGAGATGTTTCATGGTCTCTTCTAACCCACACCATTCTGTGGTTCTGTGGAGGTAAAGTTGAGGCCGTTTTACGTGTGCTGCTGGATGTGAGATAGATCTTTCCTCAAAAATGACTCCTCAGCAGCTCCCCAGGCACAGCCAGCCCTGGTGAGGAGCAGCAGGACCATCACAGGAGGTTCTGTGAGCACCCAGCCCCAGGAACACAACAGATCCAACACGAAAGGTGGGAAAGCCCTCTCAGATCATCAGATCTAACTGTTCCCCCAGCACTGCCAAGGCCACCATTAACCCATGTCCCCAGAAGCCACACCTATGCATTTCTGAACATTTCCAGAGATGCTGACTCCACCACTGCCCTGGGCAGTCTTTCCCAGAGCTTGAGAACCCTTTCAGTGAGGAAATTTTCCATCATATCCAATCTAAACCTCATCAATGGCATCATTTGCACTTGCAGAGGCATGCCAAGTCCATTAAGTGCCACCAGAAATGCCAGTGGGATTTAGGCACAGGCCAGCCAATGGCTCCCTGGAGATGCTGGCTCTTGGGAGCTGTGCCAGGGCACTCCTGCATCCCATGGCAACTCTTGGATGGGCTGGGCAGCAGCCCTGCCAGCTGGGAGGGGCACAGTTTAGAGAACACTGAACCAATCCAGGGACTAAAAGGTCCAGGCAGCCAGGGAGAGCCTTTGCCAGCGATTTGGCAGAAATCTGAGAGAGCAGATCCATCCAAGAGGCACCAGATTTCCCTGGCATATGGGGCAAACAATTTCTGTGCTGCTGTGCCAGATCCCAGCAAGCTGAGGCCATTTTTATGCACCCAGGATTGGCTTTAAGAGGATATTTTCCCCATCCTTGCAGGTTCTGATGTGCTGAGGTAGCTTGAATTAATCACCAGCGTGCCTTTCCCAGGGCACTGCGGCAGCCTGGGAATGGACAGGGATCACTGGAATCACCAGCACAATCCATCTGTGTCCCACACGCTGCAGTTGCCCCTTGGAGAGCCTCTGCCAGGGTGTGGAGCTGCATTCCGTGGCACATTTTATCCTGGGGACACCCCAACAATTCACAGAATCACCAGGTTGGAAGAGGCCTTCAAGTTCATCGAGTCCAACCCAGCCCTGACACTTCAACTAAACCCTGGCACCCAGTGCCACATCCAGGCTTTGTTAAACACACCCAGGGATGATGACTGCACCACCTCCCCCAGCAGCCAGTCCAAAATTTTATCACTCTTTCTGTAAAAAAACTTTTTCCTGATATCCAGCCTGTGTTTCCCTTGGTGCAGCTGGAGGCTGTGTGCTCTGGTTGTGTCAGTGCCTGCAGACAGAGCCCAGCCCAGCTGAGCACAGGCACCTTTCAGGAGCTGTGCAGAGTGAGGAGGGCACCCCTGAGTCTCCTTTTCTCCAGGTGAGCACCCCCAGCTCCCTCAGGGGTTCCTCTCAGGGTTTGTGTTCCCAGCCCCTCTCCAGCCTCATTGCCTCCTCTGGACACACTCCAGATCCTCAACATCTTTCCCAAGCTGAAGGGCCAGAGCTGGGCACACACTCGAGGTGTGCCCTCACCAGTGCTGAGCACAGGGGCAGAATGACCTCCCTGCTGCTGCTGCCACACCATTCCTGACCCAGGCCAGGAGCCACTGGCCTTCCTGGCCCCAGGGCACACTGCTGGCTCATGTTCAGCCGGCCATCAGGAGCTCCTCCTGGTGAGTTTTTGTTTGCCAAAGCACAGAACATGCATTTTTCCAGGAGCAGAGATGCTGTCCCTGGCCACAGACCCTGCAGCACCTGGGAATAAATGCCAGGTGAAGGTTTCAATTCCATCTCAAACCTTCCACTCCTTCCACTCCACCCTAATCCCACATTGTGGCTCTGATCCCAAATTAGTTTAATTCTCAGGGCAGAGGTGTGGGGTTCTGGTTAAAAGCCAAGGCCTGACACAGCTGCTCTGGACTGAGGTCCCACCTGAGCCCTGGATTCACTCTGTGACCTCAGACAAATTCTCTTCCACCATCAAGATGTGGTCGTGGTGCCTTGAACCAAGGGAATGAGGAGACAGTGAGAGCCATGGGCAGAGCACAGTGATAAAGATCCTGACAGACACTTCCACAGGAAGAGTCGGAATTTTCTCCAGCCCAAAATTCAAAGCAGTGTTTCCCCAAATTGACATTTTCAGAGAGTTCAGCTTTTTGAGAGGGTTTGACAAGTAAAAAAAGTCAGAGAGGGGGAAGTAATTTTGCAAATCCGAGCTACATTCAGAGAACACCTTCAGCTCATGAAATTATTTTCAATGTCAGAATTCTTTATTGCAAGGAAAAGAAGTTATCTACCTTTTTTAGTCACTTTGAGATTTAAAAATAAACATTTTGTTTGCAGTATGCTCCTGACAGATCAACAGGAAACTTCGCTTTGGTGAACATAAACCACCTGTATTTAATATCCAACCAGAACAGACCCCCCAGCCCGCTGGGACCCTCAACCAGGCACCAAAGCAGAAAAAGCTGTAATTTCAAAGTGCTGTGTATTTTACCTCAACAAAGGTTTATCACTTAGAGAGCTCTAGGAAAAACTACCAGTGGGATACAGAGGCAGCCCTGGCCCCTCCTCCTGCAAAGGAAAGCAGGGAAAAAAGGAAAAAAAAAAAGAGAACTTTGCCAATCTCCTCTATCCCTAAAACCCCAGGCTGCAGTGTAGGCACACCTGGAAGCAGCACAGGCACTTTGCTGCAGCCTCTGAGCACAGATTAACACCAGGGACCACGAAATCCATCTGAAGCTGAAGACACATGAGCAAAAATCTGTCTGTGGACATCAGTGCCTGTGCTCCTGGGACACTGAGGAAAGGCACACTCCCAAACCAGACGTGATTTCCCACTGAGGAAAGGCACACTCCCAAACCAGATGTGATTTCAAGCTGAGGAAAGGCACACTCCCAAACCAGACGTGATTTCCCACTGAGGAAAGGGAGCACCACGGCTGCCTGTGATGGTCCTGCCCCACCCTGGACTCTCCCTCATCTGGAGGGAAACTTGCTGTTTTCACGTCTCCTTCATCTTCCTAAGCCATCAATCAGCGAGTCAATAATTGGTAAACATGCTCCAACTTTCAACTCCGGCTCCCTTGGAGGAACAGATTCACCAGCAGCTACTTCAAAATCCACTGGGCACCTCCCTCCCCGTTCCACATGTTTATCACTGTCAGCGAGCAGCTTCTAAAGCGCTTCTGCTGTGCCTTGAATTCAGTTGCTCCAAATTGTCTCTCAAGTATTGCATGTACGAGTTCAAAGCCCCGAGATGTTAACAGCAGCAACACATTCTGGCATCTTTATCTGCAGTCTTACTGAGGAATTTTATTCCAAAGAACAGAAACTCTATTTCTTAACAAGTTTTCCTTTTCTCCTGACGTGCAGCTTTGTGCTCTGTGTCTCCTGGCTGGGCTGGATCACCGGTCAAGGAATCAAAGCCTGGCTCAGGCTCCTCCAAGCCCTCGCTCTGCTGACACCACCAAGCAGCACAAATTGAGCTCTGGGGAAGGCGAAATGCTTTGGAGCTGTCAGCAGCCCCACAAACCACGAGCACTTTGCAGAAAGCCAAAGCTGGCAACCAGGCTGTGCAAGGAGCCCCAAACAAAAGAGGGTCCCACAAAAGGGGAACCCACAGCAAAGCAAAGCTCTCCACAGCCCTGCAGAGCTGTGCGGGGGGACACACCCGAGTCACAACCAGCTGGGAACACACACCTGCACTCCCAGGAGGGCCCTGGGGACAATCAGGCCCAGCATCCACAGCCTGGTGAGGAGGGGATGCTCCTACTCTGCTCAGGGCTGGGGCAGCTTTGGGCACCTCAACACGAGATGAAAAAGTGTTAAAGAGCATTTGAACGAGGGACATGGGGATGGGGAAGGATTTGGAGGGGAATGGAGGCACAGGAGGAGCAGCTGAGGGCACTGGGATGGTTCAGCTGGAGCAGAGGAGATGAGGGCAGAGCTCAGGGGCTGCAGCTCCTCCCGAGGGCAGCTCTGATCCCTGCCCTGGGACAGGGACAGGAGGTTTAGACTGGAGATCAGGAAAGGTTCTTCCCCCAGAGGGTGCTGGCACTGCCCAGGCTCCCCAGGGAATGGGCACGGCCCCGAGGCTGCCAGAGCTCCAGGAGCCTTTGGACAGCCCTGCCAGGGATGCCCAGGGTGGGGTTGGGGGGTCTGGGCAGGGCCAGGGACTGCCCTGGATGATCCTGTGGGTCCCTCCAGCTCAGGATATTCTGTGATTCTGTCTCAGGACCTGCAAATTCTTGGAATGGTCAGGGCCCTTCTGCCCCAGAGCTGTCTCTGCTGTAACATGGAGTAAGACTGAGCTCACCCTCAGGGTGCTGGAGTGGGGCACAGCCCAGCCTGGATGAGCAAAGTGTTATTTCCACTCTGTCACAGAACTGCAGAGAGGATTCTTCCCTCACCAGTGCAGAAAAGTACTTGTGGATAACCATTAGTCCCCTCACCTGCATTTCCCTGTTTTCTGCTGCACTCCTTACGAAATGACTCAGAATAACTAAAACCCTGTGAAGTTCCCAGGTAATTTTCATTTCGCTGTGATCCGACCGTCTCCTCAGAGCAATGAGACCTCTGAGTGCCAAAATTTAACAACTGCAACAATTCTCCTTAACACCTCCTGCCAGCAATATTGTTCATCGCTGAATTGCTTCATTAATTCCAAGTCAATACAAGCAGCTTCCTTTTGTCAATCTCTCTATATTAACATATAATTTCAATGTTTGGGGCCGTTTTCAGGCTTGGAAATGAGATTAGCGTCAAGTGATTAAAATAAGTTCTCAAGACTGGGCAAAATCACCAGCTCACAAAGGCTATAGATTGATCTTTGCAATGGAGAATGTAACAACCATTCCCAAATTATAAGTTTACCATTACACCACTCCATTTTTGAAAGCTGTTTGCTTTCAATATCTTGTTTTTGTTTTCCCAGGAAATCAACATGGGCAGACTTCATCAAAATTGCAGCGCTGATTCCAGAGGGTTGCAAAGGCTTTGCTGGAGGAGCCCGGGTGCATTTCCCTGCTAATGGGATGTCAGGGCTGGCTGTGCTGAAGGACATGAAGTGCAGGGAAGTTGGGAAATCCTCCCAGCGCTCCCTGTTCACGTCCCCTTTGCCATTCCAATTGCATGTGACATCATCAACCACAATTAATGAATTAGACTTGTCACCGGAGATATTTTCCTGCTGTAGGTCTGGTAAGTGACGCTCCCAACGGAGCCAGCTCCAGCTCAGGAGCAGGATTTGGCTGTGGGAGATTGATGGCCTTACCCTTTCCTTGGTGCTGCACAGGAGGCTCCCACCAGAGCAGGCTGGACACAGGCAGTAAAACACGAGTGACCCATGGCCCACTGTGACCTGGCTGTGACATCAGACTGGACCTGCCCGCTCTGAGAAGGGCTCAGATCCATCCATCACCCTTGGCCAGGCAATTAAAAGCAAGAACAGGCTGTCCTTGAGCACACACAAGGATTTCTCCACTTGCACGTTCAAACTTCACCTGTAGTGTGCACCTGGGGTCACGGGATGTTCACTGCTCTCATGTACGAGTCCTCCTTTGCACCTCCTCTCTTCACCACAGCCTGAAGGGCCTCCAGAGCCCCCTGGGGAAATCTTTCTAGCTGGCATCACCTTGGGGACATCCCTGACCAACAGCATCAACAGGGAGAACCTCCAGGTCTCTGAGGGGGAACTGGATCACGGACCAACAACAGAACACTCCTGATGGGCCAGGAGAGCCACAAACACTGAAGCCAGGAGCTGCCACGCTTATCTCAGGAAAACCTAAAAAATGAGAGGAATCAACTCAAAAAATCAGAGCTTTTTGGAGAGAGAAGGAATCCTGTGGTAAAACAGAGACCAAAGACGAGCAGCTGATGCAGCTGCCAAGGCTCGTTGTGTCTGGAGGGAAAGCAATGGCACTGAGCTCATGGGGAGTGCTGCTGGAGTCTGGAGTTTTACCCAAGCTGAGCTCCACAGGTCGGGTGAGTCCTCTCAGCTGTCAGTTCTTAATTCCATGACTGAGAAGTTGGGAAATGAGATCAACCCCCTCCAAAGCAACATGGGCAGAAAGGAAGGCTCAGAGCACCTCAGTGGGGCAGAGGGAAGCACTGAGTGCAGACCTCACTCCAGAGGGGTTTGGTGCAGAGGGGAGAAGCTGCTGCTCCATCCCTGCACTGTGTCCATTGTCTCAGCTCTTCAGGAGTTCCAGACACAATCCACTGCTCCTTTTGTTTATAAAAGCAAGCATCAAAAAGAACAAATCAGTGCAATCTTGGGGGTTGTTTCCTGTGGAGCTCCCCTGGCACTGGCATTTCTTCCCTCCCAAGCCAACATTTATTTTTCAACATCCTGCATAGCGTGAGGGTGCTCTGCACTATGTTCACCCCTCCAGTCCTCACCCTGCTCTCCTTTACCATCTCTAGAAGGTCCCAGAGGTGCAGCATCACTGCAGGTGCTGAGGCACTCCTGAGCAGGTTCAGCTCCACATCACCCCGAGGAGAGGACCAGAAAGCTCTGTGACACAGCAAATTGTTCTCAGCACCAGACTGTGCAAGACAAGGTGTGGGAAACAGGAACCTTCCCTCCTGCCCTGTGACCTTTCCAAAGAATCACAGAATGTCCCGAGCTGGAAGGACCACCAGGATCATCCAGTCCAGAGCACGGCCCTGCACAGACAACCCAACAATTCACAGGATCACCAGGTTGGAAGAGAGCTTCAAGATCATCGAGTCCAACCCAGCCCCAACACCTCAACTCAACCCTGGCACCCAGTGCCACATCCAGGCTTTGTTAAGCACACCCAGGGATGGTGACTGCACCACCTCCCCGGGCAGCCATTCCAGAACTTTATCACTCTTTCTGGAAAAAACTTTTTCCTAATTTCCAGCCAAAATTTCCCTTGACAACCCCATCCTGGGCATCCCTGGCAGCGCTGTCCAAAGGCTCCTGGAGCTCTGGCAGCCTCGGGGCCGTGCCCATTCCCTGGGGAGCCTGGGCAGTGCCAGCACCCTCTGGGGAGAGAACCTTTCCTGATCTCCAGCCTGGCCTGCCCTGGCCCAGCCCCAGCCGTGCCCTGGCTCCTGTCCCTGTCCCAGGGCAGGGATCAGAGCTGCAGCCCCTGAGCTTTGCCCTCATCTCCTCTGCTCCAGCTGAACCATCCCAGTGCCCTCAGCTGCTCCTCCTGGGCCCCTCCAGATCCTTTCCCATCTCCATGTCCCTCCTTTGGATGCTTTTTTAACAGCTTTAGATCTTTTTTTACCATGGCACACAAAGTGCCCCCAGCAATGGAGGTGAAGCCATGTGTCCTCAGGGAGCTCCTGCAGGCACAGGGGAGAGGTCATTACACCGAGAAGGAAGAAGAACCTCCCCAGAAGGCCAGAAGCAAGGCTGAGTTGATATTCTCCTCAGCCAGGCACGTCTGGAAACCTCCTTCGGCCCTCACTGCTGCCTGAGGCTGTTACGGCTCCGAGTCTTTGGCTTTCATGTTGGAATGAAAATATCATGATGTACAAATTATTACTTTGTAATTAATTATGCAGAATAACTAAAGTGAACATGACTTCAGCATTATGACAGCTTTGAAATTTACCACTTTGTAAATTAATAAGTAATGAATCTGGCTTGCTGGGTATATGTTGAATATAAGAGAAGGTTACCTAAACAAAAGGAAGGCTTCAGCTGATTTAGCCGTAGGAGAGCAAGAAGGAGCCTTTTTTGTTGCCAATTTTGTTGGCAAGGAGGAGAGAGGAAAATGCACTTTTTGTACCCTTTTCAACTGAGAGACACTGGCAGGGGTGTGATAATCCCACTCCACACAGCTCTGCACCCAAAACTGACTCAGATTTCCCCAGACTTGGCAGAACCTGTGGCTTTGCTGCTGTGGAGCCAGAGCAGGGAAGGACAGATGAGGAAATGTCTGTAAACAAGCTTTGTTTAAAGCAGGCAGCTGAATTCAGGGAATATTCTGAATTTTGCCCTGCCCTGAAGAATGCCAATGCTCTTCTGTTCCACAGGCAGCACTGGGCAGCAGGCTGAGTGCTATGGGAGCCTTCCCAGCCTGCTCACCCCAGCCAGAGCTGCTCACTCACCACTTTCCCACCCACAAACCAGGCTCTGAGCAGTCCTGAGCAATGTTTTGGGCCCGTGAGGTACCAGGTTGCAGAGGCAAACCCCCATGCTTGTGTGAGCTTTGCTGCTCTGCTCCTGCCACCCACCTTGGCAGGTCTGTCCTTCGGCTCCAAGGCTGGGAGCCCAGCCAGGGCTGTTGGTATTCCTGAGTTGTTTCTGCTTTCACTGCCTGGCTCTCCATGGGCTGGGGGCATGGCACAGGACCCCAAGGGCCAGCTGAGCACGGCCAGCCTCAGCTCTAAAGGCTCTTTCATTCCTCTGTTCCTTCCCAAGAACGGGGAGGCACCAAAGGAGCATCATCACTCTGGTGTCAGTTTGTGCCTCTGCAGGGGGCTGAAGCACACACACCATATTTTTTCCCTCCCTCCCCATTCCACCTGACTGCCTGCAGCCTTTGAGTGCCATTTAAATCACTCCCACCCAAGTGGCAGGGCTGTGCTGGGAACTACAGCTGAGGGCTGACCTCGCCAGTGGGGCAGCACTAATCACACTAATTAGAGGCACATCCCTGCATGTCATCCTGTCAGCCAGGGATCCACAGGACACCTGTGCTGCAGGATGTCCAGCACTGACCATCAGCTCCAGGGAAGGCTTTTCCCAGCTCTTCCCACAGCAATAAATCACACCATGTGTGCAACAAAACCCCAACAGCCAGCGAGGACATGGCCCCAAAATGCAAATCTTGCTCTGCTTCATCTGCTGAGCCAGGGCAGTTCTGGAGCACTTGTCACACTGGACAGGCTCAGTGGAACTCCCAGAGCACACAAATGTTTTCCCTGGAGCCAGATCACACCTTTAGAGGGGACAAGCAGGCTATATCCCCCTGCTTTCCTGGGAGCAGAGTCAGTGCCAGCCCTCAACACCTTAAACATGCCCACAAGCCATGGAACAAACAACAGTTTCCCTCCCAAGAGAGCACAGACAGCAGAGGGACACGTTTCCAGGAGTCAGGAAAGGTTTATAAGACGCTTCTCTGCATGGTATTTTTCCAATCACTTCTTTTGTGTCAAAATTCAGCTAATTTTGGGAGGACAGAGGGGGAGAAAAATCTTAGGGAAAAATCACACCCAAGAGAGCTGGCTGGAGTGTAAAAATAGCTGCTGAGCTATTCCCTAATAGCCCCTGTGGTTGGGCACGAGGCTTCAGCCACTGACAAGGTGCTAAAGAGATGACAGGTGGCATCTCGGCACTTTTTCCATGCCAACAGGTTTCAATGCAAAGACAGCAGAGTTTTTTCCCCTCCTCCTAAAGGACCTCGCGTTTCCTTAAGAAGGACTGGGATTTTATGTGTGCTAGTCCATCCCTGAGCTGTGCTGCACCAGCCTGTGGTTTGTTTGGGGCCCCCAGGTGCTGTCTGAAGGACCTGAAGGACCCACAGCCCGGCACGTGAGCTTTGGAAAACAAAAATGCTCAAAGCCTTAAAATAACACGAGTGTGTTCCTCGGGGTGGAACCAGCCCTGCAGAGCCATGGACATGCCTCTCCTCCAGCAAATGCCTCTCCTCTTTTCCCCAGAAACCTGCACTGAACCAAGCTCTCAGCACCCCCGGGATGTCCCTTGTGCAGAAGGACAAAGGCTGCCTGCAAACCCCTGGTGTCCACACAAAGCCTGGATTTGGAGAGCTGGCATTTCCCAGAGGAGGAGCAGCTCTGCCCACTGACAGGGGCACATCAGCAACAACCATGCCATTATTGAGAAGACAAAGATGAAGGGATGTAAGTATGGTCTAGACCTAAAGAGCTGCACAGGTGAAGCCCCAGCAGAGTGTTTGGAGCACCAGCCCCACAGGGAAAAGGTTTCCCAATATTTTGACTGATACATGTTGTGGATCCCAGAGGAACAGAGTCAGCAGGCTCTGGGCTGACTGCTCCCTACTCTAGAACCAGCTGAATCTACTGTCTCAGGACCCACTGGGAGTTGTTCCTCATTTTCTTCCCTTTCCAGCTGTATGAAACACTGGCAGGGATGTGACAATCCCACACAACTCCTGTCCTCAAAACTGACTCAGATTTCCCCAGACTTGGCAGCTCTCAGCTGAGCCTCCTGCCAAGATGACTTTGTACTTCTGGGTCTGAACACACATTTAAGGTACTCACAGAGCAGGGGGCAGAAACAGCAACACTCCCAGGTTTTCCCTGTGTTTGGACTGGTATGTCTCATGGTTCCCAGAGGGAGACCAGAGGAACACAGTCAGCAGGCTGGATTTGTGTGTTAGAAATAAGTGTTATAATATTGGCTTTTTGCAAATATTGAAATGGATGCTATATGTGTGATGTTAAAGTAACTTTGTTTTAAAGATACAGTTTTATTTATATTGTTAATTAAGCTCGGTGAAATAGCTGATATCAGTGTGCTTGTGTTAAAATGCCTGCTTGGATGGGATAACACCCAATGAACACAGGATGAGTACACCTGTACAGATCTGCCACCCTCAGCACTCACTGTCTGAAGGCAGTGAGGACCAAGGCCCAAAACTGAAGGGGATGAGAATGGACTAAAACCACAGCCAAGGAATCTGCATGCTCTAAAAAGGCAGATCCAAGGAGGAGCCATGCTAAACAATTCTTGGAACATGTAAACTAGTTTGGGAAAAGTTTACTATGCGGGTCTATGACTATGCAACAGGCTGATGTAATTAAAAGGTATTTAAGGGGTATATCCCCAAAGATGTGTGCTCTTGGCTGAGTGCCAAGATGCACCCTAATAACCTTTGTTCTACGGTCCTTGTCTGCTATTGTCCTTTATTAAACTTTTTACATTTTCACAGGAGAGTGGACGTGTTTTTCACATGTGGGCTCACTGCTCCCCACCCCAAACCCAGCTGAACCTGCTGCCTCAGGACCCACTGGGAGCTGTTCCTCACAGCTGCTGAGGCTTGTGTGACTGTCTCTGCCTCTCTCAGCCAGGTGGGGCAAGTCACCAGTGTCTGACAACAAGGGCAGTGTCTCATTTGGGCTCCGTGCTGCCCAGCAGCTGCTCCCTCAGCACGGGCAGATTGCAGGGATGGATGGCCGGGCGGGTGGCTGCACAGATCGCTGGGATTTAGGGATTAGGGGATTGTCAGATTCGAGGAGGGATCAGTGTGAAGGCTGAGTGTGAGAGCAGATGTTGGTGATTCCCCCACCCCCTCACTGCTCATCCCCTCCCCAGCACTGTCCCCTCCAAGCATTATCCACTCTCAGCATCAGAGATCTCCTGTCATCCCTTCTTTCATTTGCCAGCCTGGCTCCAAGGGAGCCAGCTGCCTTCCCCAAATCCACGGGCAAAAAGACTCAGTTAATATAAAAGATTAAAGGTGTCTATCTGGCTGTCTTCCCCTGATTCTTTTGCTCTTTCTCCATGGCACAAGCTCCCTCCATCACTGTTAAAGACACGTCCTTATCCCCACAGTGTGAGCACTCAGAGCCCCTCACCTGCACAGTCATCACCCTCTTTGCCCGGGGAACAGCAGGTCCTCAATACAGAAGAATCTCATTTTTTCCTGCTTTTAACCTTTCCTACCCAAATCCCTGCAAGTTCCCTGTGACCACCAGTCCCTCTGCTCCTGCAGCAGGCACAGGAGACCCTCCATGTGTACCTGTTTACACGAACAACAGATCCGCAGCCAGCTCACTCCTGCAACACTGGCAGCACATAATGAGTCCCCAAGGCCTCTCCTCTAAGAGGCTCCAGCAGTTCCCTACAAAAGCCCCACTTGAGCAGCTTCCACAGCCTGACCTGTGTCCCTCCTTGCTGAGCACAGCCTGGTTAATGAGCCGGCCCTGTGACATGGGCTGGGCTGGAAGCATTCCACTGCCATCCACCCAGGGGCATTCCTCATTAGCCCAGGTAGCCCCAAGGCTGGGACCAAAAAAGACTCGGAAAACAGGGAAAGGGCACCGAAGTGCCTGTGCTGAACAGCAGCAACGTGAGAAAGAGAGACTCTGCCCTGGCAGTGCAGGACGAGCGCAAAATGGAGAGGGTGGAGGTCAAGGGGAACAATTCCCAACCAATCAGCTCCCGTCCAAAAAATCCTGCACGTCAAAAGCTTCACAGTGGTGCAGTATCAGCTGCTTCCCATAGCCACTTCCCAAAGAAGCTGAGAGGGAGCCAGCACTC
The DNA here is from genome assembly GCF_036417665.1 of Passer domesticus. Lineage (NCBI taxonomy): Eukaryota > Metazoa > Chordata > Aves > Passeriformes > Passeridae > Passer > Passer domesticus. Next base: position 1,901,018 of record NC_087496.1, on the reverse strand, counting down.
ACCTCATACCCAGGACAGCAGGGAGGGAGGAATCACCCAGTGCTAGGTGAGGACAGGCCCTCGAGCTAAGTCACAGCAGCACATAAAGCAACCAGACACAACTTACCACTGTCACAGAGCGGGAAAAAACAGAATAAAAATAAAATAAAACCAACTAGGATGGCTACCTGAGATGCTATGGCTGAGCAGGTCCCCCCTGCTCAAGGATGACAATTTACAGGGGAAGGAAGGCCAGAAAAAGAAGTAAATAACTCTGTGCCTGCATTGCTTATACAGGAGAGAAGATTTAATAGACACAGCGAACGGAGCCTTATCAGCACAACTCACGCTCAGTAGTGCAAGGGAGGGCATCATACATTAGCTTGCTTTGACCTGCAGGGCCCTCAGTGGGAATTTTCTCCACCACACTGACATGATGTTGTTTAGATGCAATGCACATCTCGCCTGCATGGAAACATGCTGACACTTTGGAGGCTTTTGAATGCAGAGAAGGAGCGAAGAGAAAAGAGATGTCTGGGTCAAAATGTTTCTCTAATGGTTATAGATTTAATTCCATGGTCTGGAGGGAAGGATGGGAGAAGAGAATTTTTTTTTTCCTCCCTATTTCCTTTTCAGAACATGAAAAAGGAATCCAAAAGCATATTACTGTCCTGCTCTCCTTTGCTTTTCTTCAATTCTGTGCTTTGGCTCTGGCTTTCTCTTTCCCTCCCACCTCCATCACTACATATAAGACCCAGGGAAGATCTGGCCAAAACTGCTGACAATTTAGCTTGGATAAAACATTCCTGGATTCCTCTAAAAAGGAACGAAATAAAATCAGATTCCTCAACACACAAGGCAAAATAAACAGGGAAATTATTTGCCCAGTCATGCTGGTACTTTAAATTCTCTCAAAGAGCTGGGTTGTACCCAGAGAGATAGAGAATGTGACATATTCTTTCAGCTGACGTTGCTTGTAGCCCCTCAGATTTCCCACGAAGCAGCTGTATCTCATCTCAGACACAACTCAGAGGACACCAGCACCCAAATTCAGGAGGAGAGCAAGACCAGGAGGAGCAGCAGGAGGCTCTTGGGCTTGGCTTTGGCTCTGAAGATAAAAGTGGGCACAGCGACGAGGATTTATAGGGACTACAGAATCACTGAGGTTGGAAAAGACCTTTGAGATCACAGAATCCAGCCTGTGAGCCACCACCACATCAGCCAGACCCTGGCACTCAGTGCCTTGTCCAGTCTTTACTCAAACACCTCCAGGGACAGGGACTTCCCCACCTCTCTGGGCAGCCCATTCCAGGGTCTGGTCATCCTTTCTCCAAAGAAATTCCTCTTGGTGTCCAACCTACCCCTGCCCTGCTGCACTTGAAAATGATGTCCTGTCATCCTCTCATCAGTTCAGAGCAGAGCCCGACCCTCACCTGGCTGTCCCCTCCTGTCAGGGAGCTGTGAGAGTGAGAAGGGCCCCCTGAGCCTCCTTTTCTCCAGGCTGAGCCCCTTTCCAGCTCCCTCACCAGACTCGTGATGGCCAGGGTCCTCTCCCACCACATTCCCTGAGCAGGTGGGTGCCAGGACCGGCACAGCCACCCCTGCTCTGCAGACAGAGGAGACAGCAGGTGCCTGGCAGTGCCAGGCTCTGCAGCAGCCCAGAACTGCAAAACAAGCCACCTGGGAGCAGGAGAGCAGTGCCAGCTTTCCTGGGCACGAGGCTGCCTCATTTGTCTCCATCAGGTGCAAATGGGCTGTTCAACCTTTAAGCGCTTAATTAGTTTCCTTTTTGTTTTTAAAAGCAGCACTTGGGTGCCGCGTTCCCAGGAAAGGGAGCAGGGGGTGATGGATGAGCTGGGCACAAGAGCCCGATCCTTCAGCTCCCAGGGAGGAGCTGTGAGCCATCCCAAAGCTCTGCTCCAAAGAAACTGGGCTCAGCCCTGCTTCATCCCAGAGAAAAGCGGGTGCCAGCCATCCCCAGCATCCCCCCTGCTCAGGGCCACCCACACATGGCACATGAGGCACCTCCCAGCCAGGGCACATCCCTGGAGGTGTCTGTGCATGCCCAGGTGCCCAAAGCACCAGCAGGTCCCCGATCCCTCCCTCCACCTTGGCTTCCTGCTCCAGCTCCAAAAGAGAAATCTGCCCGTGCCAGCAAGGTGGACAGGAGCTAAGGAGAAACAAATCTGCTTCAGCTGGGGTCACGGTGGGTCAAAGAGATAAAAAAATAGACGTTGGAAAAGCCACTGACTGGATAGAGAATTGATCTGCTGTGCTGGCTCCTGGGGAAGCCGGGCTGCGAATGCTCCGTGCCCGGATCGATTGGAAAAGTGCTCACAGGAGCCCTCGGTGCCTGCATTGCTGCCCCCAGCCCTCACAGTTGTTTTCTTTCCTGTTTAATTCCTCATAACTCATTCCCTAGACATCCCCCTCCCTCCTTTCCCCATGCTTTTCCTCCCAGATAAAAACAATATGTGGTGCTTCTTTTTTTATTCCAGCGGGGTTCCAGCTAATAAAAAGATTTATAATTAAGCCAGTAGATTTCCTTTTGCTATGCTGTCCTGGATTATGAGAAAGTATATTTATATGCAATTATGAAATGAACAGTATTTCTTACCCAAGTGAAGCTTTAAAAGTCATTATGAATCCATTAACTCAGCAGACCTTACAAAAGGCCTTCTCTGCTCTGGATTTATTTTAATTTAAAGCAGATAGGAAACTTTTCCCCTCCTTATTTTTAAACCCAGCTTTTCTGCAGTAGGATTGTGTGAAAATGAACAACATGCATCAAATTCAGTAGGAAGGCCAAACTCTGGTGGACTCAGCACCACTTTAAGGTGCTGAGTTCCTTCCTCTGGAAGGACTTCCAGAGCCTCTGCCCTGTATCTGAGTGCTCCATGATCCCAACCTAGCAGAGAATCATGGAATGGTTTGGGTTGGGAGGGACCTTAAAGCTCAGCCAGTGCCACCCCTGCCATGGCAGGGACACCTTCCACTGGCCCAGGCTGCTCCAAGCCCCTGTGTCCAGCCTGGCCTTGGGCACTGCCAGGGATCCAGGGGCAGTCACAGCTGCTCTGGCCAATCTGCCACCTTATACTGAGACTTGGAAGATGCAGAATTTCAGAGTCCCCCTTGGCTGCCCCTTCCTTGACTGCCCTGCAGCTCTGGGAGCTCCTCTCCGTGGGATTACAGGGAAGGGCTGAGGTGCTCCTCATAGGAACCACTGTTTCTTTTTTGCTTCCCTGCACATCCTCACCTGGAGATTCCCATGGAACATTATGTGCTCAGTGGTCTGTGGTGCTTCAAGCACAGGCTGGAAGAGCCAGCAGACAAGAAATGAAGATGGGAAAAGTCAGAGAGGAAAACCTGCAACCAACCCTGCTCAGAAAGCTGCTGCAGCACCAAAATCCAGATGGGAGGAGGCACAAAAGCTTTGATTGGGATGGGAGGTCCCTGCCATGGCTCTGGAGCAGGTGTGGGTGGCAGCAGCACAGTGCTCCAGTGCTGGGACAGGCTGGCACCTCCCTGCACCTCTTGGAAGGGGAGCAGCAGCCTGCCCTCCTCCTGCTGCTCCCAGAGCCCTGAGCTGCTCTGCCTGCCCAAGGGAACACGTTCCTGGCACAGGTTCCAGGAGCTGGGGCATCCCAAGGAGACCTTCTGAACCCCCAAGAGCTGAGGGGGTTTCTCCTCCCAGTCTCTGGTGAGATCCTCAGTGACCTGGAGAAAGCTCCATGGAGACCTCAGAGCCCCTCCAGGGCCTAAAGGGGCTCCAGGAGAGCTGGAGAGGGACTGGGGACAAGGCATGGAGGGACAGGACACAGGGAATGGCTTCCACTGCCAGAGGGCAGGGATGGATGGGATATTGGGAATTAGGAATTGTTCCCTGGGAGGGTGGGCAGGCCCTGGCACAGGGTGCCCAGAGCAGCTGTGGCTGCCCCTGGATCCCTGGCAGTGCCCAAGGCCAGGCTGGACGGGGCTTGGAGCAGCCTGGGACAGTGGAAGGTGTCCCTGCCATGCCAGGGGTGCTCTGGATGGGCTTTAAAGTCTCTTCCAATGACTCAAAAAGCCCCACCTGCCCCATCCATAGCTCTGCCTGACAAGAAGGGACAATCTGCAGGATTTTAAACAACTCGTCAGGCAGAAGGATGGCCTCCACCCAGCAAAATATGCTCCAGTCCCAACCATCCTTCAGCATTCCTTATCTCCAGGCGGGCTGAGGATGGCTCATTTTACTCGCCTTAAGAGGAAATCCATCTCCAAGTCACCAAAGGAGCCTCAGCTGCAATGGCCTTTTCATTAATGTGGTGGCAATAAAGCACAGCAGCATCCCCTGGCTGTCATGGGGAAGGGAGCTGGGAGGAATATTAAAAGGGAATTTGCTGGCAGGGGGATGCCAGGAGGAAGGCAAAGCCTGTGGTGGGGCACAGCTCTGCCCCTCCACCACCCAAATCCACCTGGAGAGGGCCACCAGTCCCCCAGGTGCCACCAACCTTCCCTCAACTCCTGCTGAGCTCAAGACAAGATCTGGGTGTTCATTGGGAGCCCCCCACAGACTGAGGCTCTCTGGGTGGCACAACCATTCCCCGGCCCCTTGGGCAGCAGCCAGTGCTTGGAGGGGCTGCAGCAGCTCTCCCTGAGCTGGGCACTTCACTGGGCACCTCCAGCCTGCACAGGCACCTGCCTGTCCCTGCTCTCCTGTCCAGCCCAGCGGGGCTGGGAGTGTTCTCAGCCCTCAGACGAGTTAAACCTCCCTGACAGGCTCGATCTGCCTCTGGTTCCCGTGATGTTTTCACTTTCAGTTGGCTCTGGCAGCGACAAACCTGCTCTGACACCTTGGCTGTGGCTCAGTCTCATTCTCCCCGTGTGATCTGCTTCTCCCTGTCTCTTTGCCGTGCTCGGTGGGAGCTTTGCACTGACAAACCAGTTTTGATCTCCTCCCCCTGTGCTCCCCCCTCCCAGCAATTCCATCTCTGCAATTCTTCCAGATACAGCATGACTGCTTTATTTAATAAGAATAAAGGAGTACCCATGCCCAGGGAGTTCTCTGCAAACCAAATGCTCTCGATCTAATCTGGGCAACACGGTCACACCTGGTTTCATTACACTTGCCCCCTTGGCCCATAACACTTGCTTTCTTAGCCATGGATTTTTCAATTCCACTGGAGCAGAATTCTCCATGTGTCTTGCACCACAAGGAGCGGGGCTCTGAGCTCCTGCTCCCGGTTTAATCCCTGTTTGCAATTTACAGAAGCTTTGGCTAAGGGTGAAAGGTTCTGTGTTTCATTACAAAGCCTCACAGGGACCTCTGCTAACCTGCACCGTGCAGCACTCCTTGTCACAGCACAGCAGCTGCACTGAAAAAAAAATCCAGTGTCTCGGATCTCTCCCAGCTCCAGCAGCCATTCCCTGTGCCAGCTGCTGGAACTGCAATGAGTCCATGAAGAAGTTTGAGGAGCAGCCCTGCTCGCAGGTGTTCTGCCCACAGGCACGCCCAGTGTGCCCCACAACCAGCTCTGCTTCGCCTCCCCCTTGACGTATTTCCAGACACACCAAATAATGATCCACTGCAAGAGATTCTTGCACCTACTGCGGGGGTTTTTTTTGCCTCCTGAAGCTCTCAGAGCACTTCAAAGGGAAAGAAGCTCTGCTATGCTCGTGCTGCAAAAGGGGAAAGCTCCATCCACGAGGCAGAGATGGAAAAGCGCAGGCCCCAGGCCGGTGGGTGGGAACCAGCCCTCACTGCCTGCAGCAATCGATGTGTCTTTGCTCTTAACGCCCACCTAAGGAAAATCTTTTCATCCCTTTCCCCGTGTCTGTGCCTCCAGAAGCACAGACCCTTCCTCTGATCAGAAATATATCATCTCAGAGCACACGTTTGTGGTTAATGAAACAGCCTTCCTTTAGAAATGTACCGTATTCTACTGCAGTCCATCTCCTCAGAGATACCTTTGTCACCTGTGAAACAACAGCAGCCAGCACCACTGGGATCCAAAATCCCTTTGGAGGGATCTGTGGTGCAGGCAATGCTCCCTTGAATCCCTCTCCCTTGCACCTGGCCACTAACAAAACATGAACACAGCCTGTTCAAAAATCAAAGGTGGAGGTCAAGCAGCCAAAAGCTCCAAATTTGACACTTCCTATCCCATTCATGGGATTTCAAAAGGGAACACCAGCTTGGAAATTACACTATTAGCAAGAGCTCCTGGCTCCCAGCTCTGGAAAGTGCTGCCCTTCTCTTGTCACACTGTCAAGGAGCGGAGCCCAGTCCCTTTTGTAGCTGTGGTTATTAAATGGTTCAAGCACCATGTGGAAGGGGTGGTGCTGGGATGTGGGTGCAGCAGGAAGGGCCTTGGGAGCAGCAGCTGTTCCACACCACCGGCTTCTGCTCTTTGCTCTCTCAGGTCATGGGTGGGAACCAGACCCTAAAGCTCCAAGTCTGGGGCTCTGGGGAGAGGGAGCTGCTCCCAAACCCTCCAAGTCCTCCAAGAGCTCCAAGTTCACAGACTCACAGAACCCCCAGATGGTGTGGAAGGGACATTAAAGCCCATCCAGTTCAATCCCTCTGCCCTGGACAGGGACAACTTCCACTAGCCCAGGTTGCTCCAAGTCCCACCCAGCCTGGCCTTGGACACTTCCAGGGATCAGGAATCCAAAACCTCTCTGGGCAGAGCCTCACCATCCTCACAAAGTAAATGATTCCATCCTTACATCAGATCAAAACCTTCCCTTCCTCAGCTGGAACACTGAGCCTTTGCCAAACTGGCCACAGCCTCTCCCAGCTCTAGAGCTCCTCATTTAATACCTCAAACAGCTTTATTACCTCAGAATGCTGAGTGATTCCCTGATTCCATAGTCTTGGTGCCCACCTCTCTTCCAGCTTATACACACAAAGCAAAGGAGTTCAGACCTCTCAGCCTAAGGCTTGAGCTGGAAATGCAGTTGGCACTTGGGTGGACACTTGCAGAGCAAATTTCAAAGCCTTGGTGTGTGTTCCTGAACACTCCCTGTGAACCCTGTGAGATTTGCTCCGGCAGATCTTCCAACGGCGAGAGCACAGGAGGCGGAAAGCACATCTTTAAATTTTCCCCAAGCTGTCTCCTGGACAGACAATCCCATTAAGTGAAGCAGAGGGACCTGAAGCTGTGTAAAAGCAACAAGGTGAATCTCCTTAGCGCAGAAGCCTGACAGATGAGAGCAAAATGCCGGATTTAACTCCAGTGTAACACAACAGAGCGCAACGTGTCACCGGAGGGTGAAATGCAACCCGCTCTGCAACCGCTGCACACAACCAGGTGAGCTCCCAGCTGCCAGCAGAGATTTCATTTAGGCTTCCCTCTCCAAACAGAGGGACTTCATTTGGAGATAAGACAGTAAAATGAGACAGCTTTGAAGCAATATGCTCAAGGTCACCGAAGGAATTAATTGCAGAGCAAGAAGCAAACTCAAATCCAACCACGATGCACACTTAGCCCCAAAGCCACTCGTTATAAGACATGCCATTTATCAACATCTATCAAATTAGGCAGAGGACCATAAACCCAGGCTTGTGGAGCATTTTTTAAAATGGCAGGAGAGGAAATGCAGTTTCCCGGTTCTTAAGAGAGTCTCATGGAGAAAAATACTGGTATAATAAAAGTATTTTAAAAGGCACCTCATGTACTATTTATCTACTGCTCAACAGTCTCCCTAAATCTGAGCGCAACACGTTGGTAATGGGTATCTCAGACACATAATTTAAAGTGTTGCTGAAATTTCTTCCACGCGGAAGATCAGCTGCTGAGATCAAAGGCTGACGCATCCAGTGACTCTGTCTGTGACAAAAGAGAGAGATTTCTAACACTGAATTACAGTGTTAAACAAATCGAGCTCGTCTCCCCCAAGAATGCTTCCCTTGGCACTTAAGAGTACAAAGTTTGTGTTAGATAGGCCACTTGGAGAGAAATAACAGCCTGTCTGGGAGTGACTCGTGGAAGGAAACCACGATGCTGGGAGGCTGGGGAGAGGAGAAATGCACCCAGAAATCAGCCACCAGGCCAGAAATGAAGGAGAATATCAAGTTCTGGTAAACATAAGTTGGAGCAGGCTCCCCAGGGAATGGGCACGGCCTCGAGACTGCCAGAGCTCCAGGGGCCTTAGACAACACTCTGAGGAATAGGGTGGGATTGTTGGGGGTCTGGGCAGGGCCAGGGGTTGGACTGGATGATCCTTGTGGGTCCCTTCCAGCTCAGGATATCCCTTGACTCCATGCCCAGGTTGCAGAGAAAACCATATAAACCATCTCTGCTCAGCCTCCCTGAAGCAGCACCTGCCCGGGAGCAAACACATGTCCTCACACCCAAAGGCAGATCAACACATCCCTCAAGGAACTCAGTGAAAACTCGGGAAAATAAAGGCAGGAGACTGCTGCACCCTTTGGGAAGCAGTGGGAATGCCCCATCTTCAGACATGCTGTAACTCAGCCACCTGAGAGGACATCAGAGTGCTCCAGTCCCAACCACCCTTCAGCATTCCCCATGGGAGGAACCACATCCCTTTAATCCTTTTAAAATTAGCATCAGGTGGGTGATTTGAAAAGGAAGCTCCCCAGTGAGGGCCAGGCTGAGCAGCCTCCCAGTCCCTCCACACCGGGCATGGAGACACAGCTGGAAGTCACCATTCCTGGCTGGAGACTCCTGGTCTCCAGCTGTTCATAAATAAATAAAAATAGCCTTCTCCCAAGCTCACAGCTGGGGATGGCGAGGAGGGCTGTGCAGGAGGTTACCCCCAGTGGAGCTGTGTGTCCTGGCTCACTCCTGACTCATTGCCTGGAGCTGGCTCTTTGTTCCCTGCCCACCCAGAGGGGATTCCTCTCCAGCCCAGGCTCTTCAAACAGGAGCTGTGGTTTTGTTGCAGGTTGCATGGAGTTTGGGAATTGCTTTTTTCTTCCCTCCCAGCTCCAAGTGTTTCATTTGTTCGATTTTGCTGAACCACAGGCATATTTGCACTAACGATATAAGGAATTCTTTGCTGGGTTTTCCCCACCAGCTTCCTGCCCTGAATATCAAACACTCAGGGCTGTGCATCCACGCCTGCCACCTACATGGATGCTTGGATTCCTCCCATCAATGGGAGCAGAGAAGGCTTCCTTTCATTTGTTTTCTTTACAGGATCACAAAGCAATTTCAGAGGTGTTCTCTGCAGGGAAAAAAATACCTTCAAAACATGATAAGCAACCAGCAAAACAGCGCTGTCTTGGGTTTTTAGGGAGGTTCTGTGCAAAAAGCAGGAGGTAGAGGGAATCCTGCACCTCTCCACTGCAGTGGGCACACACCAGACTCACCTCTCTACACCCCCCAGATGCTCCCAGGGCTCTTTTCCCACATTCACCTGGCACAGGTGGAGGCTGGAACTGGCTAACATCTTTCTCACAGGCTTGTGGGAGGACACTCAGCTAGAAAAGATTCCCAAACAAGCTCCTGGCATGGCAAAGGGTGCAGGAAGGGAATTAAAACCTCCTGCTGCTGATCTCAGACCTAAACACGCCCAAACTGCTGGCAAGGCAGGGCCACTGCCTGCCCTGCACTGCTATGAAGACAATTCTCAGGTCCTCTGACCCCAGTGCTGCTTTCCACTCCATTTGCAGCCGGAAATTGCTCTGGTTTTCCCTGTCCCTCCTCGTGTCCTGTCACTCCAGGTCCCCAGCCCGCTCCCCCCTCCCGTGGCTGGATCTTTCTCCCCCGGTTACCGTCGCTAATGTCAGAATCATTCCATCTGACAAAGTCTCTGCTCGGCCGTGTCTCCCCTGTCTCCTTGCATCTCTGTCAAGGCCCTTTCCACATGTCTGAGCATTTTAATGACATATGGTGCTGGGACAGGGGGAGGGAGCAGGAGAGGGAGATGGAAACCCAACACCCTCCAGAGCCGGGCAGAGCGCATGGGGAGGCCCTGCAAGAGAGCTGGGAGGTGAAGGAGGCACATGAGGAGGATGACCTTGGGGAAAGTTGCTCCAGCACAGGGTTCAGTTCTTCTCTCACCTCTTCCACAGTTGGTTACCCAGAGGAAAAGGCACTTTTTGAAGGTTCTGCTGTAAAGAATGACTGATCTTGCTTTGCACCTCTATTCTGGACCCCTACATTGTGGCCACCAGAGCCTGTGGGGCCACCAGCCACACACAAAGGCACAGCCTGACTCTTCCTTAGCCCAGGAGGTGTTTTATTCTCTGCTGGACTTGACTCACACCCCCAGACTTAGAGTTGGACAGGCCACACACATCCCACAGCTTGGCAGCATTCCCCTGGTGTAGAAACCCACCAAAGGCTGCAGCACAGTCACTCACACTGCCCCTAATTTCGGGATGTGAACCCCCACTGTCCCAAATGTGGAGGTCTGAAACTCTTCTTTTAATCTAGAATGATTCCAGCATCACCTCCAGCCCAGCAACCTTCCCCCCCCAGTGCTGCAGACTTAAGGCTACTTTTCTCAAAGCTCAGACTTAGCAGATCCCAAAGCTTCCAGACAGCTAAGAAGCCCCAAAAGTCCTTATAAGACAGGATATTCAGCAGAATCCTGGTGGATTTCTCCCTAAGTAATTACATTTTGTCTTCTTTTAATCCTCCTGGTATTTAAATCTTCTTCACCTGTCGTAAACCGGTGGGAGATGTGGCAGATGATGACGCTGGCTTGTGCTCCAGGCAAGAAAACAAAGTGATCTTAAAGAAACAAGAGACACTCGGCCACCAAAGCCTAAAAAGAAAATGGACCCAGATCCAAATCATTCCAGCACCCCCCAGCCTGGGAGCTCCAGGACCAAGGTGGAGCAACACCCACGTTTGAAACTCCTGGCCTCTTCAGGAGCTCTAATCCCATTGCAAGCAAGCTGAACTTCAGCTCAAGTATTTTGGCAAATCCCATCTCTGGCAGACTAAGGAGAAAGCCAGCAGGGGCACAAATCCTTCACAGCACCAAGAATTTGTGCAGAGCCCTCGAGATTTGGAACAACCTGGGCTGCTGGAAGGTGCCCCTGCCCATGGCAGGAATGAGATGAGCTTTGAGGTCCTTTCCAATCCAAACCAGGCTGGGATTTTAGGATTCTCTAAGACCAGCAGGCTGCACAGGGAACAAAGCATAGCTGGGATGAATCTGGCACATATGGGTGGATTATGCTTTTTCAGCTTTATTCAGTGGCACTGCAGCATCTGGTGTTTATTCTCCATCCCTCACATATTCCTGGGGTTTGGGGAAGCTTCACAAGACTCTCCAAGTACAACAGGTCTGAGCACACTCCCAGTCTGGCTCTCACATAAAACACTGTGACAGAGAGAAGCAAAGACAAGCAGGTGCACAGTCAGTGTCCCAAAACGTGGCTCTGGGGACCAAGAGGTGACTGGTGAGAGAAACAAGCAGACTTCTCATCTGAACATTGTATTTTATAATCTGCAAGAAAGCCTTGAATGAAAATGAGGAACCACAAAAAAAGCACCTCAGTTCCCAAATGAAAAACGAGCCCCTAAAGCTACAAGTAAAAGGTTTGTGCTGCCTGGGTTCTTTGCTCTCTGCATTGTATTAAAAACAAATAAGTCAATAAGGGATGCCAGACAAAACAGTAATTTGTCAGCTGACATGAGGGAAGGATGAGGATACACTTCAGGAATTTATCAAGGAAATCTGTTGAGCTGTGCAACTTTTTTTTTTTAAGAAGGATGCTGAAGAGAAAGCAGCTTCCCAGCTGAACCTGTAAGCTGCTCAATGAATTATAAAGCAGAAATACCCCCTTAACACCCAGCATTACCTGGCAGCCTATTTACCATTTCTGCCAAGGCTGGAAAGCTGGTGGATCATGGCCAGTGCCTTGTGTCCTCCCCATTTCCAGTCAGCCTGGAAATGGCTGGGGCCTCTGAGTTGTGCAGAGATTCTTCTAACACAAATATCTGCCTTCCTTCCTCTGGGGGTGGGGGAGAGGGGAATATTTCCAGAGTGTGCTCAGTGCTGAACAAAGTTTGTTTGAACTGGGCTTAGCTGCAACAAGAGCAGCATTAAGCCAACCTCAAGCACTTGTGAAAACACTCTGCTTTAAATAGTGCCTCTTCAAGCTTTAACGTCATGTAAAGCTCAAGAAGATTTTATGGGCCACCGAGAGCATCTAAAGCCTTGGCATCCCATCTGCAATCCCAGCAGCTCTGCAGCAGCAGCACAAAGGAGGTTTGAAGGGTGGCTGTGATCCCCAGGCAGGCCCATCCCAAATCCACACACCTTCCCAGTAAACCAAGCTGGGAACCAGCCCTGTACCCCCCAACCCCGCACCTCTGCAGGGTTCCAGCCACAAGGGAACATCCAAGCAGAGTGCTCGGTGGCTCCTTCAGGAAATGATTCTTCAGCAGCCTCCTGGACACTGTTCATTCCTGTCACCAGGGTCAAAAGCTGCACTGTTGGGCCAGGCAGGCACTTTGCATGCTCAAAATTCATTAAAGTCAAACACTCCTAAGACTTTTTACACATGAAAAAGCAGATGAAGGTGAGACCGAGCGGTGCTGTGCAGTACAGGCAGTTTTATTTAATGAAGGTATATTTACTCAGAAGAGCTGAAGGGTTGCTTCTTCACAGCAGGTCAGGGGCTGCTATGCAAATACTAATAAATATTTTGCACTTTTCAAGAATGCTTTACCCAAGTGCTCTGCAAGCATGAACTGCACTAAACCTCCCAGGATCTGGAAGGAGCAGGGAGAGAAGAGGAACAGACACTTTGTCCACGACAGAAAGACAGAAGCCTCTTGGGCTGAAAGCAGAGACATTTGACAGCACCAACAGCGTTCCCAGCTTCCCCACAGAAGCTCTTTTCCATGGCTAACCTCACACTTCTGTGGTTGGCAGCTTTCTAGAAACAGCAGCTAGAAAACAGAGTCATCTGTGGTTCATTACTCCCAACAGATTTCATAAGGGATCCTGCCTGGTGCCTCAGCTGCTCCTGAGCCAGCTCAGCCTGCAGGATCTGGTGTGGTACAGAACAGCAAAGCCTCTTATGAAACACCTCACACAGGACAAAAGCCACCACAGGGATGGGTTCATCAAGCCTGGAGAGATTTGTGTTTTATTAACTGGAGTTCCAGGAGTCTCCTTGGGCTGGGGGACAAGGTGTGCACAGGGGCTTGCTGATCAATTCAACAGCTCTGAAAACCAGAGGCAGCTGAGAACAATCCCATGGAGAGGAGCAGCTTCTGCTCTGCAAGACACTGGGGGGGAAAAGAAATAACCAAGGATGGCTCAAGGCTAAGGGGTATAACAGAAAGAGTCAGGAGAAGGTGGCACTGAGGTCTCAGGTTCCCAAAAGCCTCCCCGTGGGGAGCTGTGAGCTGCCTTGAAATATTTATGGGAGCCCAAAGGAGCAGTTTTCCTTCCCTGTGCCTGCAGTTTGCACCCCGCAGCCTCTGACAGTGGGGCTGGGAGCCATCCCGAGGGACACAGGAGCTCCACAGCGCTGGGAGCTGAGGCTGAGCAGAGCTGCCATCACACCACAGGACAGCAGGGTTTTACTTCTGACACAGCAAACCCAGGCCGTTCCCTTCAGCTGAAGCCCCATCTCTGGAGGGGTCTGAGATACAGACACCAAATCCTGCTGCTGAGGGTGGAAGTGGCAGCCCACAGATAAAACCTGGAGAGCTGCAATGGGGAATTCCCACAGCAGCAGAACCCGAGCTGCCCGGAGCCAGCATAGCTGCACTTCCAAGATACCAGCTTATTTTGAAATCAATACTGAGATTATTGATCCAGGAAGGAAATACAGACTGCGAGGAAGCCTGGTCAATAGTAACCCCAGTGGGTAATAACTTTTAATGGAGACCAGGGAAAATTCCAATCTGAATTTTGTGCTGGGGTGAAACTCTGCATACGCTGATTATCTCAGCCCTGGAGCAAGGCAAGGCTCCTCGCTGATATCTGCTGATATTGCCAGTGACCAGCTCAGGTGCCAAGGTCTGGGAATGCACATCACTGCAGAGAGAATGAAAAGAGAAACCCCATTAGCTGCTCCCAGCGATCTGTCTGGCAGAAGACGAGCTGCTAATGCCGACTGCCTTGAAAATCAGAGCAAGAAATTCAACCTGCACAGTCAAGGCCAGAGTCAGGCATGTAACTCAGTGATGGCAGCAGTTCAAGCACTTAAACTGTCTTTTGAAACCACAGTAAAATCCTGCTGTCCCATCCCTCTTGGAAATGGACTCTACTGAATGTCAAGGCCCTGAAAGGCAAGAACACAACAGCAACAAAAAAACCACCCCAAACCAGCTCTGCTTGACTGAGGCTGGGAGGACTGCAGCAATTTCCCTTCACGTGTCAGCAAAATCTCATTGGCCACATAAAAATACAAAAAGGGGTTTAAGTTGCCAGGAGGGCATCCTCAGGACTGTGGCAGGGGTGACCCCACACCACAGCTCTGACGGGGAAAAGATAAAACCTTAACTCCAGTATTTTGGAAGCAGCAAAATCCAACCTTGAGGGAAGCAATTCTGGGGTGCTGCAGATCCACACAAACTGCAGGAGCAGCTCCAGGGGATGAAGAACCCATTCTGCACTTCACAGACAACAGCTCTGACCCCTGTGCACAGGTTTCTAATCAGCCATTGCCTAAACTCCCCCTTTATTCCCCAGTCAATACCTGCAAAACAGCTTTAGAAGAACAAACAGTTCCTTCTGGCCCTTTGAAAAGACTCAGGCAGGCCAATACTGCCTTGGGATACTTGAGGTAACCCCAAGGCATGAGGAGCTGCAGGGAGAGGTGGGAAGGGAGGTTTGGAGAGCAGGGTTTTCCTCGGGGCGATGCTGGCGTAGAGGCTAAAGGCTGCCAGCACCCAGGGAAGCAACTGGCAGAGTCTGACAGCCCTGCAGGAGGATAATTGAGCAGACAGTGCTGTGCAGACGAACTAAAGTGTTTACTGGCTTTAATATTTAATTGTGTCAAATGAAGAGAGAGGAGCTGGGGGATTGGAGCTGCAGAGAGAGGCACGTGCATGCCAGGGGCTCCGCTCCTCCAGTGCCAAATGGCACCCAAAGAGCCAAAGCACCAAGCCAGCAGCACCCTTGGGACGTGCCCAGGGGGCTCCCCTGACCTCTCCCTGGCACAGGAAGTAGTGCTCCAGACTGGGAGAGCACTGCAGGCAGAGCAGGGACAGGGAAAGGCACCACAGGCAGCAGCTGTGAAATCAAACATGGGAAATCTATCTCCAAGGGCTCCACCCAGCCTCGTGTATCAGTGACATTCAGGACCCCCAACGCAGGGAAGAATGATGCATCTGACTCCATGCTATCAGAAGGCTAATTAATTACTTTATTATACTATATTATTCTATACTATATTACACTACATCTAAACTGAACCTGCACAAGCACTCAACTCAACAAAATCTCGTGACTGTCTCCTGACCAACAGTCTGGACACGCTTGGCCCTGACAGGCCAAGGAAACAAAACCCCATCACTTTGGGTAAACAATCTGCATATTGCATTCTACTTTGGCACAACACAGGAGAAGCAAATGAGAGAAGAACTGGTTTGATCATTCTTTTCTCTGCTTCTCTCAGGTTCAGAGAATGTGAATCCCACAGTTGTGGATAAGGAAACCATTGGCATCCACATCCCAACACAAAGTCACTCAGAGGCGTAAGCCACCTGAAGAGGGCTCACCCAAAACAAGCCCAGGGAAAGCACTGCTCCTCTGCAGGACAGCTTTTCTGATTAGGTGTTGGAAGGTGGCCAGGGAGGGGAAGTCACCATCTCTGGAAGTGTTCTGCAGTGGCACTTGGGGGTATGGTTTAGGGGTGATTATGGTGGTGCTGGGGATTAGGTGATGGTGAGACCTCTTCCAGCCTTGATGATTCTGGGGTACACAAAGGGATGCCCTGCACTGCCACTGCTCAGTTCAAAGGCTTGGAGGGAAGGATGCAGGTTCCCTGCACCCTGAAAATCCCAGCAGTTCACCCACTGCTCCTGTTGCCTCTGCTTGTGGGTGTCCACCAGCCTGCAGAAAAGCGCTCTGCACCACAATTTCCCTTGGGATAGAGGCTGGGAGAGCACAATTGCTGTCAGACACACTCAGCCCTTCCTATTCCTTTCCCAAAGATACCAAATCAGCTCCAAACAGGCCTCTGAAAAGCCCTACATCCCAGCAAGGGAAAAGTCTGGACTACTGTGTTACTAAAGCCACTGTTTGTGTTCTCTCTCTGCCTTTGGCAAAAGCCAGCATGGAATTCAAAGGAAGGCTGGCTCCATAAATATTGCAGTGTGAACAACACAGGGCCTTTGCTGGATTATCACTGCTAAAAGGAGCTGCAAAGCTTCCAACTCCAGGAATGAAAGATGCTAATGGAGCGTTCCCAGTGGACAGCAGGGCTGTAGATTATGGGGAGCTGCATTCACATCCTGCAAAATGTGCAGATTTAAATAACGCTCCCCTTTCACACGGAATAAATCTCAGGCTTGGCCACAAACACACACAGCTCAGGCCCTTGCTGGCCCATTCCAGGGGGCAGATGGCTTGTGGGAGATACAGGTGATGGATGGAACACCTGGAATTTGTGTCCGCTGGTCCCAAACACTCTCTGAGATGAAGTCTGTGCCATGCCTGCATGTGCATCTCTCTACCCACAGCACGCTTCAAACACACAAAAAAAGGGTTAAGATGAATTTTTCTCTCCAACCTTTTAATTAAGCCATTAGTCTCTTCCCCCTTAACCCAGGAATGAGAGGCCTGTCTTCACAGGAGCAAATGATTTCCCCAGAGTAATGAAGATGCATTATCATACAGAAAAAAAATCATTAGTTGCTATGTCCAGAACAATGCGATTGCTCAATTACTGCACTAAAACAGATCACAGCCTTCCCAGCGCTCCACGTGCTAACTTGGAGGAGATGCATCCAAATGCATGTGCCCAGAAAAACAGCACTCGTTCAGCAGAAGACCTGGACACTACAAAGGTCAGAATGATTTCCCAGCCAGGCCTTTGGTCACTTCACATTTTAGACACCACAGCAGCAGATCCCAACAAGGTTTTCTCCAAGTGCTTTACAGCAGTCTCAAGATGCATCAAGGGAAATTCAGGTTGGATGTTAGGAAGAAGTTTTTTACAGAAAGAGTGATAAAGTTCTGGAATGGTTGCCCGGGGAGGTGGTGCAGTCACCATCCCTGGGTGTTTTTAACAAAGCCTGGATGTGGCACTGGGTGCCAGGGTTTAGCTGAGGTGTTGGGGCTGGGATGGAGTCAATGATCGTGAAGGTCTCTTCCAAACCAGCCATTCCGTGACTCTGTGAATTCTGTGAGTTCTGTGAACAAAGGAGTTGGGATGTTGGGGAGTTTCCCTTTGTACTGAGAAGGTCCCAATTACCTTGGTAAGGATTCACCAGGAAACACTGAACCTTCTGAAGGAACTGCTGGTGAAATGCAGTGGACAGCAGGGTTTTGGGAACCCAGCACATCACCAGCCACAGCCTCACAGGGCCCCTTGGGATGAGGAAGGGTCAACACCAGGGACTGTCAGCTGGGTTTGGTTCCCTCTCTGGGAAAGGACCACCAGAGTCATCAAATCCAACTCCTGGCCCTGCCCAGACACTCCAACAATCCACCCTGTCCTTGAGAGCATTGTCCAAAGGCTCCTGGAGCTCTGGCAGTGCCTATTCCCTGTTCAGTGCCTGACACCCTCTGAGGAAAGAACCTTTTCACCCCATCCCTCTGTCCTTCATCCTCCTCCAAAGCTCCAGGCCAGCTGCAAAATAATATTCCCCCCCAACTTATCTAATGAGGATGATCCAACCCCCAATTTCCCCTCTTCACCACCCCCAGAATGATTAAGAGCAGGGTTTAGTCACCCAGCCAGGGTCCTATTATTCCTTCAAATGGATAATTTCGGTCCTTCTCTCACCTACTGAGATACCCATTAAAAATGACTCATTAACTCTTCCCCCTGCGTCTTTGGCACAATAATTCCAACACAGATGTGGGTCAAACAAAGATGTTCATGAATTCCCATCAAACCCATTTGGCCTGCAAGGGGAGGAGTGGGTGTCAAAAGTGAGTGGTTTATTTAGACATTTTCTCCTCTACATGAAAGATTTAGACATTTCCCCTCCAAGGCACCTCTGAAGTTAATTTACTTTAAAAAAAGGTTTTTACAAATCTGAACGAAATAACATATTGTATCTAATGAAGTGTTTTATTTGACCTGAAAAAAAAAATTTTGGTTAACCCAAAACAGCATGTTTTCTTCAGTTTTTCAGTTCAGACAGACAAGGGCAAAAAAGAAAAAAAATCCATTTCAGAGCTGCAAACAGCCCATTCTGTAACAGTTGTCACAGAGACTGCAGCTTATGTTAATATTAAAGTACTGCTTTAGCAATTTATGAACATTATCTGGAAAGCGAAGGCACAAATTAGCAGAGATGAAGGAAGTTACCAGAGTTAATGCATTTTTGGCACTAATATCCTTCTATTGTTCAACTCATCTGAAAGAGCTACAGGTCTGTAGTGACAAACCAGGGAGAGCTCGATGGTTAACACAGCTTGGAGATGGTTTCCAGGAGGGTTTCCACCCGCTGGAGGACAAACCACACAGAATGCTGGGGTGGTTTGTGTTGGAAGGGACCTTAAAGCTCATCCAGCTCCTCCCCTGCAACGGGCAGGGACACCTTCCACTGTCCCAGGCTGCTCCCAGCCCCAGTGTCCAGCCTGGCCTTGGGCACTGCCAGGGATCCAGGGGCAGCCCCAGCTGCTCTGGGTAATCCATTCCAGGGCCTCACGACCCTCACAGGGAACAACTTCTTTCTAGTACCTAAATTTACCATCCCTCAGCTTAAGGCCATTTTCCCCTGTCCTGTCACTTCAGGCCCCAGTTTC
The DNA here is from genome assembly GCF_036417665.1 of Passer domesticus. Classification (NCBI taxonomy): domain Eukaryota; kingdom Metazoa; phylum Chordata; class Aves; order Passeriformes; family Passeridae; genus Passer; species Passer domesticus. The sequence continues at coordinate 1,882,187 of NC_087496.1, read as the reverse complement.
CCAGTCTCTCCCAATCGTTCTTGTCAGTTCCTCCAGGCTCTGGAAGGCCACAGTTCACTCACCCCAAAGCTTCTCCTCTCCAGGTGAGCACCCCCAGCTCTCCCAGCAGAGCTGCTCCATCCCTCTGATCATCCTGCTGCCTCCTCTGGCCTGGCTCCAGCAGCTCCAGCTCCTCCCTGTGCTGCCCCCCGAGCTGGAGGCAGCTCTGCACGTGGGGTCTCACCTGGGGGCAGAGGGGCAGAATCCCCCCTGCCCTGCTGCCCACGCTGGGGATCAGCCCAGCACAGGGGGGCTCTGGGCCAGGGCCTGTCCAGCTCTCCCCCCCTGCACCCCAAGTGCTTCTCCCAGAGCTGCCTCCAGCCCTTCCTCCCCAGCCTGCACTGATCCTGGGGTTGCAGCACCTGCTCTCAGTCTTATTAAACTTCCTACAGATCACTCCAAAAGAAGGTTTTCAGTACCCACATCCTGGAGAAACCACAAAGAAATCAGTTCCTGCACTTGACTATCCTTCCAACCCACAGTGTTCTCTACACAAAGAACGTGACATTTGAGTATTTTGGAGAAGGCTGGGGACCCCCAGGAGAACGTGGTGTGGCTGCCAGGGTGGTTATTTCCAGCCAGGATTGGTGCTGAGCTGCAGGGCAGCAGCAGTTTGCAGGAGCACTCCCCACGGAAGCAGGAGTGAGGATCCCGGTGCCGCATACGGTGCTTGCTTTAGTTAAATGCAAACCGGCAATCTCTGCCTTCACATGTGACAATTGCCATGCGATTTCTGTCTCATTAAGCTCTGAAATGTAAAACAAATGGGATTTATGCGGCTGCTGCTCGGCATTCGCTCGCACGGAGTCAAGTCTTGCCTTTAGTGGCTCTTCAGTCTTATCACTGAACCTGGTGCTCCCCCACCTCAGGCAGAAACAGCAGAACAGACAGACCAGGGGCAGATGTAGCAAACAAATCCTCCTGTTTTCCCCCAGCTTGTGATACCAACTCTCATGGATGCCACATGAGCATTCCGTGCCTCAGTTCCCCCCACGTGCCACTGTCAGATCCACTCTGCTCATTCAAATTCCAGCCCACCAATCCACCATGTTTATTTACAGCACTGTGCAGGGAATAACAATCTCTGAAACGCACTTCTTTGTAAGGCTGGCAGGAGAAATTGTACAGGCAGCATTTGGGAGGTGTTTTGGAGAACATGGACCATCAGTAAAGTGCTTTTCCACACACAAACCATGAAAATTTAAAGGCTATTTACAGGGCATTTGATTCCAGCAATCATTCCCAGGGGTACAGGGAGTACTGTAAACTCAGTATTTGCAGTGATTTCACTGGTGCCACTGGTACCAGGCTGGCCTGGCCGATGCTCAGGACATGAAGCTTTATGATCACAGGTGTCCAGGGCCATGATCAGATCCTTTTCTTCCAACTACAAAGAGCAACCACCCACCAATGCTCCACAGACTGGCAGAACCAATAAGGATGGTTTGAGACCTAGAGCATCTACAGCAGCACAACTGGTCACTGAGTGTCCTGCAGATGTCATAGAATCATGGAATTGTTATGACTGGAAAGATCTTTAAGGTCATCAAGTCCAACAGTCTAGTCAAGGAGATTCACTTAAACCACATCATTTGGGATGCCTCATCCCTGGAGTGTTCAGGTCCAGCTTGGACAGGGCTTGGAGCAACCTGGTCTAGTGGGAGGTGGCAGGGAGTGGAACTGGGTAGGCTTGATGGTCCCTTCCAAATCAGACCATTCTGGGGTTGCCTAGAAAACTGCTGGAGAGCACCTGCCTCCACTTCGGGCAGCCCAGCTTAGTGCTGAACTTTGCTGAGAGCAAATCAGTTTTGGGAAAGGTGTGAATTTACTCAAAGTACCCAGTAAATGCCCAAACCACCACGAATTAGGCACCCTGAGGCAGAACATCACCAAGCTCTGGCTGCTGTTGGCTCCTCCAGCCTTGCCCAAGGGTGCTCAAGGATCCAGAAACGGGACAAGGATCCAACCCCAGCTCCACACACCCTGCTGCCCCAAGGCCATCTTCCCAGCCCACAGAATATTGTCACCTCGGGCATGAAACACCCAGCGAGCAGCAGAGCCAGCGTGTCAGGAATTGTAATGCCAGAGGCACAAAGCGGCACAGGAGGAGACGGAGTCTGGAGTGCCTGGAAAACCGGGGAGAAACACAACAGCAAGGAGGAGCTTTCTATGGGAAGCACAAAGCCAGGTGTTGTTCAGCAAAGCCCCGCTCTGCACGCTCAGGAGGAGAGCCTTGGACAAAAGCAAGAGCTCCCACTGATGCCATTGTCGAGCTTGTAGAGACGAGATTTCTCTGGAAGAAAAGCAGCCTTGTGACAATTATTTATTGCCACAAAAACATCTTTCTCCTCAGCTTTTGTTGGTGCAACATAGACCACGTGTGGCTCCAGCCAGGGAGAGAAAAGCTACCAACAGGATCAAGGAAGGCTGAGATTAATCTGGTTTAACATAGATAAAAAACCAACTCGAGCAATCAGTTTTAAAATTAATATTAAAGTTGTAAGTCACCTTTGACTATATTAAAATACAAACTGGAGCACACAATAAGCCCCAAATAAGCCCCACTGGCAGTCAGAATAGCTCCCTTATCAACCTCTAACATCCTCTGTAAAATAATAACTGGAAGCCAGACTGCTCTGAGAGAAACTCCCTCTCCTGGGGCACAGCAATGTGACCCAATTCCTGCTGCCATTTCAGGAGCCCTGTCTTGGCCAGTGCTCCCTGTGCCAACGAGGAGCTCAGCTGCAGCAGGAGTCACCCGGGAGGGAGAGCTGGCATGGAAAGGCTGGGCACTGAGCTGGGTCTGGGTGTGTCTGCCGGGGCACAAAGGGACTCCGTGCTGCAACTCAGAGGCTCTGGTGTCTTTCTCCCCCTCCCAGTAATGCTGTGGAGTTTTGGGAACTGATTTTCTCCCAGCCCTTGGCTTCTCCTTCTCAACATTTCCAAACTTTTTTTGCTATTGCTTTGCAAGAGGCCGGGGGGATCCTGTTGAGGGAGCACAGCATGAGTGGAGCAGGGCAGCACCAAGGGAAGCTGGGCTTGGCAGCTGGGGATGGATGGGCAGCACAGCCCAAGGCCCATCCCAGGGGAAGGTGCCCAAGGACACCAGCAATAACAGCCCTGTAACAGAGTGAAGGAGCACAGGGGGCTGTGAGCAGCAGCCTGAGCAGCGCCCCAAAGTCAAGGAGAGAACGGGGACATGCTCTGGTGGTGCTGCCCTGAACCTCTGCAGTCACCATCAAGTGGCTCGTGCTGGCTGCACCCAAGCCTAACACAGAAATGTCTCACCCACACCCAGTGGACACCAGGATGACCTAAAGAGGCATCTCTGGGCAGTTCAGGGGGCTGGGACCGTTGATCTCCACACAGGGTGCCCACCAGAGCCCACCAGCCTCACCTGCTTATGCACAGGGGGCAGACTGGTCTTGGGACAGAACTGAGGCTCCTCGTGCTGCCACAGAGCTCTGTCACCAGGAGAGCTGCATGAGCTGCTCCCCAGCACACGGCTGCCTGCTTGAGAGGGCTCCAAATAAATAAATAAAGCCAGTGTCTCATTAGCATGCAAATGTATTCAAGCCCCATTTCAATTTGAATTCTATGCATACGATCAGAGTGCAAACTGCAAATTATACAAATGCACCCATAGGAAGAAACAAGCAGGAACTCTGCACAAAGGGATTAGGGCCAGGCTACTTCCCTCAGAAGATTCCAGCGCTGGGGGGCTCTTGTTGGGGAGGATCCTTTAATGGCCACCAGTCACGCTGCACTGAGCTGTGTTACAAACACTTGGAAAAGCATCCTGACTCCAGCTCTGGAGCAACGGCTGGCTTGAAACTGGCTCAGGGAGAGGAGGGGAGGGCAGACAAACAGACACCAAGAGGTGCCATGGTCTTAGCACTCACTGCCAAGGGTTTCTCCAAGGGATCGTGACCCATTCAGATTGACCTGAGAGAGCAAAGGTGTTCCCATTGCTCCTCCAGCAGCCCCCAAAAGGCTGCATTAGCCAGGTCCACCCACCAAGCCAGGGAGATGGGTCAGGACAGCCAGAAAGGGGCAGCAAGGGGTGTCTCAAGCATCAGAGGCCATCAGGAAGAGGGTCACCACCACTGTCCCCATCTCAGTGACAAGGGAGGTGATGCTCCCCCAGTCTACCCCACCTCTCCCTCCCATGGAGATATGACTGGGAAAGCTCTGCAAGGTGTGGGGAGAAAGAGAGAAGCCCAGCTTGGAAGGTCCTCTGCAGACCAAGGTCAGCTCAAGAGACCCCGAGTGAACCTGATTTTAGCTGAGTAAGGCTGAGCTCTGCTCCAGCACAAGCCCCAGGCCCTTTGTCCAGGCTCCCAGGCCCGGCAGCCGGCGGTGTGGGAGATCCTGCTCCCAGGGACACTCCAAGCCCAGGCAGAGCAGATGGGAGGTTGTGCATGTTCATCTCTCCCTCCTACGTGTGTGAAATTCTCAACCCACCATTATCGTATTACATTTTCATTTTAAAGTAAATATCTGTTTTCAATTAGTACTTACCGTGAGGGGCATGCATCACTGAGAACACTTATTTCTCTTCCTTTCATTATTAGATTAGGAGTCGCTCAAGTTTAACCACATTTAGCAGCAGCAGACACCCAACTGCTCTGCAGACACTAATCCTCTTCCCATCTCCACCCCCACAAAGGTCCCAATCCAGCTGCTGCAGCCTCCCTGCCAAGGCTCCGAATCAAGGTGTGGCATGATCCTGGTGCAGCCCTGAGCCCATCCACCAACTCCCTGCACATCCTCCCTCCAGGCTCTTACATCTCCATTGCTTTTCCTTCATGTCAAAAAATCTGACCCTCTGTCCATGTCTCCTCTGTAGCAACAAGGACCACATGGACTCCCCCAGGGTTACATGAAGTGAATAAAACCTGGAGCAGAGCTGCCCCAAACCTCACAAGTACAAGCAGAATAATGGAGGGAATCAACCAATCTGGTGCTCCACCTCCTCATTCAGTCCTGGGTTAGCACTTGGCCACCCAATATCCTTCCCAAGTCTCCCACTCCTCATCTTCCCCTGGTAAGGAAAGCCCTTCCTCCAACTGGGATCACCCAATATCCTTCCCAAGTCTCTCACTCACTGATCCTTCCCCAGTAAGGAAAGCCCTTCCTCCCAGTGGGATCACCCAGTATTCTTTCCAAGTCTCCCACTCCTCATCGTCCCCACTAAGGAAAGTCCTTCTTCCCGGTGGGATCACCCAATACCCTTCCCAAGTCTCCCACTCCTGATCCTTCCCCAGGGAGGAAAGCCCTTCCTGCAGTGAGCTCATCCCAAGCTCTCCCAGGCACCGCCTGCTCAGCCCTCGGCGAGAGCACTCTAAGCATAATAGTACTATTATACCTTGCTCATTATGCCTCGTTTTTATTACCTGGCCTCATTAAGTTAAGAAGCCTCTGTAATTTAACTGCATCTCTTGGTCTCCGCACGGGGGCTCCAGCTGTGCTTGTCGTCAATCACTTTATTAAAAACACAGGACAAAAATTACAATTATCCCCATTACTGCCCATCAATCTCCTCAATTGCCTCTTAGGTCCTTTCTTTACCTGCTCAATGCACCAGTGCCAGACTGCTATCATTGGCACCCTCAGAGTCTTTCCATACTTCCAATAATTAGGGGCTGACTTTAAGGTGCTTTCAGAGCGGTGCAAGTGAGGCAGATGCTGGCACACGATGGCCTCGTGGTGCAGAGCAGAACAGGCAATAAAAGCACGCAAGCAGACCAAGAGAAATAAACTGTGTTAGACAATAAAACCTAATTTTATCAAACCCAACACAAGATGCTTTACAGACACACAGATCAGATTAACACTGGTTTAGAATTCAATATACTGTGACAAATTGGGATGTTCAGAGAGCCACCACGGTGGCTCACTGGCCAGGCCAAAGGCAAGAAGAGACCTGAAATCCATTTCCAAGTCCCAGAGAAAAGCCAACAATCAGCAGACAAAAGTGTTTTACAACAGTTTCCCCTTCACCCACCACAAGGATACTCAACATCCTTTGTGCAAAAAACCCCTCCTAAACTCCATGTTAAAATTTCAGATACAAAACATGGTATTTTGCCAAGTCTACTTCCAAGTCTCCAGTCCCTAACTCTTGGATGTTTCCTGCTCTACAAGTTTCAAAAGTTCAACTTTTCTTTCTGATTTTGAACAAGATGCTCCCACTGGGACAACAACTCCGGTCTGCTCGAGTCAGCAGAAACTTTCAGGGGTTAAGAGCACTACACAGATTTCTGTCTATCCTTGGGAGAAAGCCAAACCACCGGGAGAAACCTCCCTGCTGCAGGAAAAAATCACTGTGCTGGATGAAAGGTCTGCTACAATCACCCCTGCAAAGACATCGCCAAGGGACATCAACCCCTTGGCATCTGCTCGTGGTGCTTTTCCTCGAGATGGTTCACTCTTCCCCACCACCTCTCCTCCTCCCCAGGGAAAAGCAGCCTTCCTTTAGCACTTCCCCTCCTGATTTGCTTCCAACACAGAAAGAATGAAAAGAGGCAATTTGGGGAGACCTCAGGAAGCTGCACGGAGAGGCTGCCCAAGCGTGGCAGACACCACCTTGTTGCAGTCAGGAGGGGAGGAGGGTGAGGGGTGGCAGCTCTTTTGCGGCACAGCATCCTTAGGAGCAGGTAAGCATGGAACCATGGCAATCTGAACAGCCTGGAATGCTCTGCTGCTGCCTTTCCAGCCAGCCCTCTTGATGAGAGAGAGCTTTGAGGATTTCAAAGGGCGCCGTGTTCCCCAGTTTATCACAAGTGTCTATCTTAAACCAATATTATCATTTTAAGCATGACCGGAGCAAGAGGAATCTTCAGCAGGCGCTGCTGCCTCAGGAGAGAGACACAGAGACAGAAAAGACCCCTCAGACTCACAACCCCGTGCAGACCCCGACACAGCCAGCCCAAGAGCTGTGCTGCTGCATTCAGCGCAGATCTGTCAGGAGGGACATGTACACTGCTCCAGGCTTGACAGAAAAGACATTTCTGCTCTGCCATGAAATTCCTCCTGCTGCCCTTTCCAGAGTGTTACAGCTCCACTTTGGTGCCACCCCAGTGGAGGGGAACGGATGTTTTCCAAGGGGTGGCAGGTGACAGAGACAGCCACCTCCTCCCAAAACGCTCCCTACAGCCACTGCCAGGCCAAACACACCCGGCAGGGAGGGAAAGGGCAGCCCTGGGGTGACACCCACCCCAACACCCAAACCATGAACACACAGCCTGCATGCACCAACAATGCCCAGAAAATCTTCACCCTCACCAAAGCAAGAGCAGATGACCATGGCCAGGATGTGGCACTGGAATCACCACGGCCAGGCTGTGGGGCTGGACTGGGACAACTTTAGGCATACAGAGGCTGAGCTGGGCTGCAGAGATTGTCCAAGCTGCACATAGAACAGGGTTTAGGCACATAAAGGCTGAGGAACAGCAGGACTGAAGATGTTCCCCCTGGTCCCTGGTGGGGAAGCTCCTGAGCAGGACAAACCAGCAGTGTTGTCTCCCAGGTACAGAGAGGAGACCCTGTCTTGTTCCCTGGCAATTCCCATTACCAGAAGGGCAAATAAAGGAAATCACAAGAAATCTACCATCAGTAAGTCAAGCTTCAGCTTAGACAGAAAGAGTTAATTTACAGCCACTCCAAGCTTTGATATCTTAAACCTTTTCACTGTCTGGACAAGATGAGGAATAAGCACAGACAGTGTCAGACTCTGTGATCGGGAGGACAAAACGCTGCAAACAGCTGTGCCTAATTTTAGCATCTGTTGGTTCTGTTTCTCCGGCACTTGTGGAGGATGGGGGGTGGCCCCGTCACTCCTGGCTTATTAAAGACACAGCCAGAAGGAAAAGAGGCGAGTGTTGAATCACACTCCGGGGATTAGCTCAGGGGAGGGAGCAAGAACAGCACAGCACCGCTGACCAGGAGCGGCAGCCATTCCCTGCTGCAGGCTGTCCCACACGGATCCACAGGAAGGGAGGAACCCCTTGGGTACATTTATCGCTGTGGGGGGCTCAAAGTTGGGTCAGGCAGCTCCACGTCCCCCTCCCACCCCCGGCACTCGCAGAGATGCGCTCCCAGGCACGGTCACCTCAAGCTCCTCCTGGACACGCGTCCAACCACACACTGGGGTGGCAACTTAGAGGGTCCACACCTCTCCTCCCGAGAGGAGGGGAGAGGTGAGGAGACTCAACAACCTCCCGATTCCGAGGGCACGGCCGTAGCTGCCGAGCCCCAAAGGCAGGCGCGGTGCCCTCCGCATCCCGCAGGGCTGGAGCCCAGCGGTCACCTTGGACCTTTCCGCGGGAGGTGACCGCGCAGGTGGGAGCGGAGCGCTCGGCTCCATGCGAGCGCGGCTGCTGCCACCGCCAGGCTGAACGGGAGCAGTGAGGGTGAGACCGGCTCCGCCAGGTGACCTGCTTCGGAGCCAGAACACTCGGGCATTCCTTCCCCCTGCAGCCCCGGCGCTCTCCTGCTCGGCCTGGGTTCCGGGGACATCCCCGTGTCCTCCACCGCTCCTCCGGCGCTGGAACTGAGGAGGCGAAAAAATCCTCGGGAAACCTGCGGCTGGGACACGGCTGGGGTCACCTGGAACAGGCACTAAACACTCCGCGGGGAACGAGTGCTCGCAGGGCGGAGGCAGCCGCAGACATCAGAGGAGCTGATAAGGCTCATCCGAGTGATAACGATTTTGTCTCCAGTTATTTTTGTGCAGCTGGGAACAAGTGGCTGCAGTCAGCGCCTTGCCAGCTGGGGAGAGAGCAGCGGTTCTGCATCGAAGGGGATGGAAGCACAGCCAGCTCAGCCCCCCACCACGCTCCCTGGGTTTTCTCCTCGCTGGCAGAACTTGTCACAGGCTGACCGAGACAGCGCCGAGTGACATCTCAGGGTGACAGGTGAAGATGCAAAGTGAGGAGTGGTAAACAGCAGGGTTTTCCTGCAGACACAGCTTGAGGGAAAGATTCAAGCCTTGGCTGCCTCAGCAACATCTCCATGTGCTGGCTGGGTTTAAATCCCTTTAGAGAAGCCAGAGGCCTTTTCCTGCTGGGGAAGAGAAACTCTCACCCAGCACCTGAAGGCAGAGCAGCAGGAGGTGACCATCTCCCTGCAGCACCTGCAGGCCCCACAGCGCTGCCAGCATGGACAGTGCCACCCTTTCCTCATCTCTGTGGCTTTGGGAAGCCTTGAGCTGGAGGTGAATCAGGGCTCACAGTTCATCACAAAGCAGCAACAGCTGAGCCTCCTCCTTGGCCTCATCAGTTGCAGCCAAGCAATTCCCAGTTTGCACTGGGGAAGGCAGAGGCAGATCCAGCCACGCACTGGGCACCTGGGCAGATCTGCAGGAGCAGCCTGCTCCTCCTGAGCCAGAGGCCTCACCAGATCCAGCCAATATTGGCCAAACCACGTTTTCATCTTTGGCTTGCAGCCAACACCAAAGAAAGAGCAGGCCTGGTTGTCCAGAAGGAAGCTCCATGCATCTCTTTGCACTCCACACCCTAGAATCAGAATGGTTTGGGGTGAAATGAATCTCATTCCACCCCCCTGCCATGGCCAGGGATGACATTCACTATCCCAGGTTGCTCAGGTTCCCATCTAACCTGGCCTCGGACACTCCCAGGGACAGGGCACAGCTCCAATGTGCCAGGGCCTCACCACCCTCACAGGAAAGGATTCCTTCCCATCATCAGCTACCCCTGCTCTAAAGAGCTTCTGCATCTGTCTCCACATCCCCTTCTGATCCAGGGGCTTCAGATCCATCCAAAGCAGCTCCTTCCATCCCACTTTTTCCAGACACTCTCAAAATCCCTGCTGTTGTTCCTGCCGTGCTGGCCATTATGCAAGTTCGGCTGTCTTAACTCGCTGCTGAGCATACAAGTGGGGCTGACATTTATTTAATCCTCATAGTAATGTTGACTGTGTACTTACTGAAACACCTCATGCTTATGGAAGACATTTGTTTCCAAGCAGCTTATGCTAAATTGCAGTGATATAAAGGAAACACTTATCCAATATTGACATTCACTGACTGGCAGCAGACTGCTTGAATACTCATTTATGCTGGGGGTGGGAGGGGAACGGGACAACAGGCACCTGAGAGGGATTCAGGCCTTTCCTTTCTGACCTTTTAATGAGGTAGATGATATAAAGTTAATGATAACCTGCCCAAAATGCAAGGTGGGTCTCCAAACACTGTGCCTTCTTCTACTCACTTACATTCCATGCTTATGGAGGACCCACAGCACAAAGACTGATCCCTTATCCATGGGGAAGTTTGAGGAGCTTATCCCTTCCACCATCGGTGCATATTTCACCCGTAATTAGCAGGGCTCCTCTCGCCTGCAGTGTGTCTCCTGCTGGGCAGAGCTCCTCAGAAAAAAACACATTATCGCACATTTTCTCGGTTTCTATTTCCCCTCCCACAACGTTGGGGTTGCTCACCCAGAAGGCTCCTGAAACGTTCAGGAGGTGCTGCTGCATCCTCCCAGACCCGGCCCAGCCAGGCAGGGCATTCACCACTGCCTTTGCCTCATATTGAGCATGACAACCCCAGACCCAGAACATAAATCCAGCAGCCCTTAGGAGGTGAATTAGCCACCACACGACCACACACATGTGAAACCTGCGAGGCAATTCCACCCAACCCAAAGTAATTGGAAACAAAAGACAGCATCTATTATGCGAGTAGAAAATCTGACCGTGCCTGCATCAATGGTTAATGAGCAGCAGTTATGGCAAAGCCCTCAAAAACCAATTACATCCTGCTCCACCCCAAATGCAGCAGACCAAAAGCTGCTGTAGCTTTTGTTGCGAGTGGGGGCGTTGAATGAACACATTAAGACAAGATCTTATCCCCAAGTTAGCATCTGAATTTAACAATGCGAGTGTTCCACCTCCCACTTCTCCAGCATGTGACACTACCCGAGGCAGGACGCCCAGAGCCCATCGCTCACAGGCACTAAAAGCACATTTAGATTTTAAGCTGTTTAATGCAAGTCGGTAAAAGGAAGAGCCATATAACAGCCAAGTGACCTCCAGCTCCTTTGCTCCACTTTGGAGGCTGCTGCTGCCACCAGGGAAAGGCAAACACTTGAATGTGGGTCTTGCCAGCGAGGCAATGAATAAACAGGCTGGGCTACACTCAAAGGGCATATTGAACCAGGACATCTGTTAGGCCACTGTTTCCAAGACCAAATCCCAGCATTTTCTCTGTCCTACCACAAGGCACAATTCAGAAATGGATACTTTCCTCTTCCCCCTTCCAGCAGTCTGGAGTACAGATGTGCCATGAAATGAAGTGGAGGAATGGAAACCCACGAGACCTGAGCAGCACCAGGATCCTGCTGCTCAGCCTTTGCCTAGAAGACGAGCACAGGTTTTAAACTTTATTTCTTCCCAGCCAAGAAACCCTGCACATCTCCTGGCATGTTTGAAATGAGTGCTGGGTTCCCACATCACTGCAAAAGCCAGGCCATGTGCCAGCCCTGAAGGCAGGGCAGACTGCCTCGAAAACTCACAGCTCCACCAAAGGCCTTAAATCTCAGCAAATAAGAGACTGATTTACAACCAATTTGTTTCACTACCTATTGATTTATAAAATAAGCTTGTACATGGTCACTGTGGCTCTGTCGCTCTCTTTGGCCAGAGGTGGCTCTCAATGAAGCCAAAGGAGAGACTTGTATTGCTCCTGAACAGAAGATAAATTAGGGCCTTCAGCAATTGTTGGTATAAATTTGCTGGGCATTAAAAGTAAATAAATAAATAAATAGAAGATGTTTAATCCTACTGGAAGGATTCTGGAAGTGATGTAAAGCCAATTCTCCAGCAGCATTTCCATAAAGCCCCCTGCACCCAGCGTGCTGAGGAGCTGAGAGCACTGTACAAACTCACAAAGCCGATCATTAAATCAGAGGTTTGGAGCAGCCACACTCTCCATCACAGGCTGCTCACAGGAAGAAAACAGTTTATTCAAAGCCCTTGATCCTCAGCCAACTCACAACCTAAGGGGCACATTGGCCTCTCCCCCCTTTATTTACAGCTACAAAAGAAAGAAGAGCATGGAGCTTTTTTATCTGAACATTTGCAGTCCAACTACAGAGTGGCTGGAGCCGGTGACACGCGGTGCTGGGAACCTGTCAGGGATTTCTAGGCACGTTCAGACTCCAGTTGGTGTCCCCTAAACCAACAGGAAAGCACAGAAATAATCGACATCAGCCCGAGATGTGCTGTGCATAAACTGCCTGGGCACCTCTGCTTAACCTTGGAAGGGGGAGGCTGGTGGGGATGTGGCATTAGTTCTGAAGAGGAACATCTGAGGAGGAACATCTGCCCAGCTCCCCTCCCTCTGGCACAGGACACCTGAGCAAAACCCCAGCTCCTCCCTCCTGTGTTTTTCTGAGAGCTGAAACCTTGCAAGAAAAGCTGATTTGAGCAAAGTCATCAGCGGTCCTCATGCGGCTCTCACTGCAGGAGGTGCAGATGGGAGATGGGAAACCTAAATTGTGTTAGAACAGGTGTTGGAGGAGGCAATTCTGCACCATTCCTTTGGGACAGCACAAACTGGACAACACCAGTTTTATCTTGAGGCTTATTTCCATTTCTTTCCCATGCAGCCCAGTTGTGAATGCATTGCCCCTGCCAAGCCTGCACCTTTTCACCAGGAGCACCTCACAAAGCTCTTTCCAAACCATCTGTGTCTTCTACTCAACCATTTCCAGTTCACAGAGCCACAGAATATCCTGAGGTGTGACCTCTTGGGCTTCAGGAGCTCTTCCTCATCACTTTCAAAGCTCACTGGGTGCTTCTACTCCTTGTACTTCCCAAACAGCTCCCAGAGATGACACTCCCCTGCTGGGTTTAGGGAACCGCCCAACACACTCCCCTGGCAAAGCTGTCCTGCTCTCCATATCAGGAGGAATTAACATGGAAGAGGGAGCACAGATTTCCAGGCTTTTCATTGACAGACTCATGGTTGTCAGACACAGAAACCCCCCAAGTGCCCCAGCTCTGACACACACACTCCCAGCACCCCAAACCTTGTATTTTTTCCTCCCCATCACCCACTAACCACCCCCAAGATGTGAAAATCTTCATCTCTTGGTCCTAATCACTGTTGGTGGGTGGAATTGGCCTGGTTTCTCTCATCAGCATAATTTCGCCCTTCTCCACCTGGGGGCTGCTGCTGAGCCAGTGGGAAGTTGAGCCACTGCTGCTGATAACGGGCCCCTCTGACAGAAGATTGTAAAGCATTTGCTTCCAGGGAGGAACCAAGTGAACTGTGAAGGAGAAAAACATACCCTGCAACACCCAGAGAACTCGGTATTCATCACCCCGAGGGAAAGCAAACATGCCTTTGGAAAGAGAGCCCCAGACAGGCAGAAATCTTCCTATCCAAGGTAAATTTAAGATGCTGCCAAATCCACCTAGTACAGGCCAGTGAAAGGAGGAGGAGGCTGTAGGTGCATCTTCAGTGGTGCTCTCCCCACAGCCCCACCTCCCACACTGAGACACCTTCCCCAGTTGTCTCCAGCCTCCCCCAGTTGTTTCTAGCCTCCCCCAGTTTGGCTGGCACTGCAGCAGGGGAGGGATGGGTGAGTTATTCCCCAGGCAGATTCATGGCAGCAGCAATTCCTTCCCACCAAGGGTACCACACATCCCCTCTCCACAGGAGGCCACTTGTGCTGGGACTTTCTCTCCTTCCCACCAAAGCGTGGTCCTGACAGCCTGGAGGGGGTGGAAAAGTGAGTGGTACCAGGGCAAACCAGCCTGGAGCACTGACTTACCAAATCTCAGATAGAGCCAACACAGGCTGCTTCAGACCATTTGCAAGGGGGAGAGACTGAGGATGCTCCAGGGAAGGCAATTTGTTCTGCCCAGGTCCCCTGGAGCAGTGAGCTGTGGGACAGAGCCTCCTCCCTCCCAGGCTGAGCCATGCCTGGGGTGCCCAGGTGCGGCACAGCCCCAGACAGGAGAAAAAACAGCTTCCTACTCCTGCAATCTCCATTGGAAGCCCAAATTTCAGCCTGCACAGGCTGCAGGAACAGTAAAATGCCAGGATATCACCAGGATGCCCATGAAATACAAACCCAAGGGCACAGGTGTACAAATCCCTTCTGAGGAGGTTTGGGATAAGGAGATTTTTTGTTAAGTATTGTCCAGACCAGAGATCCCAAGTGGGGTTTTCAGCACAGGTGATCCTTCCAGCCCTGCTGCCCTTGGCTCATAGGAATTTAATTATGGCAAATCCCTTCAAGCCACTTTGGCAAGAAAACACAGCCCTGCCTGCCCCTTGCCCACAAACAGGAGCTCCTGAAACTCCTGAAGGGCAGAGCCAAGCGATTTCACTTGTCCTCTGAAGTGAGTTTTGGACCACCAGCTCCTCCTGGGCAAGGCAGGGCTGCCCCATGGGTGCCCACACAGCATGCCATGCCCACACCTTAGGGACACCTTTGTCACGGCCAGCCAGTGCCACCACATCTGGATACACCACAGCAGCTGCTCGAGGGGAGGCAAACACAACACGTGCTGGAAAACCAGCTGCAGCACCTCCATCCAGGCCTTTCCTCCCCCTCAGCACCGTGTGGCTGCAGGAATCCTGTGCATTAAATCCTGTTAGGGATCCTCTGCACGGTTTCACCCCAATGGAAGAGCCACGGCGCTGCCGACAGCGCCTTTGTCGTGCGCGGAGAGCGGCAACTCCACAGAAACGCTCCTGGCTCATCCTGTGGGAGAAAACAGCCCAGAAAACGCTCTGCAAGGCACTCTCTGTGCCTGCTAACCCGGCATGAATAAGCAGGTACCAGATGCACGATCCTGCAGGAGACAAACCAGCTGAGCTCAGGCAGCAGAGCCGAGGAGCCGCCGTGGCTTCCCAACGCCAGCGCTATTAAAAAGTGCATTAACCCACATTAAAATCATGGCTGCAAAAGGAAGGAGCGGGGGGAGAGCCCAACAAATCCCGGCTGGATCCCGCGCACAAACTTCTCCAGCCCCGCTAGCAAAGTGCCATTTGACCTGCAGGGACTGACAGGGTCCGTGCGAGCAGGGAGGGATGCGGGAAGGCCGGGAGCAGCTTCCAAATCGCGGCTGTGCCCGGCCCCGCCACTGCCCTGCTGTACCAGGGAGAGTTCCGATTTGTTCAGCCAGAAACCCACACGGAGGACACAGTGGGTTTCTTTTGTGCAGCAGCAAAGGCAAATGCAAACACAGCTTTCTCCCCGAAGGAATATTAGCACAAGCAGAGAGTGAGGGGAAGAGAAAAGGGGAAGGGAGGACAGTGTAGGAGCCCAACATCACATCCGAGCCCAGAAAAAGAGGAGGGAAGGATAACCAGGAGCACAGACACCACAAACAAGGCGTCCCTGCTCGGGGAATAGGGTGAAACCCAGCGTATGGTGGGGGATGTTCAGCACTAATATCTGGCTGAGCAAAAAACCAGCTGCCCGTGGAGAAGCACTACTCTCTCCAAAAGTTTTATCCTTCATTTAATCAACAGATGGACTAGCTGCGTGGGTTTGGGGTTTTTTTATCCCTTTTTTCTTTTTTTTCCCAAGCATCCCCAAGCCGTACCCTCACAAAAGCTGGCGTGGGGACCACGGCGGCGTGACACAGATGGGATTTGACACCGGCGTTGGGGGGGGATGAGCAGCACAGAGGCGAAGCCGGGGTCTGCCTGCAGCTCAGCGTTCTCCACAGGTGACAGATAGTCCAGGGAGCAGGCACACAGCAGCATGCCAGATACAGCTTCCCAAAACGCACCCCCTTCCCAAATCCTTTTTTAATTTTTTTTAAATTTATTTTTTGCGTGGGAACCAGGCAGGTTGTAAAGTTGCGGGGTGAATTCCTGCGGGTTCCCACGCTCCTGCCCGCGCAGTGGGGAGGTGGGATGGGGCGGTGACACCCCCGCGGGGTGCCCACCTGCCCCGGGCTGGCTGCATTGGAAGCAACTCTCCTTCCTCGTACCCTCCCCGGCACAAATCGCTCCCTAGCCCGGCTCCACAGCCGCAGGCTCCTGTCCCCGGGCTGGAGCCGCTGCCGCCAGCCCGAGCGGTTCCTCCGCTGCACCCAAACTGAGCATCCATCGCCCTCCTGCACCGGGGGAAGCACCGGGCGGCGATGGGGGCGAGGGGAGCGGGGGGGCGAGGGGGCTGTTACTCAGCCAAGCCGTGTTTACACACAAACACGATCCAATTTACCGAGCTGGAACAGAAAGCACTCATTTGCATACTAAAGATTTTTTTGCTTATTTTTAAAGGAAAGAACGGTAAGCCGCCTCGGCGGGGATGCAGGAGGGAAAAACTCTGCAATCCCCCCTCTCTCCCACGCACCCTTCTCCCCTCGCAAAACCCGCACCCCACCCCGAGCCGGGGACCCCCACCCCGGCTCCTCCCGCCCGCCCCGCTCGCAAAGTGCGGGGTCCTACCGTGGCTGAGCAGGAGGCACCCGAGCAGGAGGAGGAGGAGGTCTGCCTGGAAAGCGCTCATTCCTCAGGGTGGGCTCGGGCGCGGGGCTCCGCTGCCGCTGCCGGCGGGGGCTTCAGGCCGCCGCCCGCCGGCTCCGCTCGCGCGGCTCCATCGCCGCCCCCCCAGCTCCTCCCCCGGCAGCGCTGCCTTCACTGGCGGAGCCTCGGCGGCGCAGCCCGGCTTTTGGAGCGGGGGGGGAAGGGGAGGGAGGCAAAGTGCTGGGGAAAGGGGGAGTAACTTGCGCGCAGCCGGCTGGGCGCGGGGAGGAACGTTCGCGCATCGCCCCCTCCCCAGAGCGCTGCGCGCCCAGGCGGGGGCGAGGGTGGGCTGGGGGCTGCTCCTGCCTCAGGTGTGCCGGAGGAGGGGATGCTCGCCCCCCTCCCGGGGCTGCCGCCGCCCCAGCGGGAGCGCGGACACCTGCGCGGCTCTGCCCCCCCCGGCTCTGAATTTGAGGTGTGGGGGGTCGGTGCCCATCAGTCACGGCACCCCGGGACCCCTCCTACAGTCCGTGCCTTCCCGGGGGGGGGGGGGGGGGGGCCTGGAAGGAGAGGGGGGCAGCCAGAGCCTCCCCCTGAAATAGAGGGGGGTAC
Organism: Passer domesticus; assembly: GCF_036417665.1. Taxonomy (NCBI): domain Eukaryota; kingdom Metazoa; phylum Chordata; class Aves; order Passeriformes; family Passeridae; genus Passer; species Passer domesticus. Next base: position 1,865,077 of record NC_087496.1, on the reverse strand, counting down.
TCCCAAAATCCCGGGAAAAGAGAGAGGGACATAATGTGTGTATATTGTCGTCCCCCCTCCCCCGGGAGATAAATTATATCCAACGACCTCCTGCAAGTCTAGAGGGAGCTGGAGATGAGGGGTGGGGAGTCCTCTGGGAGACCCCCAAAGCTGCACCCTCATTTCCTCCAGGAGGGGAGTAGCATGTCTTCACACCTCCCTAAAAACATACACTGGAGCTGGGAATGAAAAATAAAAATATACCTCCTCTCCCCCCACCCCCGCCCCCAAAGTTTTGTTTGTAGTGTTGGGACCCTGTGCAAGCCCTTCCCACTGTCATTTTGCAGGACTGGGGCAAGGGACAAAAGGGCCTTTTCTCTCCTTTAATCGCTATTTTTATCCTTTTGGGGTAGCTTTTTTTTGTTTGTTTGTTTTGGTTTGGTTTTTTTTTACCTTTTTAAATTTCCTTTTCACCCAGCAGGAGTTTGGGGGCAGAGCAGAGGTGCCCAAAAATCAAACCCAAACAATAAAATCATTGCTTACCACTACACTTTATATACCTACTGATACCAGAGCCTCCCTCATCACCAGTCTGAGGGGCATGTGGGGATGGCTGAGGCAATTATTAAACCAAAATGAGAAAGTAATTACAGCTGTGGACTCTAATTACTGCAAGGTGAGTTTGAAAAAAGGCTGCACACTTCTTCCTGCTGTTCTGGGGCTTCCTGCTTACCTTGGTGGGACCACGGCTAAACCGTGGTCAAACCGTAGCTACCAGCTGTGGGCTGGCTAAAAAAGGATAACTTTCAAAAATCCACTTGTGCTAACAAGCTAAACTGGTGCCAGGTGGTTAAACCTGGCTTAGGAGCAGCGTGGAGCTGAGTTTTATTGATTGAAACAGAAGCACTGCACGCAGGCTCTGCTCTCAGCGCAGGGGGAGTCACCCTGCAAATAAAGAGCTTTTATTATTATTTTTAGCCTGCATCCCTAAGGAAATCAAGCTTATTTGGGTTTGTCCACGTGTGCTGGTTTGCCCATCCCTGCCTGCTCGTGTCCATGGGAGAAAGAGGTGCAAAAGTGGGGCTGGCTGCTGGGAGCTGTCCTATTCCTGCATTTCTCCACTCTAAGGGACAGTGGCACTCCTGGAATGCATTTTCCACCAGGACATCACCTCCAGCCCTGGCAGGGATGCTGGCAGTGGCCACAGCCACAGTGGTGTCCCCATGCCTGGCAGGTTACAGGTGGTGCATTTTTTGGTGTATTTTTTTCTGGCGGCAGCCCTGATTTAAATGTGTGTGGAATAAATTGCTCAGTGCCTGATTTCAGTGGGAATTAGATTTCTAAATAATTCCAAGGCTCTCCCTGTTGTGTTTCAGTTTATTCTGCAAAATGTTGTTTGCTTGCAGACGAGGGGTACTAATGTATATTAAGGCTGCTACACAAGTCAGGCTTTCCTGTGAAGCTTCAAAACACCATTAACATTTGCATGGCAATTTCTTCTTTTCCTTTCACAAAAAATATTATTCCTTGCCTGCATCCAAAACAGCAGAATTTTTAACTTCCAGGAATCATGAATATTTTTCTCTTCTTTTTTTTTTTTTTTTTTTTTTTTTTTATCCTTCTTCTTTCTCCTTCCCAGTGAAAACATTTCAGCTGGAAAATTCTCATCATTGCAATACTGACCTTTGCAAAGGGCTTTAAATCCTTGAGTGGAAGTAGCAGGTAAGTGCGAAGTTTTATTAACTGATTACCTCTGTGGTTTCGACTACATTGGTAGTCAAATTTGATTTAGAGGACCAGGCATGTAAAAAAAAATCAGCTTTCTGACATAATTTTGGCTTGCTGCAGCCTGAGCAGCGTCCTGCAAGATCAGCTCCCCTCCACCTGATTCAGGAGAGCAAATCGAGTGCAAACTGATTATTAGCTGCTCCTCTCGGATATCTCATTTAAATCTGCTCTGTGTTGTGGAAGGAAATGAATCATTCCAATTAAAAAGCTGAGAAAATCAGGGAGCTGGGGGGAGCAGCCTTTGGGGAGGAATATTAAGCTGGTGCTGGGTGGCTCTGCCCTGGTGCTGGGGCCAGGGTGCATTTGCAGCTGCAAACCCCACGTGGGGTCCCTTTGCACCCCCTGCTCCCAACCTGGGCGTGCTGGGGCTGTGTCCACATCTCCCCATGGAATTTGGGGTCACACACCTGCCCTGTGCAGTATCTAAAGGCAAAGGGCAATTCCAGAAGCTGGAAAGAGCAGATGTTCAATCTCTCCCTTCCTTCTGAACATCAGTGGGGGTAAAACAGGCAAATTCCTCTTCCTCTTCCCCCCCCACCCTGCTTTTTTTTTTTTTTCTCTTTTTTTATTCCACATTGACAAGTGTAATAGATATGAAACACCACAACAATGAAAGCCCAGACTTTCTCGTGCCTTTGCCTCTCTTACTTCCAGGCTATTTACTGAGAAGTATTTACTGTGAAGTGCAAGAAACAAAATGTTCTGAAAATGCTGCAGCAAAATGGAGGGGGGGGGGGAAGAGAATAATATAAAACATGTAAGCAGCTTGATCAAAATGAAGCAATATTGACAGAAAATGGGGTTTTAAGCAGCAGGACAACAGCAACTCAGATGGATTTCATTCTTGTGGTATTACAACGCTAAGCCAAGCACCTGGAAGAGAGAGAGAGAGGAAAATAATCACGTTTCCCTGGTTTAGAAAATCTTTTCCTTGTCATTTAAAAATACACATGACAAGTGAAAGCTGTGCAGAGTCCTGCTGGAAAAACATGGAGCTGGGACTTGGAGGTTTTCCCTGCTCCTGCTTCAGAGCTTCCCCTGTGGCTTTAAGGAAACATATCCCTCGTGCCTCAGTTTCCCCTCTGCAGAGCACCACTCCCCTTTGTCACCTGCTTGCAGCACAAATGCTTCCAAGGTAGGCTGACTCCTGATTGGAAAGCAAAAAAATGGGATAAAGGAATGGAGGAAGGTACAGCTGTCCCTCCAAATGATAGGAGAGAGGCACAGCCCCTGTCCCACACTGCAGGACCTCGCTGCAGTTTTGGGGCTGAGAGGTTGTGAAGGTGCCAAGGATATTCTTGGGGATGGCAGGCTGGGGTTTTGGGGAGATATTTGGGGCTGTGTTTTTCCTACCAGCAAACCAGGGACATCGGGGCAGGAGGCTGATCTCCCAGAAGCTCACCCCATTGCTGAGATGCTCTTGGAGAGGGCAGAAAACAGGGAGAAAAAAGAAAGCCTGCTATGCTTGGCCCCAGGTAGACACAGCTGCCACCAATTTTCCCTGCAAGAGTGAAGGCAGCTGCCTCCCCAAATTCCCCAGTTCTGCTGCCCCTCTGCCCAGGACATGAGAGGAGTTCGAGTGTTCCAGCTCTGGTGCTGCCTTGCTTTCCAGAGCAACCCCAGCCAAAAGTGCCAGTCCCTTTCCACATCTCCCACCGGATCCTCTTTGAAAACAACCCAGGGAAGGCCAGGGAAGCAGATCAGTGGGAGAGCCTGGGCTCTTTTCTCTCCTTGTCTCCTGTTGCTGCCGGCTGTGTGGAGAGCTGCCAAAGCCCCTCAGCCTGTGGCACTCGATAAAGCTCTTGTACAGCGGGTCTGGAGCAATGTGGGCAGCCACAGGCAGGGCCTGGGAACTGCCAGGGGAGGGGAGGGAGAAGCTTTGAGGGTTAAAAACAAGAAAGAAAAGAGCTCTGATGGCATTTTGGGTTTGGGTGGGGAGACCTTCCTAGGCCAGCCTGGCACCCCCTTTTTCTGAGGGGAGCCAGGGGGAGCGGCTGTGGGGAAGGCCGGAGCTGGGGGTCAGGAACAGGGATGGAATTGGGACCTCTCACTGCTGTGAGAGATGTCCTGGAGGCTTTCCCTGCTCTCTAGCCTGAGCCTGCCCCAGAGCAGCTCAGTGAACTCACAGGGCCTTGTCAGATCCCCCTGGAGCAAAGCTGGGTGCAGGCACAGACTGGGCACGAGGGGCTGGAGAGAAGCACAGCAGAAAGGGACCTGGGAGTTCTGTGAGGGCAGGCTGGGCATGAGCCCAAAGGCCACCATGCCCTGGGGACATCGGCTGGGCCAGGGAGGATTGTCCTGCTGTGCTCGGGGCTGGGGCAGCCTCACCTCCCCTGCTGGGGGCAGTTGAGGCACCACAAAATAAATCAATCTACAGCTGTTGGAGAGTGTCCAAAGGAGGGACATGGAGATGGGAAAGGATCTGAGGGGCCCAGGAGGAGCAGCTGAGGGCACTGGGATGGTTCAGCTGGAGCAGAGGAGATGAGGGCAGAGCTCAGGGGCTGCAGCTCTGATCCCTGCCCTGGGACAGGGACAGGAGCCAGGGCACGGCTGGGGCTGGGCCAGGGCAGGGCAGGCTGGAGATCAGGAAAGGTTCTCTCCCCAGAGGGTGCTGGCACTGCCCAGGCTCCCCAGGGAATGGGCACGGCCCCGAGGCTGCCAGAGCTCCAGGAGCATTTGGACAGCGCTGCCAGGGATGCCCAGGGTGGGGTTGTTGGGGGGTCTGGGCAGGGCCAGGGGCTGCCCTGGATGATCCTGTGGGTCCCTCCAGCTCAGGATATTCTGTGATCGGTGAATTCCTGTGCTTCCCACAGCCACCCGGCTCCTCTCACAGCCTCAGGCCATCCCAGCCAGTGCTGGGGACCCTGAGGGATCAAAGGCACAGAGGTGGCCAAACCCCATCACTGACACGGTTCTTGATAGGCCCTTCCTAACTTCAGCCAGATCAGTCCCCAGGCCATTCCCTGGAGGCTTTTTGGCTGCCTTTCATGCAGGTCTTTTAATGCAAAGTTATTTTAATGCTGTGCTTTGCATTCTGCTGCTTCCCCTCTCTGTCAGGGCTGCTGCCATGCAAGGTTAAAGCAGCCGAGCTGGACCTGCTGGGACGTTGTGCACGGATGGGCTGGGTGTGCTGCTGGAAACTGGGATTTATGGGGCATTTCTGAGGAGTTGGTGGTGCAGAGGTGAACCTCAGGGCGAAGCTCCACAAGATATTTCCTTGGATAAGAGAGAATTGCCACCATGCAACCCCTCCTTGCTGTGAACACACACACGGAGCACCAGCCAGCCTTCGGAATTCCCAGCTCCTCTTTCACTGCCCAGATGTGTGTGGGGATTGTCTCAGTGTCCTGTTACAGGAGAACTGGGGCCAGGTTTCACCCTCCACCACCTGCCCCGAGGTGGCTGGTGATATTCAGATCTGGGCAGATTCTCCCAATCCACTGGAAAACTGCTGAAACTCTGGGTTAGGGTGCTGTTTGCATGTCTGAACATGGCAGACACCGGACTGCATTAGTGCTGGCTAAGAATTGCCATCTGATCCTGGCGTTTTCCAGGCCCCACGGAACTTTCCCAGCTCGGCAGGGACGCTGGAGGGAAGGCGAGAGCTCCGCAGCTCCTCCCGTGGCTGCAGGAGGGGAGCTGGCAGCAAGAAAATGTGATGGGAAGGATGTGCTGAGGCTGCTGGACACTGTCCTCATCACCAGTTATGCCTTTCAATATAATTTTTGGCGATTTTTCATCTTCCAGATTCGCTGTGGAACCTGGCTTGGACTTTTTTTTTGCTGAGGAGATAAAAACCAATGCATTAGAAAATAATGAATGAGCTGCAAAGGGTTAAAGGGAGAATTTGTATAAAAACAATGAATCCCATTTTTGCTTGATTGGCACTTTAATTAGGCCCATGTCCTTTTGCTGCCACTGCAATCAGATTGGAGGAGAATGGGAAGCTTCCACACCGTTCTATTTATCTCAAGATTACAAGATTTACATTTTTTTTCAATGCAAAGGGGAAAAAAGAAAAAGAAAAAGAAAAAGAAAGGAAAAAAAACCCTGCTACTTTATAAACGTGGCAAGGGAATGATATTATTTAGGGCTCGGTGAAAGTGTGGCTTCCTGATTGCAGCAAGAATTAATCTTATTATGTTAACAAGGGATTGTTATGCTAAGGAGAAGAGGGAAGAAAAGTTCTGTCTCTCAAGTCTGCCAGAGACTGCGCAGGCTCCAGAGCCAGCCTTGAATTTAAGAGCTCCAGCGAAAAGAAGAAAGCCAAAAGTCCTTGTGTTTTTACAAGGCAATTTCCCTCGTTTTCCTCTCCCTGTTTTTAGGGGGAGGTTGCAACTCCAGCTCACAGTGCCCGGGAGTCTCCTGGGACGGGCTCCAGATTGGCTGGGCTGGTAAAGAATGGTTCAGGTGTGATCTGAACTCACACCACTGTACCTGAGCACAGCCTGGAATCCCAAACAAGATCAGCCCAGACATGGAAATGGGGCTGAGCAGGGTTTTACACCCACAACTCTGGGTGTAAAGCAACCAAGACCATAAAAAACAACTCTGAGCCCATTACAGCGGGGGAAAATGGGACCCTGGAGATTTCCAGTTCCTCACCTTCGTGGGAAATGTATCTGTGGGAAAGAAGGGTCCCTTTATCCATTGAAAAATAGAAAAAAAAAATTGTTCTGCACTACTTCTGGTGCTTTCAGGTGTAACCCTGACCCTTCTTCCCCATCTCCCAATCCTGAACCCCAACATCTGCAGTCCAGGGAATGAACATTCCCCAGCACGTGTTCACATCCTCCCCGAGCTGGTTGTGTTACAGGGAGATGAGCAAGATCCTGGAGTCAATATCAGCCCCCCTTTTTCCTCTCTTTTTTCCCAGGAAGCTTTCAGAGCCCGTGATGAGCATGAGCATCTCTGGAAGCAAAAGTTGGCTGCAAAATTCCAGCCTGTTCCTGAGCTTTGCTCAAATCGAGGCAAAGGCGTTTGTTGTGCACTGGAATGGTTTGTTCTTCGAGCAGAGATAGAAATGATGCTGTTTGATTGAGGTGGCTAATTACACAGCTTGGAAAGTAAATTACAGCTATCGAATACCCCAGTGAATATTCCCTTACAAATAGGCAGAGAAGAAAATGAAATTTTTTGGGTTTGCTGGCAATTTGGAAATAAAAACATTGTCTCTGGTGGCGAATGTAAAACCAATCCCTTTCAAATTCTTCTGCAACTGCTAAATTCAAATGATGCTTTGTTGCACACCAACCAGACAGTTCACCCTGATAGCTCTAAGCTACTTTTATTTTTTCTATTTTGAGGGTTTGTGTTTCTTTGTGACTTTTGGAAACCTTTGCCCTCTCTTTACCATCTAATCTTTTCAGTGAAAAATATTAATAGCAAGTTTAAAACCAGATAAAACTGCCCAAATGGAGTAAAAATCTTTGTCATACGGAGTAAATTGCATGGCAGAAAAAGCTTAATAGGAAAAAACCCACCCTGAGCCATCCATCTTCTCAATTAGTAAATACACAAAAGTCTGAATTTCATTCCCACAGGCTGGGAAGATTTATAAACAAGGATTAAGTGAAGGGGAATGTAAGGAAGAGCAGCAAATGCCTGGATCGAGGCTGGGGGCTGAGCTGATCCATCTCCATCTCATCCCTGTGCCTCCCTGCCTGGGTGAAATGGCTCTTTGGATGCTGTTTGCTTACTCAACTCCTCCCAGAAGTTGCTGTTGCTTGTTTTTCTGGGACCACACCCCAAACCAACCCTTTATTTCACCTGCAGCCACATGAGCTTGCATCTCCTCTTATATGTCAGCCTTCTGGGGCCAGGATGCCAAGTTCTGTTCCCCCAAAACCTCCCCTCTGCCTGTGCTTTTGGGCTGGAGGATGGGAACCCAAACTTCCCATGCCTTGGTTTCCCCAGGAACACCACGGGTGCCTGGATGGGGCAGTTAGGGAATGTTTTCCAAGCCTTTTTGCTGCAGAGCTCCTGCAGCAATGACTCCAATCTCCCCTGCCGAGCCTTCAGCCTCTCTCCCTGGGTAATGAAAGCCAAGCAGCTCTCCGGGTGTCTCTGCGTGCCTGTAAATTCCTGGGGCCTATTAGGACCAAAAAAAAAAGTCAATTTTCTTGTCTTATCCTCTTTCCTGGCCTTTAGGAACAGACCCAAAGCCCGCAGCAATCCCCCTTTCCCAGCCACCTCGTTACCAACATCCTTGTGCATCCCAAGACTCGCTGGTGGTGTGGGCAAAGCAGCACTTCAGGGACACTTTGGCATCTCCTAATTTGCCCCATGCCACCCCTTTGTCCCCAGAGAGGAGGTGTTTTGTTGTGTGCAAGCAGCAGCCGAGGTGCTCAGGGGGGATTTGTTATCCCATTCCTGGGGTTATGCTGAGGGCTGGGGGTGGATGTGTGGGATTTGCAGCCCCAGGGGGCCTGGGGGCCTTTGGGGGTCTGTATGAGAGGAGAAACAAGACAACAAACCACTGAGATGTGTGCCAAAGGAATCCCATCCGAGCCCTGATCCTGGAGTGGCAGCAGCTGAAACTCCCTTGGAATCTGGATGAGGGCAAACACCCTGTGGAAGGCGCTGCTGCTCGGTTTGCTGGGCCCAAATGCAAAATGAAGCTTCTGTTTCATCATCAGCCACAATAACTTGTGTATCCTCTTCAATACTCAGCTGTTGGGGCTAAAAGTTTGGTCCTGAACATCCACAGCACATCCCTGGACATCAGAGCACCCCAGACCCACCAGCTCCTCTGCCACATCCCCGCTCTGCTGCAGCTACCCTGGGGATTGAATGGAAGGAAAAACTCTGAGTGCCCTCCATGCACAAAGAGCCACTGGCTGCACTTCCAGAGCCTGTTCCCAGACACAGACGGGCATGGCATATCCTGGAGGGGGAATTTTTCCCTGCTGCATGACAGGTTTTGTCCTAGCACGGGTCAGAGAAAGCCCAGCCTTGATGGGTTTCATCTAATTTCAATTACAGTCGTTAAAGCTTTCGCTCACATGAGCTGAGCCTGTCCAAGAGGCCTGGACTGACAGGCCATTAGGGAGAGGTTATTTATAGCAGGCCATGTTAATTTTACAGGATCACAGACCAGTGATTCAGTGCCTGGCGTGGCTGAGAGGAATCACTCACAGCAGCAAGTGGGAGCTGACATGGAAGCGCCTCCGCGCAGCCAGGAGCTGCCGGGTCAGAGCAGGCACAGTGCTGAGAGGGGTCACACCGAGGGGCTGGGGTGAGCCATGGGTTGGGGACCCACGTGGGGGATGCTGAATGATCAAATCATCCCTTTCAGGCCTAGTTTGGTGTGAATTGATGGGTTGAGACAGGGAGGAGGTAAAGGAAATCCAGGGAAATGGCTGATTTGAGATGCAGGGAGAGTGGACACAGTGCTGAATGATACTGAAGGGAAGGGGCTCAATTCCTGCAGTACCCCCAGGTTTGTCCAGCCCTGATTTGGGAGCTGTAAAGAGCCCACAGTCTGGAACAGCTGCCTTTTCCTCCTTTCTGCTCCACGACATTTTCTGGAACCATCAGGATGCCCTGTTCTGCAAAAGGGCTTTGCTCAGCCTTTATCTGCCCCAGCAAAGGGCCTGGAGACACTGAATGAAACATGCTGGAGATGAGGGAGGAGGAGGAACAGACAAAAAATTATAAAACCTCCTGCATTGTATTGAATTCCCTTGAATTTTAAAGTGCTTCACGCTTGAAGCTTTCTGGGTGGAAGAATAGAAATGGAGAGAGGGAGAAAAGACAGGACAAAAAGAGCATTTCCCAGACATGACAAAGGACAGCACGAATTGCTCTGGCTCAGGGAGGGGCATGATCCAGATGGTGCTGGGGGACTTCTCCCAGAGGCCTGGAGCAGAGCCCTGCTGAGGACAGCAAGTCCAAGGCTGGCTCTGGGGCTCTGAGGTCCTCTCTCCTTCTAACACTCATGGTAATCTCATGGTCATCCCAAAATGAGGGCCCAGCAGGGTTCTGGGGTGGCTGCTGGACAGGATGGTGGCAGGATGAGGGTGGCACGGGAATGCTGAGGACACAGCCATGGACAGATGGACCATCTGTGGACAGAGGGACCAGCTGGCCACTGCTCTGCTCCCTGTGTCCCAGTGAGCCCAGGAACACCTGGGAGACGAGGGGTCATGTTCTAGTGTGGCTCTCCCAGGCCAGCCCCGCTCTGCCACGGGGCTTTCTCCATGCCCACGAGTGATGGAGGCATCAGAGGCAAATTGTGGGGATTTTGGCCCAAAATCCTCAGCATCACACCCTCCAGAGCCCACTAGAAAAGCAGGATTTTCTCCAGGAGAACTTTTCTGGGCTGGCATTTTCCCTCCCAGGGGCAGAGAGGCTCCTCCTGCTCCTGCAGCCGGACTGTGCTGAGGCACACACTGGCAAACAGCACAGACAAGCCAGTGCTGAGGGGAAGGACACTTTTCCTGTAATAAATATAATAAGGGACCATAACTGCCCTGGAAGGTGACCCCTGGAGTGCTCCAGGCCCCTGTCCCCGAGTCACCCACCCCATCTCTACTTGCAGACCCACATTTTCCTGCCAACCTCACCCTGTGGGTGATGTCGACCTCTGACAGAAGTGGGCACAACCCAATTAAACCCGACCTCCTGCTCCCCTTCTCCTGCCCAGCCAGGGCACCTCAGCCCTGCCTGCTTGTCTGCCCAGCTCCCTCATCACAATCCCCCTGCACATGGGGCTCCCCTTTTTTATGCACTCCTACAGCATCTCCTGCAGCCCTGACCTCTGCTGAGCCATGCAGGCCATGGAATAATCTGATAATCACAGCACTGACAGCAATAATCATCATAGTAACCCTGGTCCTGGCCAGGGCACCTGTCACCTGGGCACGGAGTGGCACTGACAACCTGTTATTACACACCTACTGTAATTAGAGTGGCGCCAGGGCTGGGTGTGAGGAGGGGAGTGGGGGAAGCAGGAATACAAACCCAGCTCTCCCACGGGGAAGCTTTACAAGAGCAGCAAGGCAAGGGTTTAACTGCCAGCCCAAAGAGCCATCCCTGATAGAGGGGCAGACTGGTTTGAGCTGGTTTTCTCCTCACCCAGGTGTTGGGTGGCTGAACAGATTCCCCACATTTGCTGGGGTTTTGCTTCCAGAGGATGGAATTAGTGAGTGGAGATGGAAGCGGAGGGAATGTGTGACCCATTGCATCTGCCTGGCGCCATTTGGGAAGTTTTGCTGCCCAGGAGTTTAGGGTAAAATGCCTATTAGCAAATCCAAATTTACATTTGCAGATCTGCATTTGTATTTGTAAGTCACAGAATCCCAGAAAGGCTTGGATTGGAAGGGACCTCAAAGCTCATCCCATTCCTCCCCTGCCATGGCAGCGACTGTCCCAGGCTGCTCCAAGCCCTGTCCAACCTGGCCTTGGGCACTGCCAGGAATCCAGGGGCAGCCACAGCTTCTCTGGGCACCCTGTGCCAGGGCCTGCCCACCCTCCCAGGGAATAATTCCTCCCCAGTATATTTTTCATCTAAATTCCTTGGAGAGACTGGCCCGTGGTGTTACACAGAGCGCTTCCCTTGGATAACACCAGCAGAACGCCCACATTCCCTGGAAACCCCAGCTCCCAGCCCTCCCTGTTGTTCCTGTCCCCTCCCTGGCACATTAAGCCACCGGAATAAACCCATTGCACGGGCCACTTCACCTCTTCCCCTCTACCTGCCAGGAATCCCAGCTCCTGCTCAGCCTTTGATGCCTTCCCTTCAGCTGCCGCGGAGCAGAAATGCTCGTATCAGCAAACAGATGGCGGCTGAGGCATGTAGCATAAAATATATTTATCAAGGCAAACAGCTGTAGCCCATTTCATTCTGAAGATTTCTATTAAAAGTTCTCTGGAGCTACAAGCTGCTCTGGCTCTGCAGCCGGAATAAAGCCGAGGGGACAAATGGCTTTTTGCAGAGCCTTTCTTTCCCCTTCCTTGGCTCTTTTTTCACTGCCTGAAGAAAGCCCAGCCCAGCTCTGCAGTTGTGGCACATTTGGGGGCATTTTTTAGATCACTGTGGTGCCCAGCCATGTGCTCAGGGTGGGGCAAATTATCCAGGTGCTCCAAGACTTGGGGCAACCCTGGGACATCCGATCTGCAGGGTGGATCCCCTTCACTTCCAGGGATGTCTCTGCCCAAGGCCAAGGCACCCTGAGCCTCAGTCTGGGATGGATGGCTTCCCATGGCCCTTTGGCGACGTCTGGCTTGCTGTTTTCCTTGGTTTTACCCTGAAAAGGCTTTGCCACCACATTTACAGTGAGTGAGAATGGCTAAGCTTGGAGGAAATGCAAAGTTCTGCTCAAGAGTAAATGAATTTTCTTGGCAGACGTTCCTTGCACAGCGTTGGAAAATTCCCGGCTTTTGCCACGATTTTCATTGAAACGTTGACAAATATCACAAAATCCTCCATGCAAATGGGAATTTCCATATTTTGTATTAAATATACTCTCTCAGTGCTGCTGTAGTGACTCACAGAGAGCCTGCTCCTGTGTGGCCCCAGTTGGGCAAAGCCGTCCCCAAAGGGGGACATGCCACCCTCTGAGGTCACCTGCCCAAGAGAATGTCCAAAGGTAGAAGATGTGACTTTGAGAGGAGATGGGCTGAACATGGAATGATCTAGAAAGGTAAAACCATGGAGCTGCCTCTGCTTCATCCGTATGGATGTGTCACCTCTTTACATCACCCACTGCTGTCCCAAATCCCCCTTTTCCCTGCATTTTTCTGCTCTTCCAAAATGATCCTCCCAAGCCAAAATCATAAACAACATTTTCTCCTCTTTCTTTTTTTTAAAAAAGCCTTTTTCTCTTGCTTTTCTGTCTTGCTTTTTTTTTTTTTGGGTGAAAAATATTCCTGGCAGCCCCTCCTTTGTAACCGCCTGCCGCTTCCCCAGCCAACAGCAACGCATTTCATCCCAAATTCAGCTTTCTATTTTCAGGCGAGCGAGCAGTGGGATGAGGAGTTTGCCCTAAAAATGTGCTCAGAGGAGTCAGGCTGCCATATGTGCCTGGAGATGTTCCTCACCATCCCCCCGAGTGGGGAATCCTGGCAGGGGCTCTGCCCTTACCCAGGAGCAGGGATTTGGCCAGCTCCTTGAAAAGACAAGGTGGAAGAGGGTCAGTTGGATGGTGAGGGGGTTGCAGCTTGGGATCAAGGCCCAAAAGAAGTGGGAGTTTATTCCAGCTCAGCTACTGGGTGTAATTCCCTCAATCTCTGTGCCTCAGTTTCCCCAGTGCTGTGCACTGCTCTGCAAATTCCACGTAGGGAAATGAGCAGGGGAAAATGGCATGTGTGGTGTTAGGAACACGGATAAGACACCAGGAGTTTCTTGTTTCACTCTGGGGATGGAAAATGTGCCTCAATCCCAACACTAGCTCTACACCTCCTCTCCCTGGTTGCTTGGGATGCCCCTTGGACCAGCCTGTGTGGGGTGGATGTGAGGAACGTCTGCCAGAGGCACTTACCCACTTCCAGAGGAGCTAAATGATTCCTTGATTATCTCATTACCGCTCCAGTAAACAGCTCAGCTCCTTGCAGGTGCACGTCTCTGCTCCCGGTGACACTTGAGCTGTGCTGGCAGCTGAGCAGATCCTGGGGCTCCTGGAGCATCCCAGCACCAGGATGGACCCCACGCCCCCTGCCTCTGTCCTGGGCTGTGGTGGGGAGGCAAAGGGAATGGAACTGGTGTCCCTTTCTGGAGTGTATTTATCAGTCAGTTCTCATTATCAACCCAGAATTATTCCAATCCAGTAATTACGAAACCCAAGAAAGGTTTGGGGTGTAAGGGATCTTGAAGCTCATCTCATCCCACCCCCTGCCATGGGCAGGGACACCTTCCACTATCCCAGGCTGCTCCAAGCACTGTCAAACCTGGCCTTGGGCACTGCCAGGATCCAGGGACAGCCGCAGCTGCTCTGGGCACACTGTGCCAGGGCCTGCCCACCCTCACAGGGAAAAATTCCTAATTCCCAAAATCCCATCTATCCCTGCCCTCTGTCTCTTATGTCTTCTCTCTGGGCTCTGCGACCCCTTTGCAAAATGCTTGGAAGCAACTGTGTAAATAATGATGCCAAAATATTTTGGGGATGAATGAATGAATTCAGAGGGTGCTGAGCGGGGCAGGATGTGTTGAATATTTGGCCTTCCTGCTTCACTCATCCCAGAGATTTTATGGCTTTCAAAGCCCGAGGGAGGATGGTCCAAACCGCCACACGTCTCCTGGATTTGGAGACTGGGATGTGGCCACAGCAGGGGAAAAGGGAGCTGCATCTCACCTCCAAAGGAGAGACATGAAGGGAGAGGGAGAGGAGAGAGATCAAAACAAGAGAGGCAGCAGCAGGAGGCAAGAGAAGAAAGGCAGCAGGAGAACAAGACCGGTCCCAAAATATCCCTCGTGTTTCCTGTGCCGCAGAGCAAAGCTCACACTAGGAAAGGCTTTTTGCGAGGGGAAGAGGCTCTAAGCTCTGCTCAAAGCTCTGCCTCGGGTCCCTGGGGAGCCGTCCCTGCGCTGAGCCGGGAAACGGCTCCCGCTGCGCCCCAGAGCGGTCCCTGCGGGGCTGCCTTTGATCGGAAACGCTCCAAATTCTTCCTGAGATGGAGCCTGAGAGGCAAAGCTCCACCTTGTCTCAGGTTTATTGGGGGTTTTTTCCTTCCTGCCTGCTTTGGGTTAAATAACAAATCCATTTTCAGGTGGAGAAACTGATTTTCTGGGTGAGGACCCACCTGCTTCACATACTCCCAATGGACTGTGAGCACAGGAGTGGGAAGGGGAATGATAAATCCCAAATTTCCTGAATGACATTCAAATATTTGCCATGTAGATAAACAATATTAATTTATTTGGTGTGGCCATAGGTCAAGCCCCTAATTTGAAGGGATCATGGCAATTTGGGGGCATCTCTTGTGGTCACCAGCATCGACTCACCCAGATGTGGGATGGAGCTGGGATGTTGGGCAGGTTCACTGCTCATTCCTGCTGCTGTGCTGCCATTTGGAGACAAAAGGTTTTAGGGAAGAGCAAAACCCAGCTCTGCACACTGATTTCCCACCCTCTTCTCCACCCTTCTTTGGGCTCTTGCTGGTTTCCACCCCCCCAGTCACATCAGCAAACCTGCAGCCACCAACCTGCCCTGGCCTCCTGAGGATTAAAATGGCACCTGGATAATAAATAATCAAGGCACTTTGTAGGGAATTTAAACTGGAAGTCACTGAGCAGAAATAGCAACCCACCTGCCACCCCTGCCCTGTGCCACTGTACCCCCAAAGTGCCCTGAAAGGGGCTCCGAGCTTCCCAAGGCTGAGATCAAACACCATCAGAGCTGAGGGGTGTTAATATAACAGAGCTTAGAAACTGGGCATGAGATTAAAGAAAACACTCTCAGGTGTGGAAAGGAAGAAAAATTAAAAACCAAAATAAAAGTGGAAGTTTCCTTCATTTGTTGTTTGATGAGAGCCATGACTTTATTGTGCTGCTGGACCGACAACGGCCTTGTCGGGGTCTTTCATTTGGCCTCGACAATTAAATTCCCTTTTATTACTGCAGAAAAAAGAAACCATTTGGCACCTGGCAATTCCTTAGTGTCTCACAGCCCTCTCCAAAGGCAGATGGGTCAGTCCTTTCCCAGGGCAGAGGGGAGCCATCATTTTTTATGGACTGGCAGGGTCTGAAGGTCCTGGCGGTGCTGCTGAAACCTGATGGGAACGAGTCTGGCTCTCCTGGTTCCTTCCAGAGGGAGCTTTGGGCTCCATTAAAGCTCATCCTTCGAAAGGCACCTGGGTTTTATCCACACACATCAAGAGGTGGAGCATTTCCCATTTTGCTTGATAATTTATTCCCAGGGTTAATCATCCTCCCTGCTAAAAATTCAGCCTAATTTTGATCTGAATGTGTCTGGCACCAACGTCCTGCAGCAACTGCTCGCTTTCTTTCCCTGCCCAGCCTCTTCTCCCTCTGAAGCTCTTGGATGTCATTACAGCTCCCTTTTTTCTGGCCCCTCGAGTGATTTTCCTCCAGCATCTGCAATTTTGCCAGGCTCTTCTCTGCCCTCCTGGATTCCCATCGTGGGACCTGTCAGAGCCTCATCACACCTTAGAATAGATCTCAAAGCACCTAAATAATATCCGCACCCCCCAGGGTCCTTCTGCAGGATTAATTTTCCACTTCAAGATAGAAAAATGCATTCCAGTTCCCCGTGTAAAATAAACAAGAGGCGCTGCTCCATCCTCAAGCAGCTGCTTGGGGCTGATTTCCCTGGAACATTTTGGGATGCTGACAGCCCCATCGCCTCCTCCCTCCCTCCTCCCTCCCCTCGCTGGTCTTTGCTTCCCGTGACACAGTGCGGCCCCGGCGCGGTTGGAGATTAGCCTGGGGTCCGTGCCTCGCAGAAGCGCCGCTTCCCTTTTATCTCTGGGAGGCAGGCGCGCTGGACGTGAGCCCTGCCGGGATTTATCGAGGTGCCCTGGATCTGCCTCTTCCTCCTGCAGCAGCTCCTCTGCATCCGCGGAGCGCCAGCCCCACAGCAGTGGTGGAGGGAGGGGGCAAAGGGCATTTTTGTTTTGCCAAGGGCAATCCCGTGGAAATTTTGTGCTGAAATATCTTGGAGACGGCACCTTTGGAGTCATCTCCTTTGCTCTCTCCTGGGTTCTGCTTTGGAGTTCCTGGGGGATGCTTTGTACAGACACAGAAGCTCTCTGGCCTGTCCAGGTCACCCTGTGGTGATTTTGGGGGCTCGTGGCCACTGTGGCCCTGAGCAAAGCAAAGGCACCGGGAGTGGTGCAGAGGAAAGGGATGCTCAGAAAGGGGTGGGAATGTGGAAATGCCAGTGGTCACTGTGAGGAGCTGGGCCGGGGGATGGAACACAAGGCTGGATGTGGTGATAAGGAGATGGTTCAGACCCCAAGTTCTCTCAAGGGTGTTGGAATGCTTCCTTTGCCTCCCTGGCTTCCAGGGATGTGTGCTGTAGGTACGGTGGGGTATGGAGCATACTCCAATCCTACCCAGGAACCTCTGTACCCCATGGCGAGGAATGATACTCACTTTCAAAGAATGTAAAAGGTTTATTAACACCTTATCCAAAAATACAACAGAAGACTGAATAAAGAGTGCAGCACCGGGAGCAAAGGATTCAGTCACCATATGCTCATCTACAAAATGGAGGCCCCACTTTTAACCCTTTAGCCCCTCCCAAAGTTCTGTCCATCAACTCCTCCACTGTCCAGTGCTGGAGATCACTTCCTGACAGCTTGACTGGAGGTCAGGTGCTGCCATAGTAACCATCCCACCCTCCCAAATGCCCCAAATGTAGATCACCCCGTGATAACAATGCAAAGGGGAGGGGGAAACATAACTACAAATCTACAAAGCTTCTCTTAACACATACCTAATATTGGCCCCTTAATTGTGAGAGTCAACCATCGCATACTCATCTGTAACACCCATGGATGGACCTACAGATCATCTTCATCAGCTAATTCCTTATCCTCTTCCATGGCACCCTTTTTGATGACAGCCCTGGCTTTCTCCTGATTTTTGGTGTTCCCAGCACCTTCAGGGGTGCTGCCCATCTCAGCTGTCACATTGGGATGGAACAGAGAAGGAGGGACTGTGGAAAATCACTTGGGAAAAGCCACAAGGGAGACAGAGGAGTCCTTCAACTTTATTGGAATGCAGGGGGAGCATCCACCGGGGCACACCTGTGTGGTTTTCCCTCTCTCTCTCGGTTTTGGAGGGTGCAGCCTCCCTTTTATCCTAATTCCTGGCCACATTTCCCTCTTCCTTTCTCCACTGGCTGAGCTACTGGGGAGGTACAGCCTTCCTGAACTGCCTACCCCATATCCCCCTTAAACCTGGCATTTTCCCCCAAAGTTCAGAAGTTCAGGCTTGTGCAGACCTGTGTCTGATTCAGGAGCCAAACTGTCAGGGCTCTGTAACAAACCTGCTGCTTGAAGCTGGTAGAAACACTAAGCCCCATTTCCAAGGCATTCAACCCTCCCCTCTCCCATGGGATTGTTTGTAAAACACCAGCACACATCTTCCCTGTCAGGACCCTCCTTCCCTTTTTGTGGGAGTTTTCTGGGCTCCTGCCTGTTTTTGCAGTGGGTGCAGACCCTACAGCAGTGGCTGTGGGAATTTTTGGGAATGTGTCCAGGTAATCCCCTTTTCAAAGACAGGAAAGCTGAGAAAGGCAGAGATTAAAAGAGTGCAAGGCTTGTGTTTCTGGATGCTTGGCTGCATCCCGAGGCCTGTTTTCCAACGAGAACAGGCTGCTCTGCGCACTCAGTAAATCAGGGCCCTGTAAATGCTCTCAGAGAAGCACTTAAAAATCACTCGATGTTTTAAAGATCGTGTCCAGTGCTCGAGTCTGAACTGCCTCGAAACGACTGCCGTGCCCAGCATCCCCCACAGCCACCTGCTGCTGGAGCCTGGCCCCTCCCCAGGAGATCCCGACGCTCTTCCCAAAAGAGAACCGGCCAATTAATGCCAGCTTGCAAACGGGGAAAACGAGGACGCTGTGGATTAGCCCTGAATTCCCATCAGTTGGCCTCGTTTCCCTCCGGGTTGGGCTGTGCGTGGAGTTACAGCTCCAGGGTGGGGCTGGCTCCAGATACTTCCAGGTGGTTGAGCCGTGACTCGGCTTGGCCAAGCTGGAGTGGCCCAGTCCTGGCTAATGCTGAGGAGGGACACGCATTTTCTGCATGGATGAGTATATTCTGGCTGGATAAGTATTTTCTGGCTGATTTGGGGATCTTTGGGGAAAAAAAAATACATTTTGCTTCAGTTTCCCCTGAGCATCCCTCCCATCCCGGGAGGATAGAGTGGTGCGGGCTCCCCAGACGAGCAATCCTGCTCGTGCATGTCAATCCCATTTTTATTTCATTCCCTGCCCCTTCCTTCCCCATCTCCACGCTCAGCAGATGCTCCCACCTCCTTGGCAGGGAGCGAGGAGGCTGCAGGTTTGCAGGGTGCGACACAGGTACAGTATTTCACAGCTGGTTGCTTTGTAATGGGATTCTTTTATTGGAAGTTGTTTCCCGGGATCTGGCTCTGATTAGCAGATGCAAATCCTGCCCTGCATGCTGATGGATCCGCTCTGCCCCCGGAGCCGCCGGGACCCGAGGGAGCACAAACAACAGGGATGGAGCGGTGCAGCTCCCACCCGGACACCTCGGGCTGTGCTCTGCCCGACCAGCCCAGCATCCCGGGGAATTCCCGTTCGGAAAGGAGAGAGACCCCGGCTGCTCCAGCCCAGCATCCCGGGGAATTCCCATTTGGAGAGGGGAGAGACCCCGGCTGCTCCAGCCCAGCATCCCGGGAAACTCCCGTTTGGAGAGAGACCCCGGCTGCTCCAGCCCAGCATCCCGGGGAATTCCCGTTTGGAGAGGAGAGAGACCCCGGCTGCTCCAGCCCAGCATCCCGGGGAATTCCCGTTTGGAGAGGGGAGAGACCCCGGCTGCTCCAGCCCAGCATCCCGGGGAATTCCCATTTGGAGAGAGACCCTGGCTGTTCCAGCCCAGCATCCTGGGAAATTCCCATTTAGAGAGAGCAGGATGAGGGGCTGGCAGGTTGAATTAATGCTGGGAGAGCAGATGCACATTTAAACAAACCATCCGCTCTCGAGAAGAAAACAATGACTTAGTACTTCCTAATTATCATCCTAAAGTCAAGCAATTACTCCTTATTCACACGTGATTACCAAGAATAGCTTAAAATGAATAAACATTTGAAAAAAAAAAAAAAGCCTCTTACTAAATTTTCATTAGCCACCACAGTGAGTAAGATATTTACACTCGGCACAGCCCCCATAAACACAGACAAAACATTACTCAGTAAATGACTGAATTAGTATTGTGCTAATTGCTAGAAATTGTTATCAGGTTACTACAATTACTACGAATTCCCGGCAGGATCAACCCTATTTTTTTGTTATTTTTTGAAAAATAAAAGAGAAATCTTAGTGATGTGGTTGATGTAGTTATAAATAATTGGGGGGGCAAAGAGCTGTTCCTCAGTGGAACGAGGAGAGGAGAGGAGAGGAGAGGAGAGGAGAGGAGAGGAGAGGAGAGGAGAGGAGAGGAGAGGAGAGGAGAGGAGAGGAGAGGAGAGGAGAGGAGAGGAGAGGAGAGGAGAGGAGAGGAGAGGAGAGGAGAGGAGAGGAGAGGAGAGGAGAGGAGAGGGAAATGGTTAAAGCCCAGATGGCAACTCATACTTTATTTCTGAGACCGTGGGTCTGGGGTATGTCTGGGACAGGGCTGTGGGTGTTTTGGGTGGGAATTGGCAGGGGTGGAAATGATGGAAGTGGAAAAACACACGAAAGCACAAGAACATGATTTCAGCCTTGTGCATCTGGCTCTTCATCCTCCACAGCCACTGAAACACCCACGGGGACAGCAGAGCAAGGGCCCGTGGGTGTCACTCCAGGAATCCCAGTCCACGAGCCTGCCCACTCCGAATTCCCATCCTCACCATTTCCTCACTGCCTTCCTTGCCTGGGGCTCCAGGACCTGAACTGAATTGTCCCTCTGTTCTCTGCCCATCAGCATTGCTTTCTGCGAGATGGGCTCTACAGAAAGGGAGGCAGAGAGAATAAATAATAAAAATAATGGCATACAGGGGGAAAAAAGAAGAATAAAATCAATAATAATATTTTTTTTAAAATAATAAATAATATAAAATGTTGGGATACAGAGAAAAAATTACAGAAGTCACATGGTGGAGATTTTTTTGGTCAGCCAGAGGTACCAAAGAAGGATTTAGGCCGAATTTTGGATTTTGGTAGTGCTGGAGCTTGAAGTCTTTTCCAAGGGGGCTGGTTTAGTTCACTGCACCTCTGGGATTTGGGGAGGTGGAGCCAGCCTGGGCATGGTGTGCAGACACCGTGGTCTGTGCACCTAAAACCTGTCTGCTCTCTGCTCTCCTCGCTAGATCAGTTGGGCTAATAAAAGATTTTATCTGCCCCTATAAAGCGTCTCCTGTGCAGCCTGAGCCCGCCACAGCTGCGGCTTTCCCAGAGCAGACACACCGGGTACTGCACTTTGGGCAACACTTCTGTGAAATTGGGTGCTATAAATCGTCCTCGTTTCCCCTCGTGTGAAGCAGGGGATAATGAGCAGGACGTGTGAAGTCTTGATCAGCTGCTGCTGGTGCAGCACACCAGTGTTTTCAGACGAAATGCAATGAGGGGAAAAAAAAGTGGTTATTAGAGCAGAAGCGCATTAGAAATAAAATCTGACTTTCCATTCCGCCCCTGGAGCTCGACATCGCTGCGAGCCATGGTATTTCCATCAGGGCTCTGCTGTTATTCTGTGGCTGGGGTTTGAATATTCCACCCAGGAGCAGCTCAGATCCTGGGGTGTTCATCTGGAGATGGGGATCACTCACTCAGTGACATTAACTGAGGTCTTGGGGGTGTCTCTTCCCACGTAGGTCTGAGTGGGGTCTGAGGGCCCGTGTCAGGAGCTGGTGGCTTTGGATGACTCTCCCCATCACTCAGGAAAAGACTTTTGGATAGGATTGGAGCCACCCTGCAGGTCTTAATTGATTTATATTAATAAATGTAAGAGATAAAACAATATAACAAAGGCTGGGAAGAGAAAACAGACCCTTGTTTTAAGCCTCTTGGGCTCACATGCACAGGCAGAGTGAGGGAGAGCATTTGCAGCATTTGCAGATGTGTTGGGTCACGGTGCTGCAGCTCAACAAGGACCCTCCTGCCCCCTCAAAACCCTTCACAGGGGCTGGAAATGCCTGTGGAAATTGGATCTGAGCAGGTAAAGTTTTCAGTTTGCTCTTGAAAATAATGAGGGGAATTTAAAAGCAGAAGGAAGGGCAGAAAAAGGCAGAGATTTGGGTTGTGCCCTCTGTGAACTTGGTGGCTCTGTGGTGCCAGCTTCACACGCTGGTGCTTGGGACTGCATGGTGGAGAAAATGGGTTTATATGGAAAGGGATCCAAGCCCTGGCTCCCGGTGCTCCCCCTCCCTGCCCTCAGCCTTCTCCTTGCTGGACAAACAGCAGCCACAGTCCTGCTCCCCAGCCCTGGAAACCTGCAGGATCTGCTGGATTACTGGAAATTACTGGTGTGGTCTCAACCCAAAATGAGCTGGAGGGATGTTGAGCTTGGACACAACAGGGAGATGGGAAGGGAAAATGAAGGAGGTGCAGGTGAGGAAAGGGAATTGAAAAGCTTCCTGGGGTATCAAAGCATAAATTGCTGCTGTCCATGGCTAAATCCTCCACCCTGGTGGACTCTGCTGACCCTGCCCTGTTGGGAGACCAGCTGGTGGCTCTGCAGGGAAAATCCCCGCTGGGCTGTGGATGCTGTCCCCAGGAACACCCCTTTTGAAAACCAAGGTTCGCTCTCCTAGTAGAATTTAAAAGTTTAATAAAGGACTATAGGAGACAAAGACAATAAAGCAGAGATGTTACAGCTGCTCAGCCAAGAGCACACCTGCTAGTTTGGAAACACCCATTTCTATTGTATCAGCTTGTTGTATATTCATAAAGAATTATGTATATTAAACTTTTCTCCAAACTAGTTTACATGTTCTAAGAATTGTTCAGCATGGCTCCTCCTGAGGTCTGCCTTTTTAGAGCATGCACATTCCTTGGCTGTGGTTTTAGTCCATTTTTGTTATCGCCTCCAGTTTGGGCTTTGGTTCAGAGAGTAGGTGCTGCTGTCTGCAGATCTGTACAGGTGTGCTCATCCTGTGTTCACTGGGTGTTATCCCATCCGAGCAGGCATTGTAACACAAGCACTCCGATATCAGCTATTTCACTGCTATGCCCAAGCTTTATTACCAACAGAAATAAAAACTGCATCTTTATAGCAAAGTTACTTTAACATCACGCATATAGCACCCATTTTAATATTTTCGAAAAGCCAGTATTATAATATTGGCTGTAACACCTTCACCCATCCGCGCTGCCCACCTGCCCTGCGCAGGGGCTGCGGCAGCGCCGGGGGCAGGGGCAGGACGGGCTGGAGGAGCAGGGTCTGTCCCAGCTCCCCGGCATGAGTCAGCAGGATCCCTGCGCTCACAGCCTGCTCTCCAGAAAATACAATTTGCATTTCAGAGAGCTCCTGCTCCGCTTCCCACTGACAGCGTTTAGCTTTTGTTTAAAGCCGGGCTCCTCCGCAGCGCCGAGCGCGGAGACAAGAGGCAGGAGCCGCTGGGTTTGATCATCCCCTGCTTTGTCTCCCACAGCCCCTCCCTGGCCGAGAGGAGCCTCCCGCAAAACCCAAAAACCCCATTCCAAAAATTAAAGGTGAAGGCTAAGGGGGATGAGGCTGGGATGAGCTCACAGAAAGCTCAAATCCCTGGGGATTGGTCCCCTGGGATGGGCACCTACAGCAGAGAATTTTCACCACAACCAGCTGGAGGAGCCCAGATCTGAGGCCACCAGCACAGGGAGGAGCTGGAGCTGCTGGAGCAAATCCAGAGAGGCCATGGAGATGCTCCAGGGCTGGAGCCAGGCTGGCAGAGCTGGGGGTGCTCACCTGGAGAGGAGAAGGCTCCAGGCAGAGCTCAGAGCCCCTGCCAGGGCCTGAAGGGGCTCCAGGAGAGCTGGAGAGGGACTGGGGACAAGGGATGGAGGGACAGGACACAGGGGATGGCTCCCACTGCCAGAGGGCAGGGATGGATGGGATATTGGGAATTAGGAATTGTTCCCTGTGAGGGTGGTGAGGCCCTGGCACAGGGTGCCCAGAGCAGCTGTGGCTGCCCCTGGATCCCTGGCAGTGCCCAAGGCCAGGTTGGACACTGGGGCTTGGAGCAGCCTGGGACAGTGGGAGGTGTCCCTGCCATGGCAAGGGAGGAATGGGATGAGCTTTGAGGTCCCTTCCAATCCAAGCCTTTCTGGGATTCTGTGACTTACAAATACAAATGCAGATCTGCAAATGTAAATGTGGATTTGCTAATAGGCATTTTACCCCAAACTCCTGGGCAGCAAAACTTCCCAGATGGCACCAGGCAGATGCAATGGGTCACACATTCCCTCCTCTTCCATCTCCACTCACTAATTCCATCCTCTGGAAGCAAAACCCCAGCAAATGTGGGGAATCTGTTCAGCCACCCAACACCTGGATGAGGAACAAACAACAAGCTCAAAAGAAAAGTCCAGATTAGCTTCTACTTCCTTATTCATTTCCTTATTGGTCCTGATTTTTCTCCTTTTTTTTTTGAAAGAGAAGAAGGAATGTGTGGAGTTATTTCAGTGTTTTGAAGAGATTCTATTTACTGAGAGCTGAGAGGATTGATTTACACAACGTGAGGAATGCAGAGAGGGTGAAGGAGATCCCGGAGCAGAGCAGCAGTGTTTGATTTCAAGGCTGCTTTGCTGTGAATTCTAATGCCAGGGAGCAACTTCAATCTGTGGCCAGCTGAAAATGAAGGACTGGGAATTGTTTTGCTGAAACTGGGATTAGGAGTGAGGGGAAAAAGAGCACTCGCTGTCTGAAAGAGTTTTTACAACACTGTCTTGGTGAAAAATAATCAAGTTTTAGTTACTTATGGGTTTCCTTCAAGGTTTTCGGGGGATTTTTTCTGTTGTACCTTTATTTTTATGTCATTTCTTTTAGAAGCAATGGAGTAGTAGAAGAAAACTTCAGAGACCCAAGTTTTTGTTTACAAGGAATTATGAATCAAAGGAAAAACCAAACATTCAATTCATAAATTGTTCATTTAATATGGTGGAAAGTTGCAAACAAGCCAAAACTGCCATTTTTGGGGTTAGTTGGCTTCTCAGAACATATAGAGGGAATTTTATGGGAACAACATACACTTGAGAAGTTTCTTTTGGGGTCTGTTGATCTCAAACTTCCCTTCCTGAGCTCTCAGGTTTGTTCTCCCAATATATAAACAGAATTTCCCACATCACCATCTCTCCAAGGGGAAACCTCACCCCAAATCCTGCACATTGTCCTGGTCTGGAAATCCTTTCCAGCCTGAATTCTTGTCTTCCTGAAAGCCTGACCTGGTGTTTTGTGACTTTTGGGGTCACAAAGGAAAAGGCCAAACCTGCTGTCAGGGGCAAGGCAAAGAGGCACCAGGGTTAGGGTTACAGTGCCATTATTTCCTGCAGAGGCTGATTTAGATTCCCAAGACCTCAAAACTCCCCAGATTTTTCCCAAGTCCTTCATCAATCATTACACAGCTGCAATATTCCAGATGAAAACCTCAGGGGGCACCTACTCTCTGAACCAATTCCCCATGCCTTTATTCACCTATTTCTCATTCTCCTGTGGAAAAGGCATTGCTTTCCAAGCAGAGGGGGGATTAAAGGGATATGGCAGGGATGTCACTCATGGTGTCCCCTCTGTGATCCAGCTCCACAAGGACACCAGGGTAGGATTGTCCAAGCAGGAGTCACAGGAGGTTTGGGGAGAACACACGCCCAGCTGGGAATGCTGGAGCAATGGACAATTTGCAAACCTTCTGGAGGCTGGAATTTTTTGGCTCAAAGGTACAAAACTCCAGAGTTTCAGTGCTGGGTGATTCATGAGCTGTTCCATGGAGCTGGAGTCAGCTGGGCAACATTCGCTGGTTGGGAATGGAACAGGTGGGCTTGGAGCAGTAAATAAAGAAAAAGAAATTGATGGCAGCTCTGGGTGTTTTCTGCTGGCTGAGGTAAAGGGGCAAGAGGGGAATAAAATCAAAAGTGTTGCAGTGGGGATGTCACACAGCCCCTGGCATGGTCACAGCCCTGCCAAGGGGACCTGGGAGTTTTGGGATGCAGAACATGGGGGGCAGAGGGTTCCAGCCCAGAGCTGCAGAGCATCCCACTGCCCAAAAGGGATTTGTGAGCCATGTCTGGGCAGGGACCCTCGGTTTGAGGGATCATCCAGAAGATGACAGTAGGATCACAAAATCCTGGAATGGTTTGGGTGGAAGAAATCTTAAAGCTCATCCAGTTCCATCCCCTGTCATAGCCTGGGACACCTTCCACTATCCCAGGTTGGGGACACCTTCCACTGTCCCAGGCTGCTCCAAGCCTCAATGTCCAGCCTGGCCTTGGGCACTGCCAGGGATCCAGGGGCAGCCACAGCTGCTCTGGGCACCCTGTGCCAGCCCTGCCCACCCTCACAGGGAACACTTCATAATTCCCAATATCCCATCCATCCCTGCCCTCTGGCAGTGGGAGCCATTCCCTGTGTCCTGTCCCTCCATCCCTTGTCCCCAGTCCCTCTGCAGCTCTCCTGGAGCCCCTTTAGGCCCTGGCAGGGGCTCTGAGCTCTGACTGGAGCCTTCTCCTCTCCAGGTGAGCACCCCCAGCTCTCCCAGCCTGGCTCCATGGGAAGGGGCTCCATCCCTTGTAGCATCTCTGTGGCCTCCTTTGGACCCTCTCCAGCAGCTCCAGGTCCTCCTGATGTTGGGGGCTCTGGATTTGGGTTCAGCTCTGCAGGTGGGGTCTCACCTGAGCAGGGCAGAGGAGCAGGGTTCCCCCTCCCCACACTAAGGGATGATCCCAGCACGGGTTTTTCTCTCTGGCTGCACTCTCAGACCTCACAGCATCCCTCAGCTCAGCCCTGTCACCCCTGGGCTGCCACAGTGACACAAATCCTCAAACACATCCCAGGGGGTTTGGCTCTAAGCTCAGCCTTGCTGGAACAGCTCCTGCAGCTCAAGGACCTGTTGGAGTGGCTGAGCTGAGCCTCTGCTTTGCCAAAGCAGCTCCAAACCCCCAGGGCAGCCCTGCAGTGTCCCCAGCCCCCCTCACACAATGAACTCTGGGGGCTCAGCACCAGCCATGTTAGGCCCAACACTTGGGGTGACGGGAAAAACATCACAGCATGAGAAAGAGCCAAGAAATAATTAGATTTACAAAAATCTGAAAGCTTTAACTGAGTGCTACTAATAACAATGTATTATGGCAGGAGCAGGGGCACGGAAGGGCTCGGGGTATTTATAAACCCAACGAACCCTGGGATCCAGGTGCCACGTTTTGACTCTGTACCACCTTCTCCGCTGGATTTTGTTGCTGCCTGAGGATTATTTTGGAAAGAGTTATTATTATCCCTGATTTATTGCTCTGCACTAGGGGGAACTCTCACTTTTCGCCGAGACAATTACAGAACCCTCGCTGAGAGCCACTTCAAGGAATGGCAGCCTCTGCTCCAGCCCTGATTGCAGACAGACAGGGGGATGCTGCTTTTCCAAGGGTTTGCCTGATTAGGCATCGAGCTCCATCTCCCCGTTACCTGCAGATGGGATTTTCATCTGTATTAAATAAACAGTTTAAAAACCTCTTAATTATTACAACAGCAGCTTGCAGTTTGCTGTGGTGGAGGTTTCTCTTTTAGCCTTTCTGGGAAGTTTTTATTTCCGTTTCCTGCTGCCTGCTGCTCTGGGAAGCAGCCGTGCAGGCACACCAGGGGATGGATGCATTTTGCTGCTCCTCTCTTTTGCTCTCCTCCAGCTCATTCTGTGTTTTTCACATCCTTCACCACCACTTCCCACCCCACCCTCCCAGGCTGATACAGGCCTATCAAGACTCTAATCAGAATCAAGTCAATTAAGGACAGGATTAGACTGAGGGGAGGTTAATAGGACTGTGACAACAGGGCATTTATTCACAGGGCTTTCCCTTCCACCTTTCACTGTCCAAGTCTATTTTCCCCAGCCCATCAAATCCAGTTAATGCTTCACCAAGCACACTGTGAGATCTACAAGGGAAAACTGGCTGGAAAATTTAAAAAAAAACATCCCAAAAAGGTGCATCTGGACCCAACAGCCCCTCGTGATGACACTGCTCCCTCTGCCATGTGCCAGTTGGTGACATGCTGGGCAATCAGAGTTTCTGCTCCCTCAAAACCAATTTCAGCTCTTTCTTTGCCCTTCTTTTTTCATCCCCTTCTGCCCTTCCTCTGCAGGAGACTTGGAGAAGAAGATGGAAATCATCACTTTGAGGTCCAGCATGCAGCATCCTCCCCTTTGAGTGCATCCTGAATGAACCAGCCAGGAATTTCACCCCTCTGCCCCAGCCAAGCAGGGTTTTATTTCTGGGTGATTTAGCCACATAACTCCTTGGAGGTGACCATCCAAGCGCTCTCCAAGCTTTGCCTCCCCATCATGCTTGCTCCATGGAGATGTCTCCTCCCTCAGCAGCTTCTCCAGCCTCTTCAGGCATCCCTGAGGGGTGAGCAGGACACGCTGCTGGCTGCTGAGAGCACACGTGGGCTCCTCTCCCTGGGTAAGGACAGAAGTGCCAGCAAAAACCAGGGAGAACTTGTGGGTGGGAGCAGCTGAGGGTTTGTGGAGTTCTTGTTGGAGTCCTTGGTGTGTTTAATGAGCCCGCCTGGAAGTGGAATGACCCCTGATTTACAGAAGAGCTTGAGAAGAGCTGGGAGTGAAAGGGGAATCTCTCCACAAATTCCTATTGTTGCTGTTGCCACTGTGATTTTCCCAGCTTATTGTGCCAAGAAATGGCCTGGGTTCAGTGGTACCTCCTCCAGGTGGGAACACCTGTAAATGCCGTGGGAAATGGCTTTTTTTGACTCTCCGGGTCAGTGTCCCAGCACCTAGGGCCATCATGGTGGGCATGGTACAAGAAATGGGAATAAAAGGATGGTGCCCACATCCCAAAGATTGTAAAGGAGCAGCACAGCCAATGTGGAGCCTGGGAAATGTCCCAAACTTGTCAGGAAATACCTGGTTTTGGGGAGAGGGATGTTTGGACTATGACACACTGAACAATCCTGAACAATGTCAGATCACTGGCTCCCGCCTCAAGCATTTATTGGCTTAATCATCCATATTATTTTTTCTTTTTGGAATCCTTGGACTTGCATGTCTATGTGTGCTGGTTCCACATTCCCTTGGGGTTTGTCAGAGGGACCAGATCTGGTCTTGGTGATTGCAAATAATGGTAGGGAAATTGATTAATATATATATACAAAACTATTCTGAATAAATTACTCCTATAAATAGTCCTAAATAAACACTTCCCATGCCATGATTGCATCTGCAAGTTATACATAAATAATAATATAGTAACAACAACTCCACTAATAATAATTAATAATAAAAATAATGGCTTAATCTCTGAATAAAAAATTGTGCATTTAATGCTGGAATTAATAATTTCCCCTGAGTTTGCCCAATCTTTCATTTTCAGTTCATCTGTAATTCGGATTTCCAAAAAATCTTTTGGAAATGAGTTCCACAGTTCAATAACTATTTTCTTTAAACTTACCCCTTGCTAATTTTCTCCAGAGTCAATTCCATTTTAAATGGAAATGTGCAGAAATGAGGATTATCATTTTGTCCTCTCTACCCCATCCCTGGTTTGTAAACTTCCATCAAACCCTCCTTTGGCTGCTTTTTTTCAGAGGAAAGAAACCCAAGTTATTTAATCTCCTTTGGAATGAAACCTTTTGTGCCTTTTCTGGTTGTACCCAGGAGGAATTGATTTCATTAAGCAGTAAAAGTTCGTTTGTCTGGTTTAGCTTAATTCACTTTCTGAGATGCAGGAAGGCACTCACCCAGGTGGGATGAGAGCCACAGGAATTCCTGCTTGATTACCTTGAATTCCCTCTTTTCCTACCAAAAATCGGTAATATAAAGTTGATATCCTGAACATGAAGGATTGTGGGCTTAGGTTTTGCAAAACTTTCCCAGATTTGATGATCCCACAAGTTTTTTCAGTGGACTTTGCTGCAGGTTCTGTGTTGAGCAGGATGGGAAGCAACACCCAAAGCAATCCCAAGGTCTCCATGTGCTCCTGGATGAGGGGATATTATCTGAACCCTGGAAAGCCTGAAAGGAGGGAAAGTGGAGGTGTGGAGGCCGGGGAACCACTCTGCAAACACCCACCTTGTTTTGGTGCTGCACTTGGAGAGTTTCTTCTCCTTTCTGTGCTCATGTTCATGGCTGGGAGAAAGTTCCCTGTGGAGAGAAAATGCTGGAAAGAAACCAGAGCCTCTTTCCTGAGAGCTTTGAAGACTTGGGTTTTGGAAAAAAAAATCTCGTTATTTTCCCATTTCTTCCAGCCTTTGTGTAGGTGTGCTCAAAACAACCTCAAAATGCTGCTGACCTTCGCCGAGTGTTAGGGATGGATTCCTACCCACTCCATGCTGGGAAAAGAGCAACAAAATGCACCAAAACCCACTTGAAACCTTCCCAGAGCCCCAATTAATTTATCCCCACTGCCTTCCCAGGGGCTGCCTAATCCTCCTGCAGCCCAGAGCCCGTGTCACCTCTCGGGGGAGAGCCTCGCCCTCTCCCAGACCTTTCGTGGGAAGAGGCACCGTGATCCAATTTCCTCCTAATTGCACTAACAAGGATGAATTAGGACTTTCATCAACAGGGGCGAGCGATCGGTTCGGAGTCAGCCATGGGCGACGGAGCCAGAGATTAAACAAAACTATCATGTTAATGTCTAATAATACAACAGCAAGTGGAAATTAAGCACAAGACAAATCTGCTGCGCCGGCGACATTGGAGAGTTTGTTCTTTAAACACAACGTTATTTTAAAGGCAATGCTATTATTAGGGCCATCTAACTTAATTTCGGAGGCATAATAGAAAAGTAAATGTGCCGCAGTTGCACTTTATGTGCAATTTCGAAAACAAACCCAAAGTGAGGGAGAGCGCGGCGTGGGACTGAAATAGCCACTCCAGCTAAATTCCTCTTTGATATACGTTAATTATCTCCAGCAGGGAACGGACAATTTCATTTGGAGCAGTCGGCTGGATGCTCCCCGCAACGGGAGCCAATCCCTTGACATGCCATAAAAACAGTGGAAGCATCAACAGGGCCCCCCCATCCCCCTGGAAAATCCAGAGGTGTTTAACCCCTGTCTTGCCATCACCTTGGTGTGAGGTGAGTAGCTCTATCCCACATTCCTCATCTGGATGACCATTTTCCTAGAGCAGCCAGTTTATTCTTATTCTTTTTATCCAGGACTGGAACTTTTTCCTGCTTTGACAGGAAAATTTTTTAAAATTTTCCTGCCTTTCTTTTAGTGGAGAAATATTTCCCTCTAGGTGCATGGGATTTGTCCTCCCTGAAAATGCCTGAGCAAAGCTTTCCTCGAGCTTTCCTGCAGTGCTGAGCACTCCCCCTGTGCGTGTGCCATGTGATCTTGGGATTGATCCGAGGGTAAAGTGATGCAATCCAATTCCCCTGCACGCATTCTGTTTTTTCCAGCGGTGATATCATTTTTCCCTTTTATTAAGTTGCATAAAAATGGCATCTTAGTGCTCGAACATCTCATCCTGCACTTAAGGGAATGTTTTAGAAGAGCAGCAGCATTGAAAGCTTTCCTTCTTTATTAATCTGGGACATTGCCCTGTGTTTTATGGCAAACAAGGAAGTAGAGCAGGTTGGAATGGTCATGTATTGCTGCTCAGGTTTCCTCTTTTGAGGTATCTCCTTTTTGCTGGGTGTCATCTCCCCCAAATGCCCAGGATGGGTCACAGTGGCGGAAATCTGGCGTTGGGGAATTTTGGATGCTGATGTTTAAGCAGGGGACAATTTCTGCCTCCTGAGCACCGGGTGAGCAGAGCATTGCATAAAATCACATTGGGAGCCATCTCCTGCCTGGCCCCTTCCTGCGCCTGCTCTGAGGGTCTCAGGCCAAGCCTAAAATAGCTAAAAAGAGGAAGGTTTTAGAGTGCTTCCCAAGCCATTCTTTCTGTCTCATTGAAGCTGAAATTCCTTGCCCGCAGGCCGGGCCGTTCAGCGCATATTCAGCGCAATATGAAATTCCTGCTCAGAACCCCCCAGAGAGGCTCCTATCGACTGTCCTTTAAATAGAATTAAAATTGACTCCAGACAGATCTGCAAACCTATTGAATTACTCAGTCCACCACCGAGCCCGGGCTGGCCCTGCAGGAAGAGATAAAACTGCCTGGAGCAGAAATGAGTGGACGTGATGGACACGAGGACATTTCATTGGGGACCTCCCGAGATGGACTTGCAAAAATGCGTGACCTGGGCAGGAAGTAGAAACCAGAGCCCTGGGGTGTGGCTGCAGGAGTTTTGGGGGACAATGGGCAGGAAGAGGGGGTGAGATGTCCCATGGCAAGAGAGTGACTTGAGGAAAAATGCAGAGCCCATTCATCCCCAGGTTCTCCCTGCCCAGCACCAAAGAACAGAATCAGAATGATTTGGGCTGGAAAGGAGTGATTTCTCCTCACCCAGGTGTTGGGTGGCTGAACAGATTCCCCACATTCACTGGGGTTTTGCTGCCAGTGGATGGAATTAGTGAATGGAAATGGAAGAAGGTGGAATGTGTGACCCATTGCATCTGCCTGGGGCTGTTGGGGAGACTTTGCTGCCCAAGAGTTTGGGGTAAAATGCCTATTAGCAAGTTGCAGAATCCCAGAATAGTTTGGGTTAGAAATCATTAAATTCCAATCCCCTGCAATGGCAGGAGCACCTTCCACTGTCCCAGGCTGCTCCAAGCCCTGTCCAGCCTGGCCCTGGGCACTGCCAGGGATCCAGGGGCAGCCCCAGCTGCTCTGGGCAGCCTGTGTCAGGGCCTGCCCACCCTCACAAGGAACAATTCCTTCCCAATATCCCATCCAGCCCTGCCCTCTGGCAGTGGGAGCCATTCCCTGTGTCCTGTCCCTCCATCCCTTGTCCCCAGTCCCTCTCCAGCTCTCCTGGAGCCCCTTCAGGCCCTGGAGGGGCTCTGAGCTCTCCCTGGAGCCTTCTCCTCTCCAGGTGAGCACCCCCAGCTCTGCCAGCCTGGCTTCATAGGAAAGCACCACACCTTGATCTCCACACTAAAATAATCACAGAATCACAGATCTGTGGAATATCCTGAGCTGGAAGAGACCTACAAGGACCATCCAGTCCAAGTCCTGACCCTGCCCAGGACACTCCAACAATCCCACCCTGTGCCTGGAGTGATGTCCTGGAGCTCTGGCAGCCTCGGGGCCGTGCCCATTCCCTGGGGAGCCTGGGCAGTGCCAGCACCCTCTGGGCAAGAACCTTTTCCTGAAATCCAAAACAACCTCTCCACCAAACACAACTCCCGGCCATTCCCTCAGTCCTGTCCCTGAACACCAGAGGGAACAGATCAGTGTCTGCCCCTTCTCTTCCCCAGTGTAGCACAAAGAGAAAAAGGCAGGAGCTGTTCACCAACCTTTCCCCTTGCTCAGCCATGCTGCAGGAGCTGGGCAGGGCCCAGGATTGCTCAGGAAAGCTTTTGAGCTCTGCCTGGTGTGGATGCACATCGTGGCTCTGCATCCAGGGCCTGGCTCTGGGCCACCTAATGGGCTCCACTGGGAGCCTGACCCACGGTCCACAAATCAGCAAACCTAGAAACTCATCAGTGCTCCAGGCACCAGTGGCATTTTAAAGACCTTTATCATGAGTGGAATTAACAGGATACATCCCTCTGGAACCTGTTAGCTATTTTATTCAGACCCCCACTGACAAAAAAAGACAAAATACTGTGCATTTATTTTCTTTGCAAAAGCGTTCTCTTTAGGGCATTGGTGCTGTTCAAGGCTGTGGGATTCCAGGGGGCATCAGGAAACATTTCACCAGCTTCCCTCGCTGGTGGAGGACAAGATGTGTGGGTCGCTTGGTGTTGGATTATGGTTTTTTTGACCTAGAGATGGGGTAACTGAGAGGCATTTTAAAAACGTTTATTTTATTTTCAGTCTCATGAGATGGGTGAGACAATACAGATGTTACAATTCATGCCATCACAATCAGAAGCCAACTATTTCTTAATTACAATACATTATAAGCATTTCTTGGCCTATCAGCTTTAGCCACACCCTGCTGTAAATCCCTTAAAGCCACAACTTGATAGGGTGCAAATTAATAATTCCAAGCATGGATAACCTCTTCTTCCCAGGCTATCCCTGCCCTGGGAATCAACATCAGGTCTGTAGGAAGATGCCATGGATTTGGGGCTGATGCTGTGGCAGGGAAGCACAAGGGGAGCACTGGGATTTTGGTCACCCAGCTGGGATATTTCCTCTTCTGCTCTCTCTGGTGCACAGGTTTGCTCAGGATATGATCTCTTTGGTGTCCAAAGGTGAGGAGAGGCTGGCAGGGCTCAGGAGCACCCCTGATTTATCCCTGCGTGCCAGCCCAGTTCACCCCGGCCCAGCCACGGCTATTATTAGCTGACAGATTTTAAAGAAAAGCTCTATAAATCTCCCCTTGTGCCATAAGTACATTCCTGCCTTGGGAGACCACAGAGAAGCTCATTATCCCACATCCTGAGAGAGAGGCATGTGTCATCCGCAGTGACACTCCGAGCATCCTCAGGTTACCTCTCCGGCCGGGCCTGGGGAGCTTCTGCTGCACTTAAACAGAGTTGGATGCTCACTCAGGGCAGAGAAAAGGAAAATGTGCTCTTTTGGCAAGGCAGGAGCCCGGGAAATAAAATTCCTGGCTTTCCTTCCCTTCTGCCTGGCCACAGCAGGGAAATACAAACAATAATTAGAGGCAAAAAGGTGTGGGGGGTGGATTTGAGGGCTGCTGTGAGCTGGTGTCAGGTGGGACTCTGGTCTGAAGGGCAGTTTCTGCCCAGGGCTTTCCTGCAATGGAAAAAATAAGGAAAAAAGAAGAAAAAAGGGAGAGGTTTTTGTCTGAATATGGGTCTGGTGCAGTGTCTGTTGATGCTCCATGGGCCTGGGAACTTCATTCACCTGTGGTGCAAGTACCTCTGGCTTTTTCTCATGGATGGGAACAGCTGGATGAACAGGACTCCCTCAGCTCAACAGCTCCAAACCTGACGTGGGTTTTCCAACTCCAACTGACCCCAGACCTCCACAGAGCTTTCCAGTGTGGTTTTTTGGTACCAAAGGCTTTCAGACCTTCTCCTCCAGGTGCCAGGCACAGCTGTGGCTCTCCATTAAGATGCAGTTGTTGGAGTCCGAACCAGTTCTCCAGATTGAGGACTTGCCAAGTGTTGGATAAGCTGTAATAGTCTCTTGTTGTAAGAGCACCCCGCTGACACAGGCTCTGATCTGAAAGGAGTAGGAGCAGAATTAAATTCCTTTGGTTGAAATCTGCCCATTATTCTCAAGCATTGGATTGCAGGAGCAGAAAAAACCCCACTCTGGAAGCAATGAAGTGCTCACTGTGGAGAGCCCTGAAGTGTGGTGTGCTGGGTGTTTGGAGAAATCACACAAGGCAGCTTCGAAACCACAGCAGTTCTGCACCTGGGGCTTACAAGAGGGCTTTTTTCCCCAAGGAAAGACACAATCCTGGAAAAAAGAGTGGTAGCTGGAGAGCAGGGAGGGAGAATGAATCCACTGAATTGGATGCACGTTGCCTGAAGCCCTCCCGATGCAGAGCCAGTCCCGCAGTGCTTGGCTCAGGGAAGTCACTTCAGGACACGTTTTTAATATAGTTGGAAGCCTAAAGGTTCAGCCAGGTGTCTCGGGGGATTTGCAATAGCATCTAAGAGCTGCAATTCCTTGAAATCCTGCAAAGTGTGTGAGGAATGAGCTGAAGCTGAGGCAGGAGGGCAGAGTGGAAGTGGAGCAAGGTGTTGTATGGCTTTTGCAGGGGAGAACCAGAGCAGCTGTGCTGCAAAATACCCTGGAGTTTCTACCTTTTCATAACAAATAGATTGAAAAGAGGGTTTTCTGTCTGAAAAGCATGGAGATGCTCCAGGGCTGGAGCCCCTCTGCTCTGGAGCCAGGCTGGCAGAGCTGGGGGTGCTCACCTGGAGAGGAGAAGGCTCCAGGGAGAGCTCAGAGCCCCCCCGGGGCCTAAAGGGGCTCCAGGAGAGCTGGAGAGGGACTGGGGACAAGGGGTGGAGGGACAGGACACAGGGAATGGCTTCCACTGCCAGAGGGCAGGGATGGATGGGATACTGGGAAGGAATTCCTCCCTGTGGGAGGGTGAATTAGGATGATCTCTAAGATCCCTTCCAACCCAAACCATTTTGGTATTCCATTATTCTATTCCATTCTCATCCTCCCATCCTTGTCCTGCTGCCCATCAGCTCCTCTCCCATCCCTGCTGCCAAGGGAAGACTCTCCCTTCTGCAGAGCTGCTGAATCCCTTTATTAAGATGCCTCTGGAATCGATGCCCTTTCCTCTCCTGCCCTGATCTTGGTGTCAGCTGCAGACTCTATCAGGGGTGATGGGATGGTTTCTTCCAGGTCATTGATAGAAATGTCAGCTGGAGCCAGCAGCCCTGGCACGCAGCAGGAGCACAAGGCTCTGTGATTCCCACTCCAAGAGGTGCCTTTTGGAAGTTGTCAACCAGGCAGTTTTTAATCCATCTAATTTCTGCCACGGTGATTTCCTGCCCTCCCAGTTTCTTAATCAAGATGACACCAGGACCCAACCTTGCCGGAGCTCAAGTACCTTGTGCTGACAACGTCACCTTTATCAGCCCAAATTTATAACCTCATCAAAAAAAGATATCAACTTAGTTGGCAAGATTTATTTTCCATAAATCCTTGTTGATTGTCATCTTTTATGTTATTCCCTTTAATTCCTTATTAAACAAGTCCCGTAGCCGACATCCCATTATTTCACCCAAAATCAATGTCAGGCTGACAGGGCTGTAATTACACAGGTCATCTTGTTTATCCTTCCCACATATTGGCACAACACTCATTTTCTTTCGGCTTTCTGGATCTCTCCCAGTGCTCAAGGGTTTATTGGAGATCAGTATCACAGGCAGAGCTGTGTCTGACTGGGTGGCACAGGCAGGAATGGGGTGATTCTGCATCCCACATGGAGATCTCATGATTAATCAAAATTCTGAGATGTTTCAACTCTATCCTGATGGGATTTAAGCCTCTTTTTTTATAAGTGGAGCCAGCTTGGACTGGTGTAGTGGAAGGTGTCCCTGCCCACACCTGGAGGGCAGAACAAAATGAGATTTAAGATCCCTTCCAATCAAAAGTGTTCTATTATTGAATGAAAATGGGCAGAAAACAGCTAAACCCAAAACTCATGCTCAGCACAAACCCCCCAAAACACGTTGGTGCTATGAAATCACAAGGGCTTGATATAAATTATGCATTTATGGATGTGTGTAGGGATCACTCTCTAGATGTTTTTATTTTCTCCTCAATCCTGGTTTTCTGGCCCAGGAATATTAAGTTTGTGCCTGGATGAGCAATTGCTACTTACACTGATGGGGCTCTCACGTTTCAATCTCTATTTCTCACTTGGGTTATAGACACTTCCCAGCATTGGCTGCCTCAGAACCTATAAATTAAAACTTCCACGTTCCCTCTCCTCACTCCCAGTTCAGCAGAGGACAGAATATCCATCTGGGCATGTTTTTCCTTGCCTCCACCTCGGGTGAGAGCCGTGCTATCAGCCTGGTTCCTCACACTGTTTGCACAGGAGCATCAAAGGCAAGGGAAGGCATTTTTCATCAAAGCTGCCAGATTTCTCGGCCAATTTTAAGTGGAAGGGGCTCAGCTGGGGCATCTAGTTCCAGCCCCACTCCTTTGCCCTGGGGAATTTCAAAGGAGCTCCAGCTCTGATCTGCACATGGAGCATCCCCTGCCCTCGGAGCAGCTCCTGCCGCGCTCAGCAGCAGGACGGAGCTCAGCCCGTGGGGAGTGGAGTGATGGGGTAAAGGGGGAGGAAGGAAAGGCTTATAAAAAAATCCTGGGAGCAAGGATTGGATCTGAGCTGTGCTGCACACATGGGACTGCAAAATAATTAGGAAGGAGGATTGCATTTCTGTATTTTTTGTCATTAGGATGTTTTTCCCCCAGGGCAGCATTACACCTGCCTCATGCTGGGAGGTTTCTTTTCTTTGTTTTTGTGCGCTGATATTGGGATTTACCTCTCTTTTCTCCTCCTGAAATTCACCTTTCACTGCACCATTCCTGCAGGATGTAGGAATTATTTTTCCTTGAGATAGGAGGGAAACTCAGGCAAAGAGAGAGACCCAAGATGGGTGCAGCAGGAAGGGAATATTTTGGCTGTGTTACAACCTCCAGTGCTACCCATGGCTCAGCAACTTGGAGTTCAGGGTTACTTTTCCCAAATGTCCTAGAAATTGCTGTTCCAAGGGTGACAAAGTTCCCATCTCCTGAGTTCTTGGGGGATCTACTGAATTTGAGCCACTTTTTAGCCAAGGTCAAAATCTTTGCAGCCAAACCTGCTGAAATCCTGGCCCGGTTCCTTACACATCTCTGGCATGGGGAAGCCACAGCTGAGGCTGGCCAGGTATAAAAAGGCTCCCTGGTGTCACCAGCCTTGCAAGGTCTGGCTTTTCCCAGTTTCTGTGCCAGGTTTGAGGAGTTTGGTGGCTGTGAGCCTCACGCTGGGTGCTGTCTGCAGCTCCAGGCCTCCCCCAGGATATGACAAGCCAGAATACATTGCAGAAGGAGTTCAAAATTATCTATCACCAACATCCACTTAATCCATCGTCAGGAGAAGGAAAAAGCTCTCCAGGCCTGCAGGAGCTCGGAACAAGCCGCTGTTTCTTATGCTGAGCCTGTGTTCTCACTTGTCAGTTTGATTTCTCAATGCTTTGCAATCTCTGGGACTCTCGGGCAGGAGATGGCGTCACGTCCATCACCCCTTATCGCTCAGGCCCCGTGTCTCCCTTTCTTCTTTCTCAGCCTCTTTGCAATCTTGAACCACTGAAGAAAAAAAAAAGGAAAGAAAAGAAAAAAGAAAAAAAAAGAAAAAGCAAAAGAGGCAGAAGCAGAAGCGGCTTTTCAGTTCCTTATCTGCTGCAGCCTGGATTACATCCAGGCCCCTTGCTATGATCCTTCAAGTTCCTGCTAAACATGCCCTGCATCTCCTGATAACATTAAATCTGCATCTCGGGTGGGTTTGCTGGCACTCCTGGGCACAGGAGGGTGGGGGTGTGGGGAAGGAGCAGCACTGGCACAGGTTGTGTTGTGTGAGGAGAGGGCAGAGCAGCACAGACTCCTCCTGCTCTGGTTTGCTCCCAGCTGAGTCTGGTCTGGGTGGGAAGAAAGCAGGACTAGCCCGGGACACCTCTGTGATGGGTGTTTCTCAGAAGGTGATGAATTTACAGGGTCAGGGAGGTTCTCAGGCTGCACAAGGCTGAGGGAGTGCAGGTCACAGTTTCTTGGGATAAATAATTTGATTTTATTCCCATTACTTGGGATAAGTTTATGAATGCAGTATCCCATTGTAGCACTGCAGCCGCTGGGGAGTGAAAATTGTTGGTGCAAAGAAATCAACCTCCAAATTCATGCAGGAAGTTAATGAAGAGAAAGAGAGTCTTATTTTGGACTCATTACAGTCAGCAGTGATGTCCAATTAAGAGAAATCCACATCATATCCCCAGCAGTGATTTAAAAATAGCAGCTGTAGGCTCCGAGTCATCCCGGGCTCCAAAGGAAGGGAAGTGGGGGTTTAACTCTTTTCCTGCACTCTCTGCTTCGTGAGGGCAAGGCAGGACTAGAAACCCAGGAGTTCTGACCAAGAGCGTCCCCAGGCAAACCCTGACTTGTTGGTCACTGCTCTGCTGGTCATTGCCATTTTTAGCTATTGGAGCTGCTGCCCATGGGGACTGCTGGCTGTTGGTCACTCAGGCTGTTGGCCTTTGGGTCTCTTGGCCATTTGGTCTCTTGGCCATTGAGTCTCTTGGCCATTGAGTCTCTTGGCCATTGGTCTATTGGTCATCAGTGCTATTGGTCATCATCTCTTGGCCGTTGGAGCTGTTGATCATTGAGTCTGTTGGCCATGGGCACTGTTTGTCATGGGGACTATTGGCCATTGAGTCTGTTGGCCATTGGTTCTGTTGACCATCAGGGCTGTTGGTCATCATGTCAACAGACCATCAGGGCCAATAGACCAATCGGGTCTGCTGGCCATCAGGTCTGTCAGGTGTTGGAGCTGTTGATTGTTTAGGCTGTTGGCCATTGGCTCTCTTGGCCAGTGGCTCTGCTGGCCACTGGGGCTGTTGGCACAGACCCACCTGGTCTCCACAGGACCAGCAGAACTGCTGCTAAACCCCCCCAGGGCTCAGAGCCCTGTATGAGCCTGGTTTGAAGAAAGGCTGAGTTTCTGTTTTTTATTTCCTGGATCCCCAGGGAGGTGTGGAGGAATGAAGGTGCCTGGACCAGGACACAGATTATTTCTCTGGCACATCTGAACTGAGCGTTCCCAAGACTTATGGCTTGTTTTGGTCCTAACCCCAGTGCAGCGGGTGCAGCGCTGATGTTATTGATACAGGCAGTAATTACATTTTCACACGGGCATTTTTTCTGTCTCTACACCGTGTTTATTACAGACTTTCAATTATTCATTTTTTCCCCTCTCTCTTCTTCTTTGCCCATTTTTTCTGGCCTCCTTGTCTTATTTTTCATCTGCTCTTTGGCTTTTTCTTCACCTCTAATTCCTGTGTTTCCAGACCATCTCTCTGACCTGGACAAGGACCCTGAAGACCAGACCTTGTCCCCATCCCTGGACTATTTTGGGATATCTGCTCTGTGTTCAATTTTCTCGCCACCCTTTGCCCCAGCTGATTTTTCCGCACCGCCGAGCTCCTTCCACAGAGCTCCCTGGTGCCTTTTCTGTTACAGAATGAGAAATAAAAATGTGGTGCCTTTGTTGCTGCTCATCTATCTGCCGTGCCCAGGTGAATAATGCAGGGAAACATGTATGTATTTATACAGCAAATGGGAAAATACATTTCTTAAGATGAATGAGGTTGTTTTCAGCCTTGATGC
The DNA here is from genome assembly GCF_036417665.1 of Passer domesticus. Classification (NCBI taxonomy): domain Eukaryota; kingdom Metazoa; phylum Chordata; class Aves; order Passeriformes; family Passeridae; genus Passer; species Passer domesticus. The sequence goes on along the minus strand of NC_087496.1, from coordinate 1,824,684 downwards.
ACCCAATAAAATAACCCGGTATCAAGAGGGAGGTTTATTTTGAAGTCTGGACGTGTCATAATATCAGCTCCCAAGCAGGACTTCAAATTATATAAATCAGAGAGAGGAGGAGAGGGGAAAGGCCAGGAGAGCAGCGAGCCCAGAGGTAAAATGACCATAAAAAGCTGGAAGCAGGTGTGGGATGCACAAACACAGGGACACATCAGTGGGATGTGCTGGATGGAGACTTGAGTTGAGCTTTGACACCAGCTTTTGTGTCTCCTCTTTCTTTGGCTCATGTATTTTCCTCTCTGTGCCTAGCTTGGGAGGAAACCCACCAGGAAAAATTGTGGAGTTTGGGGAAACCATGGTGTTGAGATTTCTGGTGAGGGGACACCAACCATGAGCTTGCCCCCAAGACCAAGCACAACAACCCCTCCCTAAGGGAATCCTGCTGCCCCCTCCTAGATCTGCTTTAAATACACCTTCAAAACCCCATGGATTTCCATAATTCCACCCAAAACCCCACCAAGAGCCTCATGCTGGCCACAAACTGCTGCCAAATGAATCAAGATGTTGCAATAGGTTTATAAGCAAGCAGCAAGTTGTTGTTTTTGTGGGAAAATAGCATTTCCTCTGTGGAAAACACAGATTTTTAATACTTCTCCCCCCTTAATAAAAGAGGGCTGCCAAGCTTCCTTGTGTTAGTGTACAGACTTCTGCTTTCCCGGTGGAAATTTGGGGGCGTGTCTGGCATGCCACATGCTCTTCCCAGCTGAAAACTCCTTTGCTGTGCCAAAGAAAAGTGGGGGAGACGTGGAAAAAAAAAAAAAAAGCCCAACAACCCAGCCTGTAACAAGCCGTAGGCTTTATGTCACAGCTTTGCCTGGCACGGAGGGAAAAAAAAATTCCCATGCTGTTTTCGTGCAGCCTGGAGAGAGCTTTCCCTGCTCCAAGTGCAAGGCAGAAGTGTAAAGCATGTTGTGATCTCGATTTAGGATCACTGCTGTTATTTATCCGTGAGGTGTCACCCAGACAGAGCAGGAGAGGAGCCTGAGGGGAAAAAAAACCTGCTGGTCTTCAGAAGTCATGAGGCTGAAGAGCTCCCCCCCAGCTCCTCCTCACAGTCCTGGTGTCTGTGGGGGATTTAATGGCTTTGGGGGATGTTTAGCAACTGGGGTTTTGGGGTTTGTTTTGGGGGGGGGTGTGGGGGAGAGAAAGCTGTAGAATGCAGTATTTCTCCTAAAAGCCTTCAGCAAAAAGGGTTGGATCCTTCTCCTAGCCTGGGATTTGGAAACGGTGTGGATGTGGCATTTAGGGACATGGTTTAGTGTCACAGCCTTGGCAGTGCTGGGGGAATGGTTGGACATGACCTTAAGGCTCTTTTCCAACCTAGATAATCACTGACATATATTTATTATAATATATAATATAAATAATATAACTCTATGGTCTCATGGTTGAACTCTTCTCTAGAGGAGGGAGCTGTAGCCTCAGAACACTTTCCCCACTTTTTTGCCCTTTATTTTTGAAGAGCTTCTGATGTTTTGGGAACACATCTCCCTCAGCAAAAACACCTGTTCCCTTTATTGTTTTCCTCCCAAATTTTTCTTTTTGGGGGAGGTGCTGCTAAAGCTTCTCAGGAGGAGCTTCCTGAAGCCCAAACCTGGGAATGAGGCTGCAGAAATCCCTCAGGAGAATCAATTTGTCTATTCCCCTCCAGTTTTGGCTTTGTCACCAGAGCTGTGTTTGCTGCTCACAGCAGATCCGTCTTGCAGGGGATGTCTCACTTGCTGGGAAGGCTTCATTCCCAATAATTTTCAGACATTGCTGCCCTCATGATTTATCCCCCTTCGGTTTAGATCTCATTTTTCCCAATTTTACCTTTGTCTCCAGGAAAGCTCGTCTATTTTAGTGCCATTTCCTCTCTCTCTCTCTGGCTCACACACTCCCTGTAGCCCAAACTTGTCTTCTTTTCATATTTATTCCAGTATTTGTCTTCTCCTCCCCGTGCCAGCTGCACTCTCAGGATTTATCTCCTCTCTTTCCATGATCTGTCTCAGAGTGCAGTGACTTTGTTTTTCTTTCTTTAGCTATTTCCTTGGGCAAGGTTTAACTGTGGTGTTTGCTGAGGGCTGAGGGAAGGAAAGGGAGAGGAAAAGAGTATGGGGAGGGATTGGGAGTCCTGCCCCTATTTTCACACTGATTTCTGGTTGGGCACAATATTTTCCAGTGTTTAATCCATATATCCATGGCTCCCCTTGGCACCCCACAGATGTTATATCCCAAAAAAAGGAGAATTTTGGATTACTTTGAAACCTCATGAACATCGTGTGCTTCTCACTCTGCTGGCTCTTGCTGCAGCACAGGCTTCTCAGCCTCTGCAAAGTTGGTGGAGAAACATCCCCTTGCCTCAGTTTCTACTTCTGTAGGGAAAAATAATGATGTTCATGCCCACATTTCACATCCAAAACCTTTTCCAGCAGAGGATTTCATTTAACAGTGGGAAACCAAGGATTAAAAAAAAACCCAAAACCAAAACCAAAACCAACCCAAAACCAAAACCAAACAACAACAACAACAACAACAACAACAAAAAACAAACAAAAAAAAACAAACAAAAAAAAAACCCAAACCAAACCAAAAAAACCCCAAACAAACAAAAACCAAAACCAAAAATAACAACAACAAAAACCCCCTGATTTTTCATAAGGAAAACTTAATAGAAAATTATTTTCATTTTTAAAAAAAATATTTGGATTTTTTTTCACTGGGATAGTGTAAAGATAAAAAAATCAAGTTGTTTCAAAAAATTCTTGCTGCAAAGTGAATTTTCCGCCTCCCTCTGTGGCCCTGTGGGATTTTAAGTCTGACCTTCCAGCTTTGGGTTAGGATCCAAAGATTCAATCACTGGCACTGAAGGAGGATGAAACCCCTAGGGGAAAATGTGTGTGGGAAAAGATCCCTGGGGGTCACCTGATTCCAGCATTTTGAGTTAATTTTTTAATTGGGGAATCTGGGAAGCAGCATCCACAGGACCTCTGTTGCTTCCCACCCTCCCAACCAGCCAAGTCCATCCTTTCCTCTGCTCATTGCCTGCGGTCACTGGGACATGAGGAGTGGTGTAATTTCCAAAAAAGTGCCTTTTCCCTATCCTGGCAAGCACTGGAAGGGCTGGGAATGAACACAAAATCCTCCCTGCACCTCCCCTGCAGCCAAGCCTTGTGCCCTGGGGGGGCAATGCTTCATCCCCTTGTTTGCCCTCAGCTTCTCCGGATCTCCAGGGGAGCAATGGGAATGCCATTCCCAACCTCCCCCTCTGGGTACATCTGGGTGGAAGCCCCATCCCCTCAGCACAAAGTGCATCCCCCACCTGCTTGCTGACATTTCCAGATGTTCCCAAATATCCCATGCAGATGGTGAATGCGCTTCCCTTGGCTGAACCTGGTCTGGGGCTGAGGCAATGGGGGCAGGTGGATGAAGGAGTCTTCCTTATCCTCCATAGAAACTCTTCCCAGCCTGGAATTGCAAACCCCCAGACCTGGGAAGATCCCAATGCTTCCCTTCGAGTCCTCCCCACCGACTCCAGCTGCCTGCTAATGTCTCCCAACCCCTGAGGGGCTTTTTTCAAGGCTTCCCTTCTATTTTGATCCTTAAGCTTTGTGCCTTCATTAGTTTAAAACTCAGCTTCTCCCTATTTCTGTAGATATTGAGACTGGGCATGACCAACCAAATTAATTTTTCCATAATTTCATCTTCAGGAAAGAAGGAAACCTCTGAAATACCAATGTTTTATGTGTTGGCTTGGGATACCCAGCATCTTTCCAGCCTGGCTGGAGCAGATGTTTCTCCATCCATTGAGCTGCTGACTAAACAGAACCCCCAGCAAAGCCTTTGGTTTGGATTCACCCCAGGAACATCTTCCAGGGATGGGATGATTTAAACTTTTAAATGAAAATTAACAACTCAGGGCCTTCCATCGCTTCCCCCTGGCCTGGCAACCTCGTGGCACATCCGTTTTTGGGGGAAGAAGGGAACTGAAATAACAAGGTGTCAGATGCCTGCTTTATCAAAACTTGGAAGCAGCTGATGTGCAGATGTTGCACTCCCAATTTATTGCTACAACAAAGCCATGGGAGCAATGAAATGGAAATTTGGGGAAAGAAAAGGGGATATTTATGGACATGCTGCTGCCTGTGCTGTGGGGGTGTCTCCCCTTCCTGAATATCAAAAGGAGGGAGAAGGAGGAGGCAGGGAGAGCTTCAATTTTACAGAGAGCAGGAGTAGGTCTGGAAGGGAAAATATGGAGAAAAAAGTGGACTTCTCCATGTCTTAAGAATTTAATGAACATCATGAGGCAACAGGAAATGGCTTCTTCCAAAGGCTGGAGATTGGAGATTTAATAGGTGCCTTTCCAGGCTCCAAGGACAATTTTTGCCTCATCCATGACAGTTTTTGCTGGATTTCGAGGGGTTTGACAGGGCTGATGTTCTGTCCCTCGAGCAGGTTTCCACAGTGGAGCAGTGGAGCCTTGGCGCCAGCATCGTCTGCCTGAGGAGCAGCTGAGGAGTCAAGGACTGTTATTGTGTCTGTCCTCTCTCTGAGCCACTTCTTTCCAAGCAGCAATTCAGTCCCAGCTCTTGAGAGCAGCTTTCATCACATCAGTCATTCGTGCAACCAGCAGGGCTCTCACAGAGGGGCTTCTTCAAGGGGGAGATGCAGAGACCTCGTGCCAGCCTTGGGATGCTCCTCTGAACCTCTGTGCTGGTTTTGGCTCATCCAGCCCAGTCTGTGATTTTTGGGAATTACTCAGCCAAAGGGTTCATCCCCTTGTGAAGCCCAAAGCACCTCCAAGCATGCTCCCTCAGCATCCTTTACTTCCCTTCCCCTGTGGCAGAGCAAGATTCCTCTCCCACACCTTCCCTCTGGCTCACAAGTGTAGGTGAGGAGAACACCTCATCCCTCTTCCCCATATCTTCTCTGGGAGCAGACCCAGCTCTGAGGTGGGATTTATTGGGCAGGGAGCATATGCCTGTGCTCCCACAGCAGAGGAAAGACGAGGTGTTTGTGTGGATGTAATTGTCGCCTGTGTTTGTTGAGAATCCGTAATGAGGGGCCGGAGCAGATGGCAAAGGCTGGCTGCCAGTCACACTTCCCAGCACTGCCTTTCTCTCAGGAGATTGGGTGATGGGGTTGGTACAGGGAAGGACCCCACAGGTCAGGTTTTTGGGTTGGGAAACCAATTTTTTCCTTGGGCAAAAGCCCCTCACCCATGACATCAATCACATTAAAAACAACCCCAAATCTGGCACTTAAAGCTGATGGTTTCCCCATCTGACTCCAATGTGAAACCTGATCTTCAACACAAAGCCAGGGTTCAAAGCCTATATCCCATCCCATATCTAAATCACCCAACCAAAGCAGCATGTGGGAGGTTCATATTAGGGGGAAAGTGGGGAAAATCCTCTTCCAAAGGACATGGCTGCATCCTCACAGCCTCCCTGAGCTAAATTTGAATTTCCCAGATACCTGAACCTTCTGGGAGCCTCATGCTAGCACCATGCTATAAATATAGCTGAGAAGACACTTCTATTATAAGTCACCAATTTCTGGAAGCAGAATTGGGCAAATTAGAGAAGAAAAAATGAAATAAAATAAAAGGAGAGCAGAGAAGGAGGAGGAGAGGCCTCAGAGGTTTGCAAAGATTTAGTTATCCGTGCTTTGGAGATCTTCCTGGGCATGGCTCAGAGAAAACGCCGACCTGAGGACGAGCCTGGAGAACAACAGCAAACCCAGCAGCAGAGCACAAAGCGAAAGGAGCCGCCACGTTTGGAAGTTAATTAGTGCTGGGCAGATCATTAGCTACAGCAGCCCTTTTAATTAGAGCTGCAGGGCTCCGTTTCACTCTGGATTGGCACCGTAAGGTTGTCCCCGCGTTGGCACCAAGGCTTCGTCGGGCTGAGATCCCTCCTGGGCAGCAGCTGCCGCCCCGTTGCTCCTGCCCCTGAAAGGTTTGTTAGCATCCTCATCCCTGCTTCCTCACGTGCTTCGGGAGGCAGAGGCCTCTCCCTTGGTCTTGGAACCAAATCCGGCTCCAGAGGCCAAACGCAGAGCATCAAACTGCTTTTGTAATTAAGCTTGAGGTGGCTTTGCTTTGCTTTGACCTCATTTAGGCTCCGTTTGGGCTCTCCCAGAAGTGAAATGGCCCCTTAATTGCTCAAACAAAGACAGGCATAATTAATAGCCATTTTATCAAATTGCTTCTTTGAAACGCTATGAAAAAAAAATAACCCTCAAACCAAGTAAGGAGCCCTCCTCCATCTCTCCAGAGTCACTGCTTCTGTTTTCAGCCCATGTGCCCTCTGCATTCCTGGGGCTCCCACACAATTCCCCTCAACCTTTCCGCTGAAAAGGGCAGGAGGAAGGGTTTTAAACTAAAAGAGGAGAGATTTAGACTGGATATTGGGAAGGAATTGTTCCCTGTGAGGCCCTGGCACAGGGTGCCCAGAGCAGCTGTGGCTGCCCCTGGATCCCTGGAAGGTCCAAGGCCAGGCTGGACAGGGCTTGGAGCAACTTGGGACACTGGAAGGTGTCCCTGCCCATGGAAGGCGATGAGCTTTAAACTCTCTTTCAACCCAAAACTTTCCATTATTCTGTTATTTTCTCTCCTTAAAGTCTGGTGTCTCTTACCCAGCAATTACTTTCCTTTGCCCTTGGGTAAAGGACTGGCTTTGCCATCCTCGAAGGGGGAAGAAATGGAAAAGGATGAGGCTGTTCTTGGCTCATGATGGGAACACAGTGGCAAATTTATTTTATTAAGATCTGATAAGAGAAGAGTTTTTCTTCTGCTTTCTGCCTCACCTTGAGAGCAGTGTCTGCCTCTCTCACGTGCGACCTTGGAAGTGGCTGTTGGGCCAGGCAAAGCCCTCCCATTTTCTTGCAATGTCATCCATTACTCAGCTCAACACTCCCGGCAGGAGGAGATGAACACACGAGGAAAGGAAAAAAGGAGAAGCCTCAAAGAGAGCACAAATTAAAGCAACTGAGATCAGATAACGAGGAAATACAGTTAAATTGTTTCCTTCCTTTCTTCCTCCAGGCTGGCCCTGGGGAAAATCCATCTCATTTACCATTCTGGGCCACTGGATGTGATTTTTCTGCAGGTTTGGGGGGAGTGAGGATGGAGCTGGAGAAGCTGGAACTTTTCCCCCTCCTCTTTTCTCTTTTCCCAGCTGTTCCTTGACCTCTACAGTTATCTCCAGCCTTATCAGCAACACAAGATGGCTTTTTTCACATCAGTAAGCACCATCCAAAACACAACAGTCAGAAATAATAAGAGAAAAACAAATCAATGCCCACAAACAATGGGCCAAAAATGCATAAGGACTAGTTTTGATGAGGACAATTTCTAAAAAAAGCCCTAAACCATAAAATCTTTGAATCTTTCCAGCATTAATTGCTTAGTTTTCCTCTAGGGAGAATATACTTCCCATCCTGAGCTGGAGATGGCTTGTTTTGGCCTCTTGGGTTTTGGGGGTTTTTTGACTTCTTCTCTTGTTTAAAATGAGCTTCCAGTTTAATAAATGAGATTTTTTTCTTTCCTCGGGGTGCTGAGCCTGTGCTGAGGCCACCTTAGAGTGCAGGACACCCCTGGGTGCTTGGGCACAGATCCTGCCTCCAGGAGCAGCAAACCTCCCCCTGCCCCTCCATCCATGGGGATGTAATGAACATTCCACTTTGGCCAGGGGATCATCTGGCCAAGACCTCACCCAGTGCTCAGTGAGGTCAGGTGTGACCTGGATCAGGCCTTTTTACCCATTTTGCCTCATTTTTGAGGATGGGAAGAGATGGAGACAGGCTGGGGATGGGCCCACACATGGAGCTTGGTCTGGGATCTGCTCCTTACCCCGGGCAGTTTGCTGGAAGCAGTAATTAAAAGTCATGTTTAAACACTTTTAAAACATTATTCCTTTATTTCTTCAGGCCAGAGAGGGAAGGAGGAGGGACGGTTTGGGTACAATCAGCTCGAGCCCATGGCTGAAGTGAAATGGCAGGAGTTTGGTGCTCTGGGAAGGAGCTCAGGTGCCCTGGGTGTGGTTTGGCACATCCGAGATCTCTGCGGCCTCTCCCAGCACAGCCCCATCTCCAGCTGCCTCTCCCCCGTCTCCGTTTGAAGCTGCAGCAGGTCTGGAGTTCAGCAGAACCCCCTGCTAGATGTATTATTCATTTCTGTGCTTTAATGATGTGATAAAGTTGCTGGAAATAGGGAAAGGCTCATTAAACTTCCATTTGAATATAGAGCACAACTACGTTTGAAGGGAGAGGGAACCAGTCCTGCGCCCTCTCCCCTCCCTTCCCTGCAGCCAGGTCGGTGTTGTGGATGAGATTTTTGCTGCTCAGGGGTTGGCAGGGGGGCACGGGGTGCTGGGACATCCTGGAACACCCACAGGAGCAGCAGGGTTGGGGGCTGCTCTGTGGGGGCTTTCCCTCCTCCCGGGTTGAAAGTGCCGAAATCAAAGGAGGAGTGAAGTGCTGGAATTTGCTTCGGCTTTTGTGCCAGAGGCAAAAGCGTCTATAAAAGATGATCTGGGTCCTCCTGGTCCTTTGCATTTCCAAAAGGATCCCTGGAAGGCTCGGCTGCCCCCTGTCCCCGGCAGAGCCGAGCTGGGGTGGGCTGTGGGTGCTGCAGGACAAAGGAGTGGCCAGTCCTACCTGTCCCACCCAGAGCCCCGGGGCTGGTACAGCCCTGCCACACCTGGACCGGGTCACCAGAGGTGAGCCATTGATTCAGAGGGGTTTGTTTAGGGTTTATCCAACCCCACTAATGGAAAACTTCCCCTTGCTGCCAGCCATCCCCCGGTTCTTTATGTTTTTCCTCTCCTCCCTCTTCTCCCTCCCCACGCAGGGATCTTGCTCAGCTCTCCTGATCAGAGGTTGGCTTTGATCTTCCCCAGAGAAGCTGGCTCGGTGGAGATGCTCAGCAGCCCTTGGAAAATAATTGCACCTCTCTGCAGCTGAAGAGAGAGAGACGAGTCTGCCACGAGCTCCTGGCATGGGCTCCGTGGGGCCGGGGTGCTGGGGAGGGATCCTGAGAGGGAATCTGGGCAGGGATCCTGAGCAGGGATCCTGAGCAGGGATCCTGAGAGGGAATCTGGGCAGGGATCCTGAGCAGGGATCCTGAGAGGGAATCTGGGCAGGGATCCTGAGGAGGGATCCTGAGAGGGAATCTGAGCAGGGATCCTGAGCAAGGATCCTGAGCAGGGAATCTGAGCAGGGATCCTGAGAGGGATCCTGAACAGGGATCCTGAGCAGGGATCCTGAGAGGGATCCTGAGCAGGGATCCTGAGCAGGGATCCTGAGAGGGAATCTGAGCAGGGATCTGAGCAGGGATCCTGAGCAGGGAATCTGAGCAGGGATCCTGAACAGGGAATTTGAACAGGGATCTTGAACAGAGAATCTGAGCAGGGATCTGAGCAGAGATCCTGAACAGGGATCCTAGACAGGGAATCTGAGCAGGGATCCTGAGCAGGGATCCTCACTCATTCTCTCCCCCCTCATCTCCCCCTAGTTAATCAGCCCCTGTGGATGGGCAGGTACAATCCTGTGCTCCTAGTGCTCCTAGTATTTGGGAAAAAGGTGTTTGCTGCTAAGTCTGAGAGTGCTGAAATTGTCTGTTATTTAAAAAGTTGATGTTTCACCCCAGAGGCTGGTCCTGGGTGTCCCCTGGCTGTTGGTGGCTCTGGCATGGTGAGCACGAGATGGGGATGGTCACAGTAGGAGCTGCCTGGAGAAGTGGAGCTGTCCAGAGAGGTTGTGGACTCCTCATCCCTGGCAGTGCCCAAGTTCACGTTGGATGAGGCTTGGAGCAACCTGGTAAGGAGGAAGGTGTCCCTGCCCATGGCAGGGGGTGGAACGGGGTGAGCTGTAAGGTCCCTTCCCACCCAAACCATTCCAGAATTTTGCGGGGTTCATCAGCTCTGCCATTGCTTTCTCTGCAAACATCCCTGTGCCCATGGCTGTGGTTTCCTGAGGGCACAGGATTATTCTGCATGGAGCAATTGGCCTATTCACCTTTTTTAACACTTCTGTCCTCTCCCTGTAGCTGGATTTAAGGATGCAGATTGCAATGGGATTTATGAATGCAATAACAAATCCTAGTGACCTCATGGCAGGAGAACAAAACCTCCCAGGACACGAATCCCAAAGCTTTCACAGCTCCATAGTTTTGTTTGAGTGGAAAACCAGGTTGCTGTGAGTTGGGAAGCTCCAGGCAGAGGTGGCAGAGCCACCACATCCTCAGCTCAGCTGTTGTGGTGCTTCATCCCCCTCGGTCTGGGTTTGCTGGGCTGGGATTTGGAGCCCCCTGACCTGCTGCACCTCCGTGTGCTCAAACCTGACACAGCCCCGTGGGGAGAAAGCTCATTAAGAGCCCTGCTGTGCTGACCATCCCCAGCTAATTATGAGCTGCCTCCTTAAATTTCCCTTGGCTTGTTTCTATTGGAGACGGGATTTGTCTCCAGTTGAGGCTGTCATTGCATTTCAATTCTTCTCTGCACACCGGGCTTTGGGTGGCGGTTTACATTTATTTTATATTTTTGTTCCCTCTTTTTTCCTTTTCTGTGGTGTGTTTTTTGTGGGGGTTTTTTTGTTGTTTTTTGGTTTTGTGTGTGTGTGTGTGTTGTTGGTTTTTTTTTGTTTTTTTTTTTTTTGTCAAGTGCTTTGAGAGAAAAGTGTGATGGAAATATGGTGTCATTGTTATGATGATGAGGGGACTATTTGTGATGTGCCAGCACCCTTCTCACTGGGATCGAACCATTTGAGACATCCCCCAGGTGGCATTTTGCTTCCACAAAGCCAAGCACTTATGCAAATACACACACATGGAAAGTGCCTGTGTGCGTGTGTGTGAGTGTGTGGGGATACATAGATCATGTGGGCGTGATTGGAAAGCAAATTCTATAAATAAATCCCATTATCTTATTACACTGTAATTTTCTGTCATTATCTTGCAGTGTGGATCAGATGCATCTGTGGGTTGCGAGGAGAGCGAGGGGCTGGGAAGTGGCAAACTTTCCTGTCTAGCACAGAGATCCAAGGGTGGAGGAGATGGGAAGGGCTTGGGGATATCTGCAGCTCTCCCCTGCCTGGCAGAGAATTTGAGACCCCAAATGCACCAGGATAAACCCCAATATTTTCCCTGTGCTTCTCTCCACTGAGCCGTGCCTGAGCAGGATGCTGTTTCACAGGTGATTTGTTTTCATGGTGAATCCATCTTGCTGATGGGGGAAAAAATTAAAATAAAATAAAGAATCTACTGTCTAATTTTTAGTTCAAATGGATTTGGCTTCTGTTTCCAGCTTTTCCTTCTCGTCCTGCCTTTGGCTGATGGATTAAAGAGGTTTGGCCGTGCCCGGTGTTTTCTCCCCAAGAAGGTGCTCCTGTGCTGTAATCAAATCACTCTCATTCTTCTTCCTGATAAGATAAAGAGGTGAAGCTCTTTGAGTCTCCCGCTGTAAGGCATTTTTCCTGGCCCTCGGGTTATTTCTGGGCCTTTCTCTGCACTCTGCTCAATTTTTCAGCATCCTTTCCTTTTGCCAGGTGCATCCCTTGGGACTGACAGGAGCAGCTCAGTGTTGTCCCCAAATGCTGCTGTGCTCAAACCACCTCTCCAGCCCCTGGGATGCTTTTTCTGGCTGCTGTGATTGAAAACCATAGATTTTTCTGACCCCCAAAACCCCTGCTTTTCCCAAACAATCTGGCTCTGAGCTGCCTAAAACCCCCAAAGAGCTTTGGGACTCTGACTCGGAGTCACCATTCAGCAGAAGATCAAAAAAAAGTCTCACCAGAAAGCCTCAGCCTCATTTGAAAACCAGCACCAAGCTTTGGGATTTTGATTTAAAACATTTTTGTCTAATCCTATTAGCCAAGAGAGGAGACAGGGCTCCTGAAATGACAGTTTCATGTTTTTTCCCCTGTTAACTCCAGGCCTGCAGTCAATTAAACAGTAGATGAGGTGGATCATCCTCATGGTGCCTGTTGTGAATATGGTGTTTTATAGGGGTGGATGGGAGGTGGGATTTGACCACTCTCACCTGGGATCTGGGATAAATATGTGAATAATTTCCCATGGATTCTGCACTGGGCTGATGCTTTGACCAGGTGCAAATAACCTGTGAGAAGAGAAAATGTTTTTTTTTCTATAACCAGAGAGATATTGGGATCGTGGGTCTTGGGATGCAGGTCCTGGGATCCTCACCATGGGCCTCACTTCGATCATTATTTCACCAACTTAATACTATTTTGGAGCTGTAGCCAAAATCAAAATTTTATTTGGCTGCCTTTCGGTCTTCAGTGAGTGAAAACCTGTTGGGCACTCCACAAAATGAACTTTGGGGAGGAAACAGCTCGGTGGCATCAGGAACATTTTGTATTCAGAAGATCAAAGTTCTGTTCCACGACCCCTGGAAATGAACATTTGAACAGCAGCAAATGCTGCGCCTGGAATGGCTGAGGTTCACTCCCAGGTCAATGGCTGCATTTTCTCTCCATGAAGTGATCATTAATTTCAAGTTTACGGTTTATTGCCATAAAGGACTTAAAAAAAAAAAAAAAAGGAGAACTGTGCCATCCATTGGGTTGGGCACGTGCTGATGCCTCGTCTGGGTGAGCAGCACTTTCCTGGCAGGCTCTGAGCCTCACCAGCCACTTTGTGAGGTCTGGAAAAGCTGTTCCAAGGCAGCCTAAGGGATTTTTTATGACTCCGTGTGTTTATTGCATTCAGAGTCCGATGCTGGAAGTACCTGGTTTTACAGGTAAGGGGACACAAAGAAAACAGCTGCTATAAAACTGTTTAAAGCACTCTGAAATGTGCTTCAGACACTTCCCTGCTGCTGCACACGGGGGTTCAGCTCCCAGCAGAG